>NC_064824.1:21301894-21604925 GCF_024166365.1 Elephas maximus indicus | reverse complement strand
CTGTATCTCCAAATCCTCTGCTCACAGGCTTGCTCCTCCGCCCCCTGCCCCCCTTCCTTCCCGGTAAACAGAAAAGAAAACTTTTGCTGGGCGAAGTATCCAGAAATTCCAAGGCTTAGAATTTTCCAACCCGCCTTGGGTTCCGGGGGCAACGTTGGCTCCTTTCCCGCCGAGGGGGAGAGGGTGGGCTGGTGGGTGGGGAGCTGCAGAGCCGATGGTGGTGGGAATAAAGGCCTTGAACGGTAACATCTGTTTTATTTAAGCAGCCTGATTCCGTTTTAGGATGAGAAAGTATTCCCTTTCAGCACGAGGAACCATCGGCCCTTGTGTTGATTCAGGATAAGGCCCAATAAAACACGAGCAGGTGATTTCGTTTCATATTTTGATTTCTTTTGTTTGAACAGTTTCTCTCAAGTTCTCCTGTGTCGGCTCGGAGATCATGGCATCTTCCTTTTGATGTCCAAGGAAGACAAGGGCCAGCCAAGCTCAGCCTCCCCCCTGGTGGGTAGCAGGGAGACTGGGAAGGAAGCATTTCTCACAGCCTCCCGGCAGCGAGCCCATCCTCTGTGGTCAGGCTCTCAAGTCCGGTAAGGATTTATGGTGCTAGCAGAGGGATCAATACTACATTTTAAATATTACAATACCTTTTATCGAGACAATATTACAACAAAAACATTTTATCCTGTCATGACATCCAAATAAAATTGATTTCAGCCGACTCATTGGTGGGCTTCCCTTGGCCCTCTGTGTTTGCCACCTCTTAGGACACATTAGGGTCGCTATGAGTCGGAATTGACTTGATGGCAGTGGGTGGTTGGTTTAGGACACATTGGAGGGGCCCCTGGGTGATGCAAACAGTTAATACACTCAGCTGCTAACTGAAAGTTTGGAAGTTTGAGTCCACTCAGAGGTGCTGGGAAGAAAGGCCTGGCAATCTAATTCCACAAGATCACAGCCATTGAAAACCCTGTGGAGCACTGTTTTAGTCTGCCACACGTGGTGTTGCCATGAGTCAAAGTCGACTCAATGGCAGCTGATACTGGTAGGAAACATTGGGTTGGGTGTGTTCATCAGATGGGCTGGTCCTGCCGTGGAGGCCTTTGAACAAGGACGATGCAGCTGGTGAGGGATGTGGGGTACCTGGGGAGGCGGAGACTGACTTTTGCCCCAATGGTCTTCTTTGAGGTAGGGGTGGGGGGCTGGCTCTTTTCTGGCTGAGATGTCATCTCAGGCAGAAGGGGGCTAAAGTGGAGAGAAGAGAGAGCCCGTGTTGGAGGGGCCGGGACGATGCATGAGATTATTGTGGAGCCCTCGGACAGGGCCACTGACCATCTTCTGCGTGCCCACCAGCCCTCTGCCCGATCCTAGTGTATATTTGCCGCTCTCCCTTGGAACTGCTGCGTCTGCACCCACGTCTCTCCCTGCGGGACAGGGAGCTCACTGAGGGCCGGAGCTGCAGCCTGTTTATTTCCCTGCGTGCAGTGCACAGGACAACACATAGTTGGTGTTCAATGAGGGTTCGTTGAATGACTGAAAGAGTGAAGGGAGGATTAGTATGATGCTCTTACCCCCTCCTCCTGCAGATGCTCACGACTTGCCTGTGAACAGATAAAGCCTATCGATGGATTGTCCTCACTGAGAGAGTTCCTTTCAGGATTTCCTGGGCCACTTGAACTGGGCTAGCCCAGCATGATTCAGGTATAGAGTCACACCTGAGCTTGTACCCTGGCTTCTCACTTCCTAGTACGTTATCTTGGAAACATTACTGAACCTCTGTAAGCCTCAGTTCCTCATCCCTTAATTGGGAGTAAGAATACCTGTGTCATGTAGCCGTCGAGGATTTGATGAGATGCTATGTCAGTGGCTTGCAGAGGAAGCTTCCAAAGACCAGTTGAGCCAGTGAGCCGTGTTGAAGTGTGGGTAGTAACAATTAGCCATTGTCTGCTTCTTACCAATTCACAAAAGAAAAACAATTAATGCAAGTTATTTCCTCAATTTAAAATCCTAAACTCATGTGTAATTTTTAAATTGTCTTAAAATATTGGCACACATATCTTCTGTAGGTGGTTTCTAGTTTGTGTAATAGAATTGAACATATCTGAGAATCATTGTGTTTAGCGACTCATTCATTATGGTTATATACAGTCTTCTCACCTTCTGCCAGGTATGGGGCTAGGTGTGGGGGCTACAAGCGGTGAGCAGGACAGACAAGTCAAGGCCCCTGGAGAGCTTCTGTTCTACTGGAAGAGGCCAAGAAAGCAAACAAAAAAATGAGCAAAGAAAAAAAAAAAACTGTAATTACCAATTGTGACAAATGCTGTAAATGAAATGAGAGGGTGATATGATAGGAAATGTTCCAGAAAAAATACGATTTTGGGGCACCATTTTTTAATCTGCCGAACAAATGTGACAACGGTGACTGTGTAGTAACACCCAGCCCAACGCCTACAATAGCCAGTTCCAGTTACCTAGTGCTGTGTAACACACCACCTCAAAACTTACCCTTTAGTGCCTTAAAATATCAACAACTTTTATTTTGCTCTCGAATCAGCCATTTGGGCAGGGCTCAGTGGGTCAGCTCATTTCTGCTCTACAGTGGCTTCTTGGCTTCTTTATAGCCTAGGTAGGGGCTGGGTTCCAAGGGGACCTATGAATCCTAAGAGAAAGAGAACCAGGTAGAAGCTGTATGGCCTTTCATGACCATAGCTGTGCCTTCCACTGTGGAGGTCAGTCACTGAGGCCAACCCCTTACTGAAGTGGAGGGAAAATAGTCTCTATTTTTTGATAGGAGGAGTGCCAACGGATTTGTGGACATATTTTAACACCACGAAATATCTCAGTTGAAGACCTGAGGAGCATTCCTTTGAATGACACTATCAAGTGTACTTTACCTCCATACACCATCTTCCTCCCATTCTGTTTCCCTCCCTCTGGTCTCTCTCCAGTCCAGCCACCCTACTGTGGCCACTGGATTATCTTCCTAAATCCTGGATTGTTTGTTTATTTTTCGTTGTGTTACTCTGTCCTTCTATGGTCCTCAACTGTCCGCAAGCAACAGCCCAGGATCCCTATCCAGACATTCAAAATCCTTGCATATCTGGCCTCAGCCTTTTTTCCAACTTTATTTCCTAAACCTATGGAGAGAGGCAGAATTTATGAGACCATTACAACCAGGCTAGTCCAATCGTCTGCACCTAAATAAGCCATGCTGTGTGTTTCTTCGTCCGAAACTTTCTCTATCAAGTTGCAACCCGCCACCCGCGAATCCTGCTCATCCTTTAACTCTCAGCCCAAGTCTGCCTCTTACCTGAAGTCTTCCCTGACCAACCTGCGATCTTCACTACTAAGGGGGCTGTGGTGCAACAGTAGTCGCCAGCATTTATTGATCACCGACTGCCTGTCAGCAATTATGCTAGAGGCTTTGCTTTTGTTCCTGCTAACTCTCACAGCAACCTTGCAAGTTACTATTTGCCCCATTAGATGGAGAAACTGAGGCTTAGAGAGTTTAGAGAGATTGACTCTAGGCTACCCAGATAGAATGAGGTGGATTTGGGATCCAGATCCGTCTGCCCTGAGCCCAAAGCTCTTTCTACTATGACATCCACAAAAATCAGTGCTAGCATTACAAGGTAGAGGGTGGTAAATCACTAAGTCATAAGGAAAAGTACCAGAATGGTTCAGAGGTGAGTAGTCTCTCCTGCTCTCTGGGGGAGGCCAGTCAAGAGCCTTAACATCACAGATGTGGTACCAGCAGAGCAAGAGACAGATGTGTTCCAAATTGAGCATTTTTGTTTGTCTTTATCTGCATCTGGCTCAGGGCCAGCCATGCTCATAGGAACTTTCATGATTTCCCCAGGCCTGCCAGCCGTACCTTAAGGCTTGGGGCTGGTGAATGGTCGAGAGAACACTGGGAGGCCCAGCTGTTTGTTCTCCCTCAGCTATTTTGTAATACATTCTTGTTGGGCGGGATAAAATTTATGGCCGCTAATTTGCCCCTTTCCTGCCTGCATAGCCCTTTAAATGTGTCTTTACTGCTCTTCCCATTAGAAAAGGGGGGATTGAATCTGGACTGCCCTCATGGCTTGCTTTGACCAATAGACTATGGCAGAGTGACAATGTAAATTCTGAGGTTAGGCCTTAAAGGGCCTTGTAGTTTCTGCTTTTACCCTCTTATGACTCTACTCTGCCATGCTGGGAAGAAGCTGGGAAGAAAGACTGTATAAAAAGAGAGGCCTAGCTGTCACAGCTCCCTCAGCTGCCCCAGCTCCCCAAGCTGCCATCTAAATGAGTGAGAACTCACCAGGCAAACTACAGACCGATAAGGCGCCGTTTTGAGCACTAGGGTTTGGTGTGGTTGATTACAGCACCATAGCTAGCTGATACCTATGGATTAGATTCCATAAGGGAAAGGATATTTGAAGATTCCTTGGAATATAGGTGTGGGAAAGCACTTTGAATGGCATGGAATAGAATGAGAGAAATAGTTCACTCTTCTCAGGAAGTCAATAAAGGTGAAAGAAATAGTCATAAGCGGACCAAGAGTTATTATTCAGATACTGAATGAAATGAGAATTATAGAGTCAAGAAATCCCAGGGCTGGGAGGGCCTTCTGGAACCACCTGTTCCTAGGACGGCAAATAGATTCCATTGCTCCCCAACCCCAGTGGATTGGCAGTGGCTGCCTGGAGTGCTGTGCTGAGAATTCTGAGCCCTTGTTTATTTTCAGCAGAAAAGAGGGCTGTGATAGATTAGTAATGTCTGCCATGGGTGCAGATCTAACTTCAGTTACTCTAATGTACAAAGCTCTTTCCAGTCTCAGCCCTTTCACACGTGCTGCTCACTCTATTGGGACGCTTCCTCCATCTCCCGCTGCTTTTCTAGCTGGCTCATCCCTTAAGTCTCAACTTCAGTGTCACTTTCCTGCAGAAACCTTCCTTGCCTAAAGTAGAACTCTCCCTGTTCATCTCCCTTCATTGCCCTTGCCATAATTTGTCACCATATATTTATTTATGTGTGTTGTTTTTAATTACCCTGCCTCACCCCCTTGTCACAATACATTTATATAACAACAGGCTCTGCGGGAGCATGGGTATTTCGACCTTGTTCTCTGCTGTATACCCAGCATCTAGCACTGTGCTGGAATGCTCAACACTATTTGTTGACTGAATAATTCAGAGGTGGTGCAGATATCAAGTTTGGCCATTTTTGAATTAATACAATTGCCTCCTCTAACTCGAAATGGTTGGGTCAATTCCTAGGCCACATAGCCTGCTCTCAGCACAGCCTCCGTCCCTCTCCTCCTGGAGCTTAGAATCTCTAAAATACATCCATGGGGCCCCTAGGCACAAATAGAATGTTCAGGAGTTGAACTGACCCGTGGTTGCAGCACCACGCATCCTGGGGGAACATATTAAATGTGATAAGAAAATTTCATGCCCCCAAATATCTTTTGGACATTAGTATTTTGAAAAGAAGCTAATTGGAAGACAAAAATATAAATGGCTAAAGATATTCTATCTCACTCTGAAAATTAGAAGCAATAAATAATAAACTAATTGACAGGTGTCCAAAACCTATGTGACATTCCCACCTCCTGTGTCCACCCAGAACTTCCACATACTGCAGACACATTTCGTGCTTTGCAAAGCCTTTTCTTATTAGTGATGATCAGTGTCTTGCTGAGGAATCCCTGGGTGGCACAATGGTTACACCACTAACCGAAAGGTTGGCGGTTCAAACCCACCCACAGGTGCCCCAGAAGACAGGACTGACGATCTCCTTCTGAAAGGAGCCTTAAAAACCCTATGGCGCAGTTCTGCTGTACACCCATGGGGTTGCCATGAGTGGGAAATGACTGAGCAAGTAACAATAAGTGTTTCCCTGAGGTGAGCTGCCTGCTAATTGGGCCACCAAAGAACTGGGACAGAGGAAAAGATAGCACTTCCCTAAATTTATATTAGAAAGAAAGAACATTTGGCAAATTTCTATGACAGCTGGACTGAGGATGACCACTTGTGGGTTTTAATAGTAGTAGAAAATATTAAAATAATTTTAGGATTTTCTCGGTAAAAACCTTTTATTCTCTTTTTAAGATAAGTGTTCTCTCTTTAGCTGTACCCTCTATGGCAGGAGTTGGCACACTTTCTGTAAAGGGTCAGATAGTAACTATTTTAGGCATTGCAGGTTACAAGATCTCTGTCACAACTCTGCCATTATAGTGCAGAACAGCCACAGATAATATGTAAACAAATGAGCGTGGTTGTGTTCCAATAAAACTTTATTTGCGAAAACAGGCCATGGGTTGGATTTGGCCCACGGGCTGTAGTTTTGAGATCCCTTTTTTAGGAGAGAAGTCCCAGGTTGGTATAAATGGTTAACATACTCGGCTGCTAACAGAAAGTTTGGAGGTTCAAGTCCGCCCAGATGTGCCTCAGAAGAAGGCCTGGTTATCTGCTTCTGAAAAAATCAGCCGTTGAAAGCCCTGTGGAGCACAGTTCTACTCCGACACGCATAGGGTTGCCATGATACGGAATTTACTCAGCGGTAACTGGTTTGGCTATAGGAGAATGGAGTCAGTGCCTGTTTTTCTGCTTTGAAAGATGAAAACTTCAGCCACTGATATCCCGAAATTGCTTCTTGCTTCCTAATTAATATAAGCAGCAAAGTAAAGCTGAATTTCTATGATTTTAAAGTTATTAAAACAAAAAGGCTAAGTTCATTGTGCCCCTAGAATGAAGGAACAGTGTCTAATCTAAGAAACTCTTAAAAAATTAAAACGAAGCATAATTTCTAAACTCTGCTTCTATGCAGCAGACCTCCTGTATGGGAGATTTTCAAGTAGAATAGCTATTATGTCCCACTGATGAACCACAAATGGGCTGAAGATATTTGCATACCTTTTTACACACAATATACACCAGTACTCTAACCTCTGATTCTTCTTACCAAACCCCATTTAATTTGTCATTAATTAGTAAATTGTTATGTGAAACGCTGCAAAGCATCTTGGGTGAACCGACGAGCATGATGATTATTCTTCGAGAAGCTATCTGAAATTGTTACTACTGAGCAATTTCCATGAAAATAGAAGGGCCTTTGGAGCTGTTCTTTTAAAATAAGAATAAAATGAACTAAATAGGGAGAACAAATAAAGGCACTAATAAATCAAGGACAAAAGACAGGAAACCGGCCCCCAAAAAAGTATCTAGGAAGAGACTATCTTAGCTTATTTTTGCAAAGAGTAGGTGCTTCTTTAACTTTCCTTTGAAGATGGAATAAAAAGAAGGCAAAGTAAAAACAAGCCAAAAAGTAAACCTTCAGCACTCCAGTTAGCATCTGCTTTAAGAATCTTTGTATCTCTGAAAGCCTTTATCTAAGGGGATGGGGGAATCTTGACAGACTGTAAACGAGTTCCTTCCTTCTTTCTGTTACCATCGTATTTATTTGCATTTGTTTGTCAACCTGACAATCATGGCTTTGAGAGATTATCAGTGTCTGCTTCTTCTTCTGTTTTTTTTTTTATTTCCTTTCTTTCTCTTTCTGGCTTTCTTACTAGCTTTCCTCTAATTCCTTCTCTTCCCTGCTTTCCTTTCCCTTAAAGTCAGGTTGAACACATCCTCCCGGTAGGCAGGATTTTGCCTTGAAGTTGTTTCCAGTCTTTAATTCCTCCTTACCGACACCCCAGTAACCAAGTCGAAATGAAAGGTGGAGCTCTTCAACCCTCTGCCCTCCTTTTCCTGCCTTCTCTCCTCCTCGGAGGTTTACTGAACTTGGCCTTGGCTTCTGTTCCACCCAGAGTCAAAGTAGGCTTCCAGGCGGGTTTCCATATGAAAGCAGCTGAGGTCTTTTTCCCCAGTTTGGATTTCCAGCCTCCCTGTGGGCTCTGACTTCTCACTCAAGTTGTTGAGCAGCTTCCCTGCCCCCACCTCCTCACCCACCCCAACCTGCTCCCACTCCTGTCCCTCTGGCCACTGGATTCCCAGGTCTCTCAGCGCACTCGTGCGGCCTAGATAGCGCATCTGTGAACACAACTCAAGAACAAGTGTTTCACGCAGTGCTTCATGTTTCTCTGAGGCTGGTCCTGTAAGAGAGGGATTTGTGTATTAGGGGTTAAGATGGGCTGTGTGGAGGTGGGAGGTCCCATGAAGGATGGGGCATGGGGTGGAGGGAATAGAGAGGGAAGAAGTCAGTGCTAGATAGGGGCGAATTTAAGAAAACCATAGTTCCCATTGCCAACTATCTAGGAACAAATATAACCCCATAAAAGGATTTATCTGGTTGCCCGTAAATCCAGTTTGGGGTCTTAGACAAACTACCTCAAAATGTCTGCTTTAATTCCAAGATGTGGTTTTGCCAAACTGGAAAACGGCAACAAAAAAGATGTTGCTTCTTTCCATTGTGTTTCTTGTGTAAGCAAATGGCCTATTTGGACCCTTAAAAATGCCATTAGCGAAAATAATATCCCCAGTCTGGGAGGAGCCTGGGAAGGAAAGCCACAGAGATGTGAGTGGGTTGACAAAGAGGAACATTACCTTCATCCACTTCAAATCAGAACGGTTTCAGAAGGTACGGGTGGCCAGTGTGTATTTGCTGGCTCCCGTTAATATGGGTGCCTTGATGTTTCTGCTCCAAGCCCATGCTAACATCTGGTCGCGTGTTGGTTATGTTCTGAACAATGTTCTACTTTTCTCGTTGGTGCGGAGTAAGGCTCAGTGATTTATAGGCTTCTTGTGATGGGACAAATGCTGTCGTCGTTTTCATTATGTCTCCTAAAAAATGCCATTTCTACAGTGGAGCGCAATTGTCTGGAAGACTATGGATATGGCTATAACTTGGATGCTGCAAGATTGCCACAGGATCCCTGCCATGGTTATGAGGGACTACGTGCTCATATGCATGAAGGGGTGTGTGTGTGTGCGCGTGCATGTGTGTGCGCATGTGCATACACATATATATGTGTGGGTTTTCATGAGGGTGTCCTTACATATGGGAAATGTATTTATACATGCGCATGTGGTATATTTTCAACTGTGTGTGCACAAGGGGACTTGGGGTTGCATGTGTGAGTGTGTGAGAGTGAGAGCCCATGGATAGGCATATGAGTGTGTATGGACCTAAATTAGTAGGAGTAAATGGCTATGCGTGCTAGGGAGTGGGTGAATGTGCAAATCAGTAAGTGGAGCCTGGCCAACAAGAACCCTAGTGTCTTCCCAGCATCCAAAGGCTTTCAAGACTTTGTTCTAGTTGCATTCCCAATGGGCTCCAACCCTCAGCCTCTGCTTTGAGGTACAATATGCTCTCCTAGAAGAAGTTATTGAAATGTGGAATGTCTGCTCTTGCAAGCCCAAACTCTACTAAGTTGTGCTGGTCAGGTCCCCCAGATATAGCCTGGACATCACTGCCGAGGCAGGCCCTAAGCAAAAACATCTGTGTATGCCTCGACCACGAAATCCAATGGCCTTTCAGGAAATAGATCTCTGTTGAAGAATGAAGGAGGAAAAAAGGAATCAGCCCCACTGTTTGCAGTCAAGGTGCCTGGTGTCATTTATTATGCTGGCCAGATACCTTCTCTGTGGATCACACTAAAATCGTCTGCTCTTGTTTTCCCTTGCAGACCCTGCATTGTGTGGCTTGCCCATTACTAGGTGGGGTGGGTCTGGCCTTTGTAATGAATTCATACACAGACAGGTGACAACGAGGAAGAAGAGTTTCAGTATTTTGACAGTGTTAATATTTATTACCGAATAGATTAAGAGACAGCTAGGAAGAATTTCTTCATGGGATCAAATTCCTCCTCTCTGCCCAAGCCCGTGACATAGCCGGCAGAGTAGACACCAACATTTATCAATCTAACAATTCAAACTCTTCAGCAAAAAGCCTCCCATCTCAGAAATTTTGCATCTAACAAATCATTGTGTTTTGTTGCCACAGGATAGATTTAAGGACTTTTGGCAGGATTGTTGGGCTGTGGGATAAGGAGATGAAGAATTTTCAAGAAAGCATCCCTCACCCCCGACTGCTGCTCTCTGAGAGCGGTGTCCAGGGAGAGGTGGGGATGATTAATTGTGTCCAGTTCTCTGGGACCCACTCGCCCTTCCCCCCCTTCCCATTCCCTCCCCTTTCCATGGACTTCTACAACAGGGGGCATGATTTACTGACTAGTCGAGGATAACATATCAGGTCTTCAGGCCAATCTGGTTTAGTATCTTTTGCGTAAACAGGCCTGGCCTTGCATTGGGCCCTGACACCATTGCTTTTCTGTGGCCTTTATCCTAAATTATTTGTCTCACTCCTCCTTCTCCTTAGCTCCCACATTGTGCTTGCTTTGCTTGCCTCCTGACCTCTTGACTCACTCCGTTGACTTGGTCTTGCTTCTCCTACCCTGACCTCTGGCTCCTCTTCTGAACTGCCATTCTCACAGGCCATGCTGGCCTTTCTGTTTTGGGGCACTCTAGAGAAGCACTCTGCACGATCCCATGCAGCACCCGCACTGGGTTCTCATTAGTTCTAGGGATGGAACCCCAACTCCTGGCCAGCTCCAGCTTTATTCTGAGAGTTGCTAAAGGGATGCAATTTAGTAGAAAATAAAGAAAAAGAGGACTATGGCTTACTGATCACCTATAATATGCCAAAAAATATGCCAAGCACTGTGCAAAAGGAGCTTTGTATATATTACCTAGTACGACAGGACGTGTATTATTGCTCCTCGTTAACCTTTCCAGAAGCTGACTCAGAGAGAGGTGAAATAGCTTCCCCAAGGTCACTTTAGCACAGCTAGTTAGTGGAAGAACCTGGGTTTCTGCACACATCTAATTTCTGTTAGCTCATGCCTTCCAATGGAAACCCTCGTGGCGTAGTGGTTAAGTGCTATGGCTGCTAACCAAAGGGTTGGCAGTTCAAATCTGCCAGGCGTGCCTTGGAAACTCTATGCGGCAGTTCTACTCTGTCCTATAGGGTCGCTATGAGTCGGAATCTACTTTACAGCGCCGGGTTTGGTTTTTTTTTTTTTTTTTTGTGGCTTCCAATAATCTAATCCCAGTCGCAATAGCATTTACTGAGCATTTGTTACCTGCTAGGCTCTGTGCCAAGCAGGTTGTCTGTATTATTTTTTTACACTTAAAAAAAAAAAATTGAGATATAATTCCTACACCATACAATTCACCTGTGGTTTCTAGTTTATTCCCAAGGTTGTGCAACCATCATCACTATCTGATTCCCAAATATTTTCATCACCCCAAAATAAAGCCCTGTTCCCTTTAGCAGCCACTTCACGTCCTGCCTCTTCCCAAAGCACTGGGCAACCACTAATCCACTCTCAGTCTCTGTGAATTTTCCTATTCTGGATATTTCACGTGAATGGAATCATGTAATATGTAGCCTTTTGGGTCTCGATTTTTTCACTCAGCATAATGTTTTTAATGATCATCCATTTTGTGGTGGGTATCAGGACTTCATCCTTTCCTATGACTGAATAATATTCCATTGTGTGGACCTGCCACATTTTCTTTATTTATCTGATTGTATGTAACCTTCACAACCCCCCTCTGAGGTAGGCAGATGTCATTATTTTCTTCATAGATAAATTGAGCCTTATAAAGATTAAATGACTTGCTTTGGGTGATATTCCAGGAATGGTCCCAATAGTCACTTCACATTTGTATTTCAGTTTAACTTGCTTATTGCCCGTCACAAATGGACATGTTTACACCAGAGTTTCACACAGATCGTCTCCATCCAGAAGACCTCGCTATTCTCTATTTCCAGATTCTGCTCCAAACTCTTTCTCCAGGAGACTCCCCTTAAGCCCTGAGCTCTCCAGTGATCACCTCAGCGTTGGCTTGCTTTGCTGCATGACCTTGGACTGGGTCTGGCAGGGGAGGGCAGGTGAAGGGAAGAGGCTCTTTTCAGGTGGGGCATTGATTATGTTTCTCCACAGGGACCGTGGTTCTTTAAAGTCCTCTGCTTCAATCAGAGCTGGAGGAGTTACAGTTTTTCCTTCCCCTAGGGGATCCTGAGAACCAGGTTGTTTATAGAGAATAAAAGAATAAGAACTACAGCACAGATTATTATATATTACAGCAGTAAATAACTTTCAATCAGTAAAATTATACTTCAAGTCAATCTCCAACAGCTTCTGTCTATCTTTATGATGATAAAATATTGAAGACGTGTCCATTGCAGAGTCTGTACAATAAGGCATAGTTCCTGCCCTCAAGGGGCTTCCACTCAGAGCGAGGAGAGAACATGCACATGAAAGTCACTGGCAATGCTAGGCTCTGCACGCTCAGTCCTCACCGGCATTGACAGAAGATGTGCCGGAGTTGTTAGAGGAAGGGAAGGCACTGTTGGTAGGACCGGCCAGGAATGCTGCCTGTATTGGAAAGGGAGAGAATGGAGCTGACAGGAGTTGAGCTGGGCCTTGAAGGAACTTAGACGAACATCCAAAAGAGGATAAACCAAAACCAAACCAGTTGCAGTCAAGTTTATTCTGACTCATGATGACCCCATGTGTGTCAGATAGAAATGAATCAGGGTTTTGAATGCCTGATGTTTTGGAAATAGATTGCCAGACCTTTCTTCTAAGGTACCCATGGGTGGATTTGAACCTCCAGCCTTTTAGTTGGTAGCGGGGTGCTTAACCATTTGTGCCAGCCCCCTGAAGTTGTTAGAAGTGGAGAAAACAGCCCAAGGAAAGGCAATGGGCCAACCACGGACTGGGTGCGGTTGGAGAAAGATGAGTAGACCCATTTGGTTGGAGTTGAAAGGATCTTGGAAGGGGGGCTGATGAGGGACTTAGGGATAGACTGTAATAAGACATGGATTTTATTTGGCAAACAACCAAATATGAGGGCAGGGGAACTGAGGCAGGGCCAACCTGGATAGGGCACAGTTTGCCAGCAGGTCATAAACTATCAGGTAACTGTAGAAAATGTTTCCACCTTTATTGTTCCTTGAGAAGTAATGGCAGAAATATGGGGCCTGGATTCAGCTGAAGGGTATGCTTAGGGTGGTAGTCACAGGAGGCTGGAGGCTGTTAAGAGCAGATGGCTGAGGAGTTGACCCAACTTGGGCTAATGCAATGAGGGAAATCAGGGCAAGAATTCCAAATGTGTCTGGGGCAGCTGGATGCCACCACTTTGAGTTGCCCAACTTGGTGGCCAAGTCAGGGATGTGGGCTCAGGAACAGGGAATGAAAAGTTGAGCTAGCTTCTGGGATGGATCATGCCTACACCTGAGCTCAAAAAAGTGTGTGACTAGTTCAGCTGGATGATTCTGAAGGTCCAGTGTAAAATGTAAACGAGGAGCTTTTCATTCCGATGATTTATGATAATTTTTTGGACTTATACACAGGGCACGTTATGTATGTTAGCTTTAATTCTCTCGGTTTATACATAAGGAAACTGCTCAGAGAGGTTAAGTGACTTGTCCTATGTCAAACAGCTGGCAGAGGGTAAACTGTTTCAATACTTTTCCAGCAGCATTAACACCAACACTTTCTTCCCCGTCCATATTGTATTGGTGTAGATTTTCAGACAGTGTGTTCACATAGACGCATCTGGGTGTATTTTCATCCAAACCGTACTAACCTTTGACTTGTTAATCCTGTTTGAGGGATACTACAGTCTGGCTATGCTTCCTCGTTCTGATCTAAAATGTAGGTGTTCCACACAAAGATTCAAAAATTTGGGAGGCTGGTGTCTTTTCTCAGAGCTTGAAATTGTAATTCAATAAATGCTTTCTGTTCATATCCATAAATTTGATGGCACCCATGTGTCTAAATTTTTCTGCAGTTGCCCAGTTAGCCAAGGCACCTACTTACCTTTGAGAACTTAACTTTTCTGTAGCAAAATTCATTATTTAAACAGCGATCCACATCCCTGTTTTGCAGCTTTTTGTGCTGCAAATATTTATCGGGGAGTAAAAAAGTCTGTATGTGTACGTGGGCACACAGACACAGACACACACACACAGACACACACACACAGACACACAGACAGACACAGACACACACACACAGACACACACACACAGACACACACACACACACTGGACCTTGGCTACTGGAAGAGAACGAGCACAGTTTGGGAACTGGAAGTGGTCTGGCATGGGGAACTCTCTGGCCTCTCTGGTGAGGTCCACGTGGAGACGTGCGCAGCGGTGGAGTAAGAGGCCGCGGGGAGGTCTCTTCCCCTGATCTTTCTGCCTGTGATTCTGGCACAAAGCTTGCATTCCAAGCATCCTCTCCGAGGGCACCGCTTGGGGTACGAGACTGCTCACATCAGGCCAGGAAATTTAATCCATATGTTTCTGATTTATTTACACTCATAAAAATGTGATTTTTAAGAGCAACGTGACATGCAATAGGCTTTCAGGGCCGTCTCTCCTGCTCTGCGTCTCTGCTGCAGGAGCCGACAGATCCTCTCTGCGAAGAGAAAACACATTCAGACTGCAGGCTCCTCGACCCCAGCGGCAGCAATGCCAGCCCTGGGCGTCTCTGACAATACACCAGGCGGCTGAAATTGTACCCAAGAACTGGCTTCTGCCCCGCCCAGGGAGCACCAGTTCAATAGCCCGATGATAATGATGGCTTTTTTCCTTGCTGGTTTTATTTTCTCCATTTCTCATCCTTTCGTTTGCTTCTTTACCCTAGGAGTATGGATTCCTCTGCTCCGTTTACTGCTCTAAATACATTGTAGCCCCTATTAGACCTTTATTTTCTTGGATTAGCTCATCAGGAGCCAACTCCACCAGTCCCTTTGTTTTTGTTTTTTAATTTTATTGTGCTTTAGGTGAAAGCTTATAGCGCATATTGTTTCTCATTCAAAGATTTACACACAAATTGTTTTGTGACATCAGTTGCAATCCCTACAATGTGTCAGCATTCTCATCCTTTCTCTTTACCCTCCGGGTTCCATCCCCCTCCGCGTCCATTCGCCCAGTTTTCCCGGCCCTTCCTGCGTTCTCGTCTTTGCTTTTGGGCCGGTGTTGCCATTTGGTCTCTTATACAGGACTGAACTAAGAAGCACCTTCCTCGTGAGTGTGATTGTTTTATAGGTCTGTCTAATCTTTGGCTGAAAGGTGGGCTTCAGGAGTGGCTTCAGTTCTGAGTTAGTAGGGTGTCCGGGGGCCATAGTCTTGGGAGTTTCCTTTGTCTTTATTAACTGAAATGTTGCAAATTATCTGCAAATAGTGGCCTTCTATGTCATGTTCAGTTCTTCATTGTCTTTTAGGCCATTTGGCATGAGAGCTGTGTCTCTTGGCCTTTAACGAGTTTACCTAGCTCTGCCATCATTCTGTACCCAGACTATTGCTCCTGTCTTTTCTGTTTTACTGGGCAGCCCTGTTTGCTTTTACTCTTTGCTGCTCCTGGGAGTGGTGGGTGAGGCCTGCTCCTGTTATGGCATCATCTCCAAAGCACGGAAAGCAATCAAACAATGCCATCCCATCTTAAGCTCTGGAGGTCCACAGACGCCTGACCCTACTCCTTCCTAGTTGCATTACTTAGATCTCACTTTCTTTTTCATATAACTAGTTGCCATCTAGTTGACTCTGACTTACGGAGACCTCGTGTGTATCAGAATAGAGCTGTGCTCCGTAGTGTATTCAGTGGCTGATTTTTTGGAGTTAGATTGTCAGAGCTTTCTTCTGAGTCACTCGAACCATCAACATTTAGGTTAGCAGTCCAGTGCCTAACCATTTGCACTACTCAGAGACTCCTTATTCTCTGTACAGTGAAGATTATGAAATTCATCTCCCAGCATTCTGTAAGGAATCTTAAACCAACCCAAACCAAACTCATTGAGTTGCTTCTGACTCACGGTAACCCCAGGTATGTCAGAGTAAAGCTCCTCTTTAGGGTTTTCTTGACTGAAATTTTCATGGAATCAAGTCTCTAGGCCTTTGTTCCATGGCACTGCTGGAAGGTTTGAACCTCCAGCCTTTAGGTTAGTAGTTGAATGCAAACCCAGGGACCTCTATGATTTTACTAAGGCCATGTCATATTTACTCCTGTAACCATGTGGCCAGCACAGTGCCTGGCACACAGGAGGGGTCATTTCATGTTAGTTAGTGTCAATGCCCTTCCCCCAAAGACCACCTGGAACAAACCTGTTGTTAAGCCAGTGGGGTTTATTACTCATTGCAGTGAGGGAGAATATATACCCCTGGGAAACATGGGACGTCTTGGTAAGAGGCTGTTCAAATGAATTCATTATAGGATTTGGGCTTTGGTTGGGTGATTTGGGGGAGAGTCAAAGGAAGTAGGGGGTTGATTCTGTCAGAAAGCAGGGCCAGTTCTATTACTGGGTATCTCAATAAATTTTATTTCTAGGAGGGGGAGACTAGAACAAAGATAAGCCTGTAAATGAGTGGCGGGGGGGGGGAGGTGATGTTCGGTATTTTGTGAATGGAACAGCGACCATGGTTTTGTCTGTGCTTAGATACAGTTGTGAAGTTGCCTTGTTTTCTCTCATGTTCTCGTGGTCTCTGAGCAACCTTGCCTGAGACTGGTGTTCTGTGAGGCGATTTATGTCTAATAGGAGAATAAAGTGAGTGGCCTAACTCTGAGTGCCAGGCCAGCTTCCGTATGGCAAGAGCTTCTCTGTTTTCACTAACTTCTTCCTTTTCTCTCTTGTGGAGAGAAAGCAGGCTGGCCAGCTGCCCAGTGTGTCTGTAAGGAGGCTGGGTTAGGGGATGAGCTGCCCCGTGGTCTGCCCTGACATCAATGGCCCTTATGCAATGCAGATCTGTGAGGAACTGCCTATGTGGTTTGGAGAGCAGACCAGACAGAGGGAAGAGAGGAAGTACAATATTATTTGAATCGTGTCCTGGGTAAGCAGGGGATTAGGGGCCCCAGGAAGGTCTGTGGGTGGTGCAAGCAGTTTGTGCTTGACTACTAACCTAAAAGTTGGAAGTTCAGACCCATCCAGTGGTGCCACGGAAGAAAGACCAGGAGATCTCCTTCCATAATTAGAAAACCCTATGGAGCAGTTCTACTCTGTAACACATGGGGTCACCATGAGTCAGGCTTGACTCAATGGCAACAGGTTTGATGTGATTTTAGGGTCCCTGGAGCTGGGGCTGGACACACAGCAAGCAGAATATTCCTAAGGGGCTGCAGAGCATGGAGCAATGTGGTGGCTGGGGATAAAGGCAAAGACAGTGTGTGTACACGGGTCTAAACTAAGTGGAGAGACCAAACACAGAGGTGAAAACCAAGTACAGGTGACCAGAGGAACTCCAGAAGTAGCGAGACTAAGTGAGAGGCTGTAAGTATTAGAACTTGGAGAAGCTTTGTAATGCACTAGAGCGGAGAGTCAAGGACTTTATTACATATCTTCTAATAGGGATGCTTTTGGAAGAAATACAACCAAAATGCTCCTTAGAAGTGAGGATGGCAAGATTTTGTCTCACTTACTTTGGACACGTCATCAGGGAAGACCAATTTCTAGAGAGGGACATCATGTTTGGTAAAGTAGAGGGTCAGTGAAAACAAAGAAAACTCTCAATGAGATGGATTGACACAGTAGCTGAAACAATGGACTCAAACATATCAACGGTGAAGAAGATGGCCCAGGACAGGGCAACTTTTCATTCTGTTTTACATAATAAAGTTGCCAGGAGTCAGAGCTGACTCCATGGCAAGTAACGACAACGATAGGGATGGCGCTCTTTAAGGTGGCGGGTCAGTTCAAATATATATGGCGTATCAAGAAACCGTGAGAAATAAAGTTTCCTGGGGAGAAATTTTCTATTTAATAGTGAGGATAAAGTTGGAAAGGTGGACCAAAAGCAGATTATTGATATTCTTAAATGTAGTCTCATTGTACTACTCCCTCCATGTATTTATTTGTTAGGATTAACGTGTTATGTATTATGATGGCTATACTGACATTCCTGAAAGATTGGTGCTGCCTGGAAATTGTTCCCACCCTGAATCACTAAAGATGACTTGTCTCCATCTTTAGCAAGCCTTAGAGCCTCCTCACAAACCCATCGCGTTTGCAAAAGTTGCAGCTCTTTCTTCTCCGTATGCCTCATAATTTATCACCTGGCAGGAATGTCTGCAACTAGAACCTTTCCTTAGCCAAAGCCAATGCCAGAAACTGCCTGTTTTAGTTATCTAGTTCTGCTGTAACAGGGATACCATAAATGGGTGGCTTTAACAAACAGAATTTATTTTCTCACTGTTTAGAAGGTTAGAAGTCCTAATCCAGGGTGCTGGCTCTAGGCAAAGGCTTGCTTTCTCTGTCGGCTTTGGAGGATGGTCTCGTCTCTTTGAGCTTCTGCTCCTGGGTAATCTTCATGTGGCTTGGCATCTTTTGTATCTCAAAAGAGATTGACTCAAATTGACAGTAATCCTGCCTCATTAACATAACAAAGACAACCCATTCCCAAATGGGATTATAACCACAGGCATAGTGGTTAGGATTTATAACATGTATTTTTGAGGGATGGAATTCGATCCATAACACTGCCCTTGGCTCAACTCTAGCCAATGTTCAAAATTCCTGGTGGGGAGACGGCAATATGTAGGTAACTCCTGGCTCAGAACAACCTATGGTCCCGTGTTCATCTTAGTTTCTTTACAGGGTCTCTAGACTATTTTCTAGTTTCTTTGTCTTGTTTCTGATACTTAGAATCTCAACTTTCTTGATTTTCCTAATTCTTACTATTAGACAACCTGGAATTCTATTAGTCTGATTCTTCCAGTCCTCACCTATTTAGTTTTCTATCTTTCTTTAGAAAATTGACCTTTGGTCCCAAATTCTTGGGTGGCAGTGACCTGTGGCTTCCAGGCCCAAATGTAGCCATGAATCAATTTAGCCCATAATTCCCTAACACCCACTACTGCTCTTTGCAATGGAGCTGATCTGACTCATGGTGATCCCATGTGACAGACAACAGCTCCATAAGATTTTCTTAGCTATAATCTTTACAGAAGCAGATCACCAGGCCTTTCTCCCACGGTGCCACTGGGTGGGTTTGAACTGCCAAACTTTCAGTTAGTAGGTGAGCACAGGGGCCTTAACACCCACTAACACCGCTTTTTGGCTGTGAGGTCCGGCACTGAAGATGAGGGAGGAAAACAGACTATGTTCAGTAAAGAATCACCTGGACTATGGAATCAGCCTGATAAATATTGAGGAAAAACATGCTGTTGGGGAGCTCAGCCCACTGGGGGGTTTGTCTGATTGGATGCGGGAAACTGCAACGTGTTGCAGAGTAGAGCTGCTCCACAGGGTTTTCTTACGGGAGCAGGCCTTTCTTTCATGGTGGTCCCAATTGGGTTTGAACTGCCAACCTTAGGTTAGTGGTTCAGCATAAACCGTTTGTGCCACCCAGGGACCTACTAGCCACTAAGTGTTCCCTAAATACGCCTTCAATCTTTTGTTAGCTCAGGCCACCATCACTGCTCCCCTGGATTGCCGCAGTAACCCCCAAACTAGTCTCCATGTGCCTGTCTTTCTTCCCTAAAAGACTCATTCTTTAGTCTATAGGAAGAGTGAGCTTCTGAAATGAAACTCTGATCATATACTCCCACTTTAAGTCTATCAGTGGCCCAGAATTATTATGGAAAGAAGATCAAGCTCTGAGGTATAAGTTCCTATCTTGTTTCTACTTTTTAAGAGCTGTATAAATACACACAAGTCATCCTGAGATTGGTTTCTTCAGCTGTAAAATGGAAGTGATAATCCTTGCCTTTCCTGTTTTGCACCAAGGATGAAATGTCATCGATATAGAAAACATAAAGTGCGTTATGAAGTAAGGAATGACAATCCACTGACTAATACACGTATATCGAGTAAACGAATGAGTTGCTTCTGTCACTCTGTGCCTCCATTTGAGCCCCCCAGGTAGGGAGGGAAAGCGGTGGTAGAGGAGACAGCTTCTAGCCCATGCATTTGAGACGATGCTGCTTCACAACCTGGAGCCAGCTTGTTTAGTGCTGGCTTTCCCTCTCCTTAAGTGTCTTTATTGCATCCCTCCGTAAGTCCAGCTGTGGAAGAACCACTTCAAATTAGTGCTCCTCTGTATATATCACCACCCCCTGAGGAGGGTATATTCTGTGAAGTTAAAGGAATAAATATAGATTTTTCTAGAAGCGGGAGAAAAAGAAAGGACTTTCACTTTCATTCAATTATCACTTCAGCAGCTTTCCACATGTCTTGGAAAATTCCCCTCACATCTCTTGATGGATTCTCCATTGTCAAAATCCCACTTCTCACTGGCTGACAGAGACTGGTTTTTAGTGCCAACAATATTTGATGCCGAAATGGAGAGGGAGATGACACGAGGATCTCTTACTCCACATTAATCTCTTCATTATTTCTGACATAGATATTATAACATCATCACCAATTTAATAGAGGATAATGGTAATACAATTCTCGTGCATTAGGTGTGATCTGGGGTGACTATAGTCTAAACTTTTAATATAAAACAGATGATATTCTTTATGTGAGAATAAATGAGCAGGAACACAGTCTCACACAATGGACATCACAAAGGCACTGCCTTCACAATAGGGAGTGAGAAATGAACTTTTCATTACTGAGTATGATTGACATCTTTTTGTGTCCATTCATGGCTGCAAAAATCCCAGTGTCATAACAGAGAACACGAAGAATTTCTCTAACAGCTGTGATGGAGACTTTAAAGCATGAAGTTATGGAGGCATGAAGGCAATTGTTTCCAAAAATGCAGAGCTGAGTGAAATGATTTTGCACCTTGCTGTTAGTCAAGATGTTTCCTTCCAAGGCATTTTCTGTTTTTTCATCCAGTGGTATCTAAATGATATATAGCTTTCCAATAGCCACAGGTGGTAGGTGTCTGTTTCAAGGATTTCCCTTTAAATGTTTCCAGCAGGCCCCTGTGGAGCCAAAAAAATACAGGAGAAAATCATTGCAGTTGCTTCCCTTTTCAGTTCCAGGTCATTCTAGTTTCCTAGAACTAACTTATCTTTCTTCTTTTTTTTCATTTATTCCTCATTGTCTTCCATGTAGGTTTTACATCTGGATTCTCCTTTTTTTCCCCCAGCATCCCCAAAGATTAGGGATTCCATTCTGATTGTCTCTTGGCTTCTAACTTGATGCTTCCTTGAGCAAAAGCAGTGTCTTTTACCACAGTTAGAAGAGACATGGCATGTTCTTTCTTCACACATGCCTCTAGGGGCCCCTCTCAGGTGGGCCTCAAGCCTCTCCCAGGCCCTGCTTGTCCTGGGATGGGAATCAGGTGACAGGGCATGAAGATAGGATCATAAGACTCACCTTACAGATGGGAAACGGGGCCTGGGAGAGGCTGTGTGGGCAGACACAGGTCAGTGGCAGAGCCAGGACAAAACCTGCACATCCTCTCTCCCCAAAGGAACACTCTGGTTCATGACCAGGAAAATGGAGATTGTTCCCTTTAGGTTTCATAACCTGAATGCTTCAGAACATATTAAAATGGTGGAAGTAGGGTCCTATAACTTTGGTTGGGAGAATTTCTTCTTTTAAGCACGTGTTTTTTGAGATTTTCTCCTGATTCTAACAAGGATAAACTATTGAGACTTGACAGGTAAATTTATTGCCATAGTAGGGGATGGAGGGGGAACCTAGCAAAATTCTCAAGCAATCTCTGATAATCTTGAAATACATATCTTGCAAAACCATGAATTCTCTAGCAGGTTTATAACTGATCAATTTGCCGTGTAGGTTTACATGAAAAATAAAGACCACCCTAGTCAGCAAATCAGTATTTCCCAGGGTTCTAGTGAACCCAGTTTGTCTTTGTCTGAAGACAATGGATTCAAATAAAAAGTCATGACAAAAAGCCATGATAAAAAGTCATCAACTAGTCTTATAAAACTGAACTGGTGAATTCAAGCTGTGGAAACACATTTTATCTTCCTAATTGCCCCCATTGCATTGGTCACTTGAGATATGTTGCTAATAAAATTTTGTGGTTGTTGTTGTTAGGTGCCATCCAGTCGGTTCTGACTTATAATGACCCTATGCACAACAGAAGGAAACACTGCCCAGTCCTGCGCCATCCTCACAATCATTGTTATGCTTCAGCCCATTGTCGTAGCTACTGTGTCAGTCCATTTTGTTGAAGGTCTTCCTGTTTTTCACTGACCCTCTACTTTCCCAAGCATAATATCCTTCTGCAGGGACTGATCCCTCCTGATAACATGTCCAAAGCGTGTGACACGTAATCTCACTGCCCTTGTTTCTAAGGAGCATTCTGATTGTACTTCTTCCAAGACAGATTTGGTTGTTCTTTTGGCAGTCCATGGTATATTCAGTATTCTTCACCAACACCACAATTCAAAGGTCTCAATTCTTCTTCAGTCTTCCTTATTCATAGTCCAGCTTTTGCGTGCATGTGAGGCCATTGAAAATACCATGGTTTGGGTCAGCTGCACCTTAGTCATCAAGGTGACATCTTTGATTTTTAACACTTTAAAGAGGTCTTTTGCAGCAGATTTGCCCAATGCAATGCATCTTTTGATTTCTCGACTGTTGCTTCCATGGATGTTGATTGTGAATCCAAGTAAAATGAAATCCATGACAACCTCAATCTTTTCTCTGTTTATCATGATGTTACTTATTGGTCCAATTGTGAGAATTTTTGTTTTCTTTAAGCATAACCCATATTGAAGGCTGTAGTCTTTGATCTTCATCAATAAGTGCTTTAAGTCCCCTTTACTTTCCACAAGCAAGGTTTTGTCATCTGCATGATGCAGGTTGTTAATGAGTCTTCTTCCAATCCTGATGCCACATTCTTCTTCATATAGCCCAGCTTCTTAGATTATTTGCTCAGCATACAGTTTGAAGAAGTATGGTGGAAGGATAAAACACTGACGCACACCTTTCCTAACTTTAAACCACTCAGTATCCCCTTGTTCTGTTCAAACAGTTGCCTCTTAATCTATGTACAAGTTCCTCATGAGCACAATTAAGTGTTCTGGAATTCCCATTCTTTGCAATATTAACCATAATTTGTTACGATCCACAGAATCAAATACCTTTGCGTAGGTTGAGAGGAAAAGAAGTGAAGAGATTTAGGTTCAAAGGAGCAGGAACAGAAAGAGTGAAAACTGGGTAGAGGAAGAGTGGTGAGGCATCATTGTTGTTATTGTTGTAGTGGTTACCATATTTTGGGCTCTTTTACTGCCAAGTGCTTTACATGGATGATTTGTAGTTTTTCACAATATTACTGCAAGACATTGCTGTTATTATTACCATATAACAGGCAAGAAAAGAGACATGAAATAACTTGCATGAGGTTAAAACGTTACTGTATTAGGCAGCTACAGATATGGCTCCCAATGATACCCCTTCCTGGTATTCACACCTTTGTGTAATCCCCTCTGCTTGAGCGTGGGCTAGACCAGTGACTTGATTCTAAGGAATATAATGTGGCAAACATGATGGGGTATCACTTCCACAAGCAGGTTATAAAACACCGTAACTTTCACTCCCTCTCTTTTGCTGGCACTTTCTCTTCCCCTTTTCCTTGCTCACTCTGATAAAGCCAGCTGACATGTTGTAAGAGGCTCTATGGAGAAGCCCATGTGGCAAGAAACCAGAACAGGCCTCTGGCAAAGAACTAGCCAGAAACTGAGGCCTCAGTCCAATAGCCTACAAGGAACTGAATTTATCCAACAACCAACCACATGGGTCAGCTTGGAAGCAGGTTCCCCAGTCATGCTTTCAGATGAAACCACAGCCCCAGTCAATACCTTGATTGCAACCTTGTGAGAAGCCTTAAGCCAGAGGCTTTCAGCTGAGGCATGCCCAGATTCCTGACCCACAGAAACTCTGAGGTAATAATGTGTGTTGTTTTAAGCTGCTATGTTTGGGAGTAATTTGTTACCAAGCATTAAGATAAAGAATATAGTTGTAAAGTGGCTAAGTGAGAATTTGAACTTAGCTCTTAACTAACTCCCAAACCCGTGTTCTTTTAATGTTACCCTTCAGTCATCCTCAACATTTATTGAATAATTTCTAGGCCCTGGGGATTCGAAGGCACAGTTCCCTTGGAGGAAGGAAACATGAGTAAAGATTCATGGACAAGGTAGGATTTGAATATGGTCTTGCAGAAAATTCAGGGCAAATGAAGAAGAAGAAGAAGCAGGATCACATCCCAAGCATGGGAAATAGTGTGAATATAGGTGTAGAGGCTAGAATCACCTTGGCCTAGAATGAATAGACCAGCTGGGCCAAGGTGGAGAGTTCTCATTTATGGTCCAAGAAAAATTAGGTTCAATGGAAAACCTTATGTGTCCTTAGGATACAACTTTTTTAAAGGGGCTCATTTTGCTATATATATGTAAAATTATCATTATTTTAATAAAACTAAGATTACTCGATAAAAGATTCTGAAAATTAATCTCTGAAGATTGCTGTGAATTGATATGAATGGACCTCCAGGATATTTTGTTAAGAATAGTTAAGAAAAGTACAGAATAGTAGTATGCTTGTGGTTGTTAGTTGCCATCGAGCCAATTCTGATTCATGGCAATCCCATGTGTGCACAGTAGAGCTGCTCCATAGGGTTTTTAAGGTTGTGAGCTTTTAGAAGCAGATTACTGGGCCTGTCTTCCAAGGCACCTTTGAGTGAGTTTGAACTGCCAACTTTTGGCTAGTAATGGAACTCTTAACAGTTTGCACCACCCAGGGACTTCTAGTAGCATGCTAGCTACTGAATAAGGAACACTGGAAGGATAAAGCAGAAAGTGACAAATAAAAATGGTTGTCTTTGCAGGCAAGGTAGAGTAGAGAGGTGGAAGGGAAGTATATCTTTTTATATCATTTTGACTTTTTGAATTTGTTGCCGTTTTAATCAAATTAAAGAAAGGCAATGAACTGAAACAAATCAATCTAATTGGATATAAAATTAAAGAAAATAATTATTCTGAGTAATTTTTGAACATAGTGCTGTGATTGAGCATGCATAGTGGTATGTATTCTAAGAGCAAATAGTTTTTTTTATTGTATTTTAAATGAAGGCTTGTAGAACAAACTAGGTTCTCATTAAACAGTACACATATTTTATGACATCGGTTAACAACCCTATGACATGTCAACACTCTCCCTTCTTGACCTTGGGTTCCCTTTACCAGCTTTCCTGTTCCCTCCTGTCTTCTAGTCGTTGCCCCTGGGCTGGTGTGCCCTTTTAGTCTTGTTTTGTTTTATGGGCTTGTCTAATCTTTGGCTGAAGTATGAACCTCTGGAGTGACTTCATTACCGAGCTAAAAGAGTGTCTGAGGGCCATACTCTCTGGGTTTCTCCAGTCTCTGTCAGACCAGTAAGTCTGGCCTTTTTTCGTGAGTTAGAATTTTGTCCTACATTTTCCTCCTGCTCTGTCTGGGATCCTCTATTGTGGTCCCTGTTGAGCAGTAGGTGGCGGTAGCCAGGTACCATCTAGTTGTACTGGATTGTCTGGTGGAGGCTGTGGTAGACGTGGTCTATTAGTCCTTTGGACTAATCTTTCCCTTGTATCTTTAGTTTTCTTCATTCTCCCTTGCTCCTGAAGGGGTGAGACAAGTGTTGAATCTCAGGTGGCCACTCACAGTCTTTTAAGACTCCAGACTCTACTCACCAAAGTAGAATGTATAACATTGTCTTTATAGGCTATGTTATGCCAATTAAGCTAGATGTTCCCTGAGACCATGGTTCCCACAGCCCTCAGCCTAGCAATTCGGTCCCTCAGGGAGTTTGGATGTGTCTGTGGAGCTTCCATGACTTTGCCTTGTACAAATTGTACTGGCTTCCCCAGTATTGTGCACTGTCTCACTCTTCACCAAAGTTACCACTTATCTATTGACTATTTAATATTTTTCTATCCCCATGCCTCCCCTCCCTCCTAACCGTCAAAGATTGTTTCTTTTTGTATGTAAACCTTTTCATGAGTTTTTATGATAGTAGTCTCAAACAATATTTGTCTTTTCATGATTGACTTATTTCACTCAGCATAATGCCCTCCAGATTCATCCATGTTATGAGATGTTTCACAGCTTGATCATTGTTCTTTATCATTGTGTAATATTCCATTGTGCGTATGTACCATAGTTTGTTTATCCATTCATATGTTGATGGGCATCCAGGTTGTTTCCATCTTTTTGCTATTGTGAGCAATGCTGCGATGAACATGGGTGTGCATATGCCTATTCACGGGATGGCTCTTATTTCTGTAGGGTATGTTTCCAGGAGTGGGATTGCTGGATTATATGGTATTTCTATTTCTAGCTCTCTAAGGAAGCGCCATTATCATTTTCCAAAATGGGTGTATCATTTTGCATTCCCGACAGCAGTTCCAATCTCCCTGCAGCCTCTCCAACATTTGTTATTTCCTGCTTTTTTTCATTCGTGCCAGTAATGCCAGGGTGAGATGGTATCTCATTGTGGTTTTAATTTGCATTTCTCTAATGGCTAGCGATCCCAAGCATTTCCTCATGTGTCTGTTGGCCTCTTGAATGTCTTCTTTTGTGAAGTGTTTGTTCATTTCCTTTGCCCATTTTTTAATTGGGTTACTTGTCTTTTTGTTGTAGAGGTATTGGATTTTCTTACAGATTTTGGAGATCAGAGCTTTGTCTTATTTGTAATAGTCAAATTTTTTTTTCCCAGTCTGTAGGTTCTTTTTTTACTCTTTTGGTGAAGACTCTTGATGAGCATAAGTATATAATTTTTAGAAGATCCCAGTTATCTAGCTTATCTTCTAGAGATTGTTGCTGGTTATGGTTTGTATCCTGTCAATGCTGTGTGTTAGGGCCTCTAGTGTTGATCCTATTTTTTCTGCTATGAAATTTATAGTTTTTGGCTTTATATTTAGGTCTTTGATCCATTTTGAATTAACTTTTGTATATGGTGTGAAGTATGGGTCCTGTTTCATTTTTATGCAGGTGGACATCCAGTTTTGCCAGCACCATTTGTTAAAAAGACTCTTTTTCCCATTTGATGGATTTTGGGCCCTTGCCGAAGACCAGGTGAACTTAGGTGGGTGAATTTACATCTGGGTTCTCAATTCTGTTCCATTGGTCAATGTATCTGTCATTGTACCAGGCTGTTTTGACTACTATAGCTGTATAGTAGGTTCTGAGGTCAGGTGGTGTGAGCCCTCCTACTTTATTCTTCTTCTTCAGTAGTGCTTTACTTACCTAGGGCCTCTTCCCTTTCCATATAAAATTAATGATTATTTTTTTCTATCTCTTTAAAGAATGTTGTTGGTATTTGGATCGGGATTGCATTGTATTTGTAAATCGCTTTGTGTAGAATTGTCATTTTCACAATGCTGAGTCTACCTATCCATGAGCATGGTATGCATTTACATTTATGTAGATATCATTTGGTTTCTTGCAGTAGTGTTTTGTAGTTTTCTTTGTATAGGTCTTTTATATCCCTGGTTAGATTTATTCCCAAGCATTTTATTTTTTCAGGGGCTATTATAAATGGTATTGTTTTCATGATTTCCTTTTCACCGTTCTCTTTATTTGTGTATAGGAATCCAACTGATTTTTGTACGTTTATCTTGTATCCTGTTACTCTGCTGAATCTTTCTATTAGTTCCAGTAGTTTTCTTGTGGAGTCTTTTGCATTTTCTATGTACAATATCATATCATCTGCAAATAGGGACAGTTCTACTTTTTCATTACCAACTTGGATGCCCTTTATTTCTTTTTCTTGCCTTATTGCTCTAGCTAGGACTTCCAGCACAATGTTAAATAAGAGTGGTGATAAAGGGCCTCCTTGTCTTGTTCCTGTTCTCAAGGGGAATGTTTTCAGCCTCTCTCCATTAAGAATGATGTTGGTCATGGTTTTGCATAGATGCCCTTTATTATGTTGAGAAATTTCCTTTCTGTGCTTATTTTACTGAGAGTTTTCATCAAGAATGGGTGTTGGACTTTGTCAAATGCCTTTTCTGTGTTGATTGAGATGATTATGTGATTCTTTTCTTTCCTTTTATTTATGTGGTGGATTACATTGATCGATTTTCTAAAATTGAACCATCCTTGTAGACCTGGTATGAATCCTACTTGTTTGTGATGTATTATTTTTTTGATATGATGCTGAATTCTATTGCCTAGAATTTTGTTGAAAATTTTTGCATCTATAGTCATGAGAGATATCGGTTTGTAATTTGTTTTTTTTGTGGTGTCTTTGCCTGATTTTGGTATCAAGGTTATGCTGGCTTCATAGAATGAATTTGGAAGTATCACTTCCTTTTCTCTGTTCTGAAATATCTTGAGTAGTACTGGTGTAAGCTCTTCTCTGAATGTTTGGTAGAATTCTCCAGTGAAGCCATCTGGTCCAGGGCTTTTTTTGTTGTTGTTGGGAGTTTTTTTTAAGTTACCTTTTCAATCTTTTCTCTTTTTATGGGTCTGTTCAGATTTTCAACATCATTTTGTGTTAGTTTGGGTAGATAGTGTGCTTCTAGAAACTTGCCCATTTCCTCTAGGTTTTCAAATGTGTTGGAGTATAGTTTTTCATGATACTCTGTTACAATCCTTTTTATTCGAGTTGGGTCTCTTGTCATGTCCCCCATTTCATTTCTTATTTGGGTTATTTGCATCCTCTCCTGTTTTTCTTTTGTCAGTTTGGCCAGTGGTTTGTCGATTTTGTTGATCCTTTCAAATAACCAACTTTTGGTTTTGTTGATTCTATTGTTTTTCTATTCTCTATTTCATTTATTTCTGCTCTGATCTTTATTATTTCCTTTCTTCTGGTGGCTGTGGGCTTCTTTTGCTTTTCTCTTTTATTTGTTCAAGTTTTGTAGCTAATGTTTTGATTTTGTCCTGTTCTTCTTTTTTGATGTGTGCATCTATTGCTACAAATTGACCTGTGAGGACTGCCTTTGCTGTGTTCCAAAGGTTTTGGTGTGATGTGTTTTCATTTTTGTTTGATTGTAGGAATTTTTTGATTCCATCTCTGATGTCTTCTATTATGCAGTGGTTTTTAAGCAGGGTGTTATTCAGTTTCCATGTAATTTTTTTTTTTTTCTTGCTCTTCCTGTTGTTAATTTCTACCTTGATGGCATTGTGGTCAGAGATGATACCTTGTATTATCTCAGTGTTTTGGATTTTGTTGAGGGTTGCTCTATGGACTAAGATGTGGTCTATTCTGGAGAACCTTCCATGTGCTTTGGAAAAGAATGTATACCTTGCAGCTGTTGGGTGGAGTGTTCTATATATGTCTATGAGGTCAAGTTGGCTGATTGTGCCCTTTAGCTCTTCTGTATCTTTGTTGAGTTTCTTTCTAGATGTTCTGTCCTTTACTTAGAGTGGTGTGTTGAAGTCTCCTACACTATTATTGTGGAACCTGTCGATTTCTCTTTTCAGTGCTGTTAGAGTTTGTTTTATGTATTTTGGAGCCCTGTCATTGGGTGTGTAAATATTTATTATGGTTATGCAGGATTAAATAGATTTGACTCCACTTAGTGTTTTTATAGTAGCAGTAATATTGGAAGGAGCCCTGTTAGCACAATGGTTAAGTGTTTAGCTGCTACCTGAAAGGTTGGTGCTTTGAACTCACCAATAGCTCCACAAGAGAAAAGATCTGGCTGTTTGCTCCTGTAAAGACTTCAGCGTAGGTAACTCTATAGGCAGTTCTACTCTGCCTCATAGGGTCACTATGAGTCAAAGTTAATCAACAGCACACATAAACAAATACAACAACAAGTAATACTGGTATTATAATTTTGAAAATTACCTAATGCATATTATAAAGCAAATAAGTTATGCCAATGTTACCAGGAAGCAAGACTTGCAGTGTGATAGAAATGTGGCATGTCAAGATGTGCTTGGCTCATTTTTTTCACACTATCTGTCCTAAAATTTGAAACAGTCATTTCTGTAGGAAGCCCTGATTCCTCTTAGTGGGAAGCAGTATTTAAAAACCTCAGTCTGAGCACTGGAGAATACTGAAAGAATCATCTCACTTGTGTCCTTTCATAGTCAATAGTTCTGGATGTAGCTGTTTTGGTTTAGTTTTACCTCCAGCTCGAAATGAGAGTCGTAGGGAATGAGTTTGGAGGAGTTGAGTGATTTCAGATCGTAAAAACTGTAACCCTAACCAGTTGATTCTGAGTAATGGCAACCCCCTGTGTTACAGAGTAGAACTGTTCCATAGGGTTTTGTGGCTATAATCTTTATGGAAGGGAACTCGGCTGGCACAGTGGTTAAAGGGCTTGGCTGCTAACCGAGAGGTTGTTGGTTTGAACCCACCAGTCACTCCACAGGAGAAAGTTGTGGCAGTCTGTTTCCATAAAGATGATGGCCTTGGAAACCCTCTTCTGAATTTGGCTTGAATTTCTGGCAGTTCCCTGTCGATGTACTGCCGTAACCGTTTTTGACTTATGTTCAGCAAAATTTTACTTGCATGTGATTTTAATGATATCGTTCAATAATTTCTGCTTTCTGTTGAATTACCTTTCTTTGGAGTGGGCATGAATATGTATCTCTTCAATTCAGTTGGCCAATCAGTTGGCCAGGTAGCTGTCTTCCAATTTTCTCGGCATAGACAACTGAGGGCTTCCAGTGTTGCATCTGCTGTTGAAACATCTCAGTTGGTATTCTGTCAATTGTTTTTTTGCCAATGCCCTCAGTACAGCTTTGACTTCTTCCTTCAATACCAGTGGTTCTTGATCTTAGGCACCCTCCTAAAATGGTTGAACATCGATCAACTCATCATGGTACAATGACTCTGTGTATTCTTTCCATCTTCTTTTGGCCCTTCCTGTCTTGTTCAATATTGTGCCCATAAACCAAAAAACCCACTGCCATCGAGTCGATTCTGACTCATAGCGAGCCTATAGGACTGAGTAGAACTGCCCCATAAAGTTTCCAAGGAGCACCTGGCAGATTTGAACTGCCAGCCTCTTGGTTACCAGCTGTAGCACTTAACTGCTACACCACCAGGGTTTCCTATTTTGCCCACAGAATCCTTCAAAATTGAAACTCAAGGCTTGAATTTTTCTTCAGTTTTTTTAGCTTGAGAAATGCTGAGCGTTTTCTTCCCTTTTGGTTTTCTAACTCCAGATCTTTGCACATTTTATTATGATACTTTACTTTTCTTCTTAAGCTGCCCTTTGAAATCTTCTGTTCATCTTTTTTGTTTCATAATTTCCTTCATTTGCTTTAGCTACTCTACATTCAAGAGAAAGTTTCAGAGTCTCTTCTGACATCCATTTTGGTCTTGTTTTTTCTTTTCTCTCTTTTTAATGACCTTGTCATTAATGACTCATCAGTCAGTTTGTTGTACTGTGGTGGCTTGCTTGTTGTGGTCATGCTGGAAGCTATGTCGCCAGTAATTCACATACCAGCAGAGTCACCCATGGTGGACAGGTTTCAGCAGAACTTTCAGACTAAGACAGATCAGGAAGAAAGACCTAGCAGTCTCCTTCTGAAAGAGTTGGCGAGTGAAAACGTTATGAATAGCAGCAGAACATCATCTGTTATAATGACAAAAGATGAGCCCCTCAGGATGGAAGGCACTCAAAATATGACTAGGGAAGAGCTGTCTCCTGAAAGTAGAGTCCACCCTAATGATGTGGATGAAGTAAAGCTTTCAAGACCTTTATTTGCTGATGTGGCATGACTCAAAATGAGAAGAAACAGCTGCAAATATTCAGCAATAATAAGAATGTTAAATATCTGAAGTATGAATCTAGGAAAATTGGAAGTCATCAAAAATGGAGTGGAATGCATAAAGATCAATATGCTAGGCATTAGTGAGCTGAAATGGACTGGTATTGGCCATTTTTAATTAGATGATCATATGGTCTACTATGCATGGAATGATACGTGGAAGAGGAAGGGCACTGCAGTTATTGTCAAAAAGAATATTTGAAGATCTATCCTAAAGTACAATGCTGTCAGTGATAGGGTAATACCCATATGCCTACAAGGAAGACCAGTCAATACAACTATTCAAATTTACAAACCAACTGCTATGAAGAAATTGATTTGTACCCACTTTTGCAGTCCAAAATTGATCAAACATGCAATCAAGATGCATTGATGATTACTGGTCATCAGAATGGGAAAGTTGGAAATAAAAAAGAAGGATTGGTTGTTGGGAAACATGACCTTGGTGACAGGAATGACACTGGAGATTGCATGATAGAATTGCAGGAACAATGACCTATTCATTGCAAATACCTTTTCCAACAACATAAACAGCCACTATACACATGGACCTTGCTGGATGGAATACACAGGAATCAAATCAACTACATCTGTGGAAAGAGACAATGGAAAAGCTCATTATCATCAGTCAGAACAAGGCCAGGGGCTGACTACAGAACAGACTATCAATTGCTCATATGCAAATTAAAGTTGAAGATGAAGAAAATTAAAGCAAGTCCACGAGAGCCACAGTACGATCTTGAGTATATCCCACCTGAATTTAGAGGCCATCTCAAAAATAGATTTGATGCACTGAACACTAATGTCTGAAGGCTGGACGAGTTGTGGAATGACATCAAGGTCGTCATAAATGAAGAAAGCAAAAGGGACCTCGTAGAAGGCATTAAATGCCAGTTATAAATCTGTACATTAGTTGATCAGTGGAGGGGAACAATTTGAAGGTTACTGAGACTGATGTGCCTGCTGATGGCAACAGCAAAGAATAATGCTTAATCTGACACATATTATATACTTAACTTATGTCATCCTTATCTAACTTTGGGGTTCATAATTTTTTGTTTGCTAGTGTTCCATAACCTAGTCATAGGATAAGGACAAAGTGTCTTACATAACTTTCCAAATCTCAGTATTATTTCTTGCTATGCCATTGGGCCTAGTTGATATCCTAACCATGGCTTATCTATTACCTCACCATAAAATTAATATCTTAATTTTAATTAAATATGTGGTTAGCAACTATGTTATTCAATCCAACACTTGCACTAATCCAAAAGTTCTCCACTTCTACTTCTTGGGAAGTGTGCTTGCTTAGTTGTCACTCTCTATTTATTAAAAATTATAGAAATAATACCCCTAGGAAAAAGGATAATTAAAATAGCACAAAATATTAATGATTGAAAAAATAATGATTCCCCTACCCCATTCTCATTCCTTAGAGATTTTTGATTTTTTCTTTGGCTACCACCATAATTCTAAACTAGAATCCACTAGTTCTTAATTTGGAGCGCTGGTCATGAAGTGGTTAAGAGCAACAGCTGTTAACCAAAAGGTCAACAGTTCAAATCCACCAGTCGCTCCTTGGAAATCCTATGGGGCAGTTCTACTCTGACCTATAGTGTAGCTATGAGTTGAAATCTCCACTTGACAGCAGTGGGTTTATCTATTTATTTTTTGCTGAGTGTGTTTAATTTTTAGAAGATCCCAATTATCTAGCTTATCTTCTGGTGTTTGTGTATTTTTAGTTATGGTTTATATCCTATTTATGCTGTATGTTAGGGCTTCTAGCATGGACCCTATTTTTTCTTCTATGATTTTTTATGATCTTTATAGTTTTAGGTTTTATCCATTTTGGTCTTTGATCCATTTTCAATTAGTTTTAGTATACAGTGTGAGGGATGGGTCCTGTTTCATTTTTTTGCAGATCAACATCCAGTTTTGTCAGCACCATTTGTTAAAAAGATTATCTTTTCCCCATTCGATGGACTTTGGGCCCTTGTTGAAGATCAGGGGACCATACATGGATGGATTTACATTTGGATTCTCAATTCTGTTCCACTGGTCAACGCATCTGTCCTTGTACCAGTATCAGGCTGTTTTGACTGCCATAGCTATACAGTAAGTTCTGAGGTCAGGTAGTGCAAGTCTTACTACTTTATTCTTCTTCTTCAAGAGTGCTTTACTTATCTGGGACCTCTTCCCTTTCTATATAAAGTTAATTATTATTTTTTCCATCTCTTTAAAGAATGTTGTTGGTATTTGGATTGGGATTGCATTGTATTTGTAAATCACTTTGGGTAGAATTGTCATTTTCACAATGCTGAGTCTACCCATCCATGAGCGTGGTATGCTTTTCCATTTATGTAGGTCTCGTTTGGTTTCTTGCAGTACTGTTTTGTGGTTTTCTTTGTACAGGTCTTTTACATCCCTGGTTAGATTTATTCCCAAGCATTTTATTTTTTTAGGGGCTATTATAAAGGTTTGGTTTTCATGATTTCCTTTTCACCGTTCTCTTTATTGGTGTATAGGAATCCAACTGATTTTTGTATGTTTATCTTGTTTTTTTTATCTTGTATCCTGATACTCTGCTGAATCTTTCTATTAGTTCCAATAGTTTTCTTGTGGAGTCTTTTGCATTTTTTATGTATAGCATCATATCGTCTGCAAATAGGGACAGTTCTACTTCTTCATTACCAGTTTGGATGCCCTTTATTTCTTTTCCTTGCCTTATTGCTCTAGCTAGGACTTCCAGCACAATGTTAAGTAGGACTGGTGATAAAGGGCATCCTTGTCTTGTTCCTGTTCTCAAGGGGAAAGTTTTCAGCCTCTCTCCATTAAGAATGATGTTGGTCATGGTTTTGCATAGATGCCCTTTATTATGTTGAGAAATTTCCTTTCTATGCTTATTTTGTTGAGAATTTTTATCAGGAATGGGTGTTGGACTTTGTCAATTGCCTTTTCTGTGTTGATTGAGATGATCATGTGATTCTTTTCTTTTATTTATGTGGTAGATTACATTGATCGATTTTCTAAAATTGAACCATCCTAGTAGAAAAAAAATTTTTTTTTTTTTTTTTTTAGTAGACCTGGTATGAATCCTACTTATTCGTGGTGTATTATTATTTTTTGATACGATGCTGAATTCTATTGGCTAGAATTTTGCTGAAAATTTTTGCATCTATAGTCATGAGAAATATCAGTCTATAATTTGCTTTTTTTGTGGTCTTTGCCTGGTTTTAGTATAGGGGCTATGCTGGCTTCATAGAATGAATTTGGAGGTATTCTTTTTCTGTGTTCTGAAATAGTTTGCGTAGTACTGGTGTGAGGTCTTCTCTGTATATTTGTCAGAATTGTCCAGTGAAGCTGTCTGGGCCGGGGCTTTGTTTTGGTCAGGAGGTTTTTAAAACAATTTTAATTTTTTTTTAACCTCTTCAATCTTTCATCTTGTTATGGGTCTGTTCACATTTTCTATCTTAGTTTGTGTTAGTTTAGGTGGGTAGTGTGTTTCTAGAAATATTTCCATGTTCTCTAGATTCTCAAATTTGTTGGAGTACAATTTCATATTATTCTGTTATGGTTCTTTTCGTTTCAGTTGGGTCTGTTGTAATGTCCCTGTCTCATTTCTTATTTGGATTATTTGCTTCCTCCCTGTGTTTCTTTTGTCAGCTTGGCCAAGAGTTTGTAGATTTTGTTGATCTTTTCCAAGAACCAACTTTTGGTCTTGGTGATTTTTTTTCTATTGTTTTTCTGTTCTCTATTTCATTTATTTCTGCTCTAATCTTTATTATTTCCTTTCTTCGGGTGGCTATGTGCTTCTTTTACTGTTCTCTATTTGTTCAAGATGTAGGGCTAATGTTTTGATTTTGGCCTGTTCTTTTTTTTTGATGTGTGCATTTCTTGCTATAAATTAACCTTTGAGCACTGCCCTTCCTGTGTTCCAAAGGTGTTGGTATGATGTGTTTCAATTCTCATTTGATTCCAGGAATTTTTTTCTATTTCCTCTTTGATATCTTCTGTTACCCAGTTGTTTTTAAGCAAGGTGTTATTCCGTTTTTATGAATTTGATTTTATCCTTGCTCTTCCTGTTCCTGATTTCTACTTTTATGGCATTGTGATCAGAGAGCATGCTTTGTATTATTTCAATGTCTTGGATTTTATTTAGGGTTGGTTCGTGGTTTAAAATGTGGTCTATTTTGGAGAATATTTCATGTATGTTGGAGAAGAATGTAAACTTTAGTGCTGTTGGATGGAGTGTTTTATATATGTCTGTGAAGTAAAGTTGGTTGATTGTGGCCTTTAGATCTTCTATATCTCTGTTGAATTTCTTTCTAGATGTTTTGTCCTTTACTGAGAGTGGCGTGTTGAAGTTTCTACTATTATTTTGGAGCTGCAATTTCTCTTTTTCAGAGTTGCTAAAATTTGTTTTATGTATTTTGGAGCCCTGTTGTTGGGTACATAGATATTTATCAAGGTTATATCTTTCCCTGTCTTTTATGGTGGATTTTGTCTTAAAGTCTATTTTATCTTAGATTAGTATTGGCACTCATATCTTTTTTTTTTTTTTTTGGTTACTGTTTGCTTGATACATTTTTTTTTTTTTTTAACCATCCTTTGACTTTTAATATATTTCTTTGTTTCTAAGGTGTGTCTCTTGTAGGCAGCATATTGATGGATCATGTATTTATTTATTTAAATCCGTTCTGCCACTCTCTGTCTCTCCACTGGTGTATTTAAGTCACTTACATTCAGTGTACATTACATTATCAATATGTATGAGTTTTTTTTGTGTGTGTCACATTGTTATGCTTTTTTTGTGGTGCTCTCATTTTCTTTCTTCCTCTTATTTTCCTGTTTTGATTTTCTTTTGTTTGTGAATTTTCTTTTTATTTCTTTTGTTACTATAGATTTTGTGTTTACTGAGTCTTTATGTTTTTCTTCTTTTTTTTATTTTTATTAGTAGGTTTGTTAACTTTCTTTGTAGTTACCTTGAAATTTACCCTTCTGTTCCTAAGTTTGAACCAATCTTTTATTACTTGGTATCACCTTGACTTCCTATTCATTTGAAAGTTCTATACCTAAACTGTTCATTCTCTCTTTTATTGTGTTGGAGTTGTCATCATTTAGAGATTGATGTCTTTGTTTCCCTGCTTTAAGGCCTTTAGCTTCATTTTATTATTGAGAGTTTTTGCCTAGAGTGTTATCTGGCTGCCATTGACCTGTGTCATAGACTCCAGTTGTTGTGTCACGTTGCTGGTCCTCTAACTGAAGGACTCCCTTTAATAGTTCTTGTAAGTTAGGTTTGGTTTTTACAAATTCCCTTAATTCTGTTTATCTGGGAATGTCCTAATTTCACCATCATATTTGAGAGAAAGTTTTGCAGGATGTATTGTTCTTGGTGGGTATTTTTTTCTTTCAAGGTTGTATATATGTCATCCTGTTGTCTTCTTGCCTGCATAGTTTCTGCCAAGTAATCAAAGCTTAGTCTTATTTTTTTCCCCTTTGTAAGTGACTTTTCATTTTTCTTGAGCTGCTTTTAGGATTCTTTCTTCGTCTTTGGTTTTGGCAAGTGTGATTATGATGTGTTTTTGTGACTTTCTTTTAGAGTCCATCCTATATGGGGTTCGTTGAGGTTCTTGGATGGTTAGCTTTTCATCTTGCATGATATTAGGGAAATTTTCGGCCAGCAAATCTTCAACAATCTTCTCTGTGCTTTCTGTTTTCTCCCCCTGTTCTGGAACTCCAATCACATGCAGATTTTTGCTCTTGATTGTATTGTACATAATTCTTAGGTTTTCCTCTTTCTTTTCTCTGATTTTTCCTCAAAGTGGCACCCGTGGATTCATCTTCAATCCTTCTGATTCTGTCTTCCATTGTTTCGTATTTGCTCCTAAAACCTTCTATTAAGTTGTCCACATCTGAAATTTTGGTGTTTATCTTTTGTGTTTCTAGTTGCTGTTTTTGTATGATTTCTAATTGTTTATTTTGATATTTTTTTCTTACATTATTTTCCTGAATTCACGTATTGCTTTGTGTTTTCCTTGATTTTGGCTATGTTTTTCTTGATCTCTTTCCTAATCTCTGTGAGAGCTCTAAATGTTAGTCTTTTGAATTCCATATCAGTTAGTTCCAATGGTTTTTCTTCTATCAGAAGGCTATCTGATTATTTTCGTTGCTTAATGGAGTCATGTTCTCTTGCTTTTTTATGTTTTGACATTCTCTGCTCTCTCTGAGACATTAGATATTACTTTTTTAGTTTACTGATTGTATGTTCATTTGTTTTATACTGCTTTTTTGTTTTGATACATCAGTGCAGGCAGGCCAGGCATGCTTTGCTACTTGCTTGTCTGTGCACATGATAGCTTTCACCACCTTATTTTGTGGTCAGGGCAGCAGTAAGAAAGGCAATCCACTTTGCTGTAGTACACCGATTTGGCGAGGTGGCTGGGGGCAGACCGACTGGGTGCTGACTCTTAAGGTTGGCCCAGTGGTGTGGGAGAATTCACAGCCCCTCGCCAGGTGGGCGGGCATGTCGGAAACAGACCGGTATTGTCTCAGTTCCTACCATTCAGCAGCTGATTGAAAGGCAGGAGAAGAGGGGCTTTGCAAGCTCAGTGTGGAAGGACTGAGCGCCTGGTGCACTCTAGCCCCGGGGGCATGGCAAGGGCCAGCAGGAGGCGGAAAGTTGACATATGGGGCTAGGTGGTAGGGAGAAAGAAAAGGTACAGAAAGAAATAAAATAGAAAAAACCAAAAAACAGTGGCATGGTGGGAGCTGGCAGATGGGGGTGGCTCAGACCTGGGGGCTAGCAGAAAGGAGGGGAGGAGTTGTACTGGGCTAAGTGGGAGGGAGAGAGAAAAGAATGCGAGAAAGGAAAAGAAAGAAAAAAAAATGGCTGTGCATTGGGGGCCACCAGGTTGGGGTGGAACAGACCCAGGGCAGCAGTCGGCCAGTGAGTCAGTGGCACTGTATCCATGGTAATGCTGTAGGGAGTGGTGGGAAGGGTGGAGGTGGTGTATGGGGCTAGGTGGAAGAGAGAATGAAAATGAAGAAAAGAAAGAAAAACATGGCAGTAAGGCTGTAGCTGATGGGTTGGGGCAGGGTGGACCCAAGGTGGCAGCAGACCAGTGACTGTCTAGCCATGGCAGCATAGTGGGGGCCAGTGGGAAGGGGGCAGAGGTGGTGAATGGGGTTAGGTGGGAAGGAGAAAGAAAGGGAAGAAAGAGAAAAAAAGAAAAAAATAATGGCAGGGTGGGGGCTGATAAGTGGGGGCAAGGAAGTCCTAGGGGTTGGTGAGAAAGGAAGGGAATTGCCATACTGAGCTAGATGGGAAGGAGAAAGAAATTTTTTTTAAAAAAAGCAAAAAAATTGTGGCACAGCAGGTGTTGGTGGGTGGGGGTGAGATGGGCCCAAGGCTGAAGTGGGCTGTAGCTTTCTAGCCATGGTGGCATGGCAGGGTCCAGCAGGAATGGGGTGAGGTGGCATATGGAACTAGTTGAGAGGGAGAAAGAAAAGAAGGAAAAGAAAGAAAAAATGGCAGAGTGGCAGGGGTCAGTGGGAGGGAGAGAGGTGGATCTTGGGCTGTGGAGGGCCAGTGGCTCTCTAGACACAACTGTGCAGCAAGGTCCAGTGGGAAAGCAGGGGTGGTTGCATATGGGGCTAGGTTGGAGGAAGAAGAAGAAGAAAGAGAAAAAATAGCAGTATAGTGGGGGCCAGCAAGTAGGGGTGGGGTGGACCCAGGGGTCAGTGGTGAGAGGATGTTGCATATGGGGCTAGATGGGAGAGAGAAAGAAAAGAAAGAAAAAAAAATGGTGGCAGGGCAGGAGCTGGCAGGAAGAGAAGTGGAGGTGGAGTATGGAGCTAGGTGAAGGAGAAAGAAGAGGAAGAAAGAAGAAGAAAAAAAAAAGGCATGTAGCTGGAGGGAACAGGTGGGCCCAGGGGGAGGGGGCCTTTTATTGTGGACCCTGGGAGTGGGGGTACCAAGTTGAGGGAGTTCTTGCTTCTATTCACCAGAGGAGTGAGGTGTGGGAAAGTGTGTTTCTCTGGTTGTCAGGTGCTCTGTCTCCTGCTGGGAGCTCTGTGAAGTTTCCTTCCCATACTCCCTGTTTGGGGTTTGTTGCTGGCTCTGTTCAAGACGCCGACATTATGCCATGTTAGTTGGCAGAGGACCTCCACACCGTATCTCTCCTCATTCTCTGTTTTCTGCCATTTTCTTCTTCCATTAGGTGTTTGATCTAGTTCTTTATCTCTTCATTTGATACTCTGGCTTCCAAGATTGATGATTGTATTTGTGTTACTCAGTTTTTCAGGTCTTTGCTGCAGGGATATGGCATGGTGCATCTGTCTAGTACCTAGGCAGTTTTTTATTCGGGAAATAGTCACTCCTTTCTCATCTCCCCCATCCATGGTTAGTTCTATGGTCTCATGGTGGACACAGTGTACTTTCCCACACCTTGACTTGTTTTGACAAATTAGATACTAAAAGAGGGCAAAGCATGAGCAAAGACTTAAAACGTGCTTGTACTGTTGGGTTTGTGTTGTTGCACTCCTGCATTTTGCTATTGAAAAAAAAATTTTTTTATCTTATTAAACTTGTACTACTTGTAAGAAAATATTCCAGTTGTCAAGGCCAATGAGATTATATTTTTCATTAAAAAAAAATGCCATAATATGCTTAAATTAATGCCATTTTTTAGTGTGATTTGCCTTTGATTCATGATTTTCTTGTTTTTCATTTTCACCAGAGCTTATAATTTTTCTTTTCTTTTTGAGAAAGGTAGTTATACTGACATTTTCAATATGATACTTGGATCTTTTCGCTTCTACTTTACACTACAATGGAGCCCTGGTGGTGCAGTGGCTAAGAGCTCAGCTGCTAACTAAAAGGTCAGCAGTTCTAATCCATCAGCCACCCCTTGGAAACTCTATGGGCAGTTTTACTCTGTCCTACAGGGTCTCCATGTGCTGGAATTGGCTCCACAGCAATGGGTTTTGTTTTATATTATAATATTTGTTGAATAAAATTTATTTCATTAGAAGTCATTTTTCTTGGAACCTACCAACTGCTTGTTCTAATTCATGTCAAGTTGGTATTTCTTTTTACTGCACTCTGGGGTAGTTACTTTGATTTTTATAGTCCATGACTTCTTTCCTAGATTTCTTTTTCCATTTACTGAGTACATACTCAAGTAAATTTTTTTTTTTTCATAAGAAGTATGTAGTAAGTAAACTTTATGGCTTTGTGTGTATGAAAATAATTACCTTCACTCTTTATCAATAGTTTTTCTGGGTATGAAATTCTAGTTTGAATGCTGTTTTCTTCAGAACTTTGAATGCATTGCTCCATGTCTTCCAGCACCCAGTGTTGTTGCTGAAAAGTCTATTGCCAATTGGATTTATTTTTTGGTAGGTGAACTGCTTTTTTTTTTTTTTTCTGAAAGCTTGTAAGATATTCCTTTTATTATTAGTGTTCTGAGGTTCACAAGGATGTGATTAAAGCCTTTTAAAAATTAATTCTACCAGGCCTTGCCAATCTGTCAATCTTGATTTATTTTCTTTCTTTACTTCTGGAAAAATTTCTTCTATTCTGTCATTGCTGATTTTCTCCCTTCTATGTTCTCTTTTGTTTTTCACCTGGACCTCCTGCTAGGCAGATGTTGATCTCCTGGATTGTTCCTCTATGTTTTTCTTTTCTCCCAATATTTCCATTTCTTTGTTCTTTTGCTATAAATTTTACAGGAGTTTTAAAAATAAGTTTCTTACATCTTTGGGTTTGTTTTTATTTAAATCTTATTTTTAATTTCTAATATTTATTTTAAAATTTATCTTATTGCTCCTTTTTTTGGTAGTAGCATGTTCTTGTTTTTGTATATACTATTATCCTAAATTTATTTGAGCACAGTTTTATTATTAATTTTAAAATCTCTCTTTCATCTGAAGTCAGATATTCTCTGGTCCTTTTCTGTGCTGCTGGCTTCCTCTAATGTCTGCTGATCCTTGGTTGCCTTTTTTCATATTTGTGAATTAAGCACACGGGTGTGTAGTATAAGTGATTGGTATGAGTTTCCTCTATTGTCATGTAGGTCTGTTTCTCTAAGATGTCTCTCCTCCAAATAGGGCACTGTTTGGGAGCTCTGGTATGTAGGTAGACAGGTCTATGGCAGACTTCACTTTGGGATTTTTGTGGTGGGCAGGAGAATCTTAACACTTTTCAAATGCAATACTAAGAAAGCTTTACTCTCCAATGGCAACACTCACATTTGAGGTCCTTGGCCTGGCACAGGTATATCCTTCAGCCTAGAAAGAGTTTTCTGGTTTATGTTGGGGGTAAACACTACTTCTGCTGGTCTCTCTGTCCACTTGCAGATGTGGGATTAAAAAAAAAAAACCCATTGCCGTTGAGTCAATTTCGACTCATAGTGACCCTATAGGATAGAGTAGAACTGCCCCATAGAGTTTCAAGGAGCACCTTGTGGATTTGAACTGCTGAACTTTTGGTTGGCAGCCATGTGTGGGATAAGGAAGATGCTTTTTGGCACAGTTGTTGCATACGCTATTCATTAACATCACTCTGATTTCACTAAAGGAATCCCATTTATCCCAGCCTTACCTTGTCAATTTTGTGTTGTTAGAGGCCATTGAGTTAACCCCCGACTAATGGTGACCCCATGCACAATAGAATGAAATGCTGCCTGGTCCTGCACCATCCCCATGGTCAATTGCAGATCAAACTGTTGTGATACATAGGTTTTTTTTTTTAATGAACAGAGCTTTTTGTTGTTGTTGAAAATATATATATATAGCAAAACATACACTAATTTGACAGTTTTTACATGTACAGTTCAGTGATATTGATTACGTTCTTCAAGTTGTGCAACCATTCTCACCCTCCTTTTCCAAATTGTTCCTTCCTCATTAACATAAACTCACTGCTGGCCCCCTCCTCAAGCTTTCTAGCTAACTTTTTTGACTCCGTATAGCTAGTTCTTTAAAAGAGCACAATGCTCAAGGTAGACATTATTTACTAGTTAAACTATACTATTATTTGGTTAAAAAAGACTTTAGAAATATCTTTTTGTTTAAGGTTTAAAGATTATCTCAGAGCAATAGTTTCTGGAGTTCATCCAGCCTCCATAGCTCCAGAAATCTGGATTCCATGAGAATTTGAGATTCTGTTTTACACCCTTCCCTCCCTTTCATCAGGATTCTTCTATAGAATCTTCGATCAAAACATTCGGAAATGGTAGCCGGGCACCATCAAGTTCTGGTCTCATTGCAAAGGAGACAGTTGTTCACAGAGGCAATTAACTACACATTCCATTTCCTCCTCCTAGTCTTGACTTTCCTTCTTTATCTGATGTTCCTGGCAAATAGACCAATTTTTGTACATTAGATGGCTGGTTTCAAGCTTTTAAGACCCCAGACACTGAAATGAACTAGTACATAGAACCGAGGCACTAAACACAATATTAGGCAAATTAACTGAGATATTGTGTAAAACCATGACCTTAAACCACCAAATCAAGGAACCAAATCCCATAAGGTATTTGGTTGTATATAAGAAGCATCAGCAGCTAGTCTTTTTTTATTTAGTTGTTGTATAAATATATCTGTCACACAACATTTGCCAATTCAACTGTTTACAGGAACATGACTTATTGACAGCAATTACACTAATTGGCTGTGCAACCCTACCTTCAATCAACCTTACATATAAACTAAAACCGAGTACTCCATAAGCAATAACCTCCCCTTTCCCCCCCTCCTTTCCAGCACTGGTAACCACTAATAAACTTTGGTCACTATACTTTTGCGTGTTCTTGTCTTTTCATATAAAAAAAAAAAAAGTGAGGTCATATACTGTTTATTCTTTTGTGATTATTTATTTCACTCAGCATAATGTCTTCAAGCTCCATCCATAATGCAGCATGTATCAAGGGTTCATTTCTCTTACTGGCTGAGTAGTAGTCCATTGTATGTATGTACCACATTTTGTTTATCCATTCATCTGTTGGTGGGCAATTAGATTGTTTCCTCATTTTGGCTATTGTGAATAGTGCTGCAATGAACACTGGTATACACATATCTGTTTGAGTCTCAGCTGTCTAAGTCTTTTGGGTATATAGCTAGATGTGGAATTGCTGAGTCATGTGGTAGTCCTATTTTTAGTTTTTTTGAGGAACTACCCCACTATTTTCTACCATAGCTTGTTTCCATTTTGCATTCTCACCAGCAATGGATAAGGGTTCCAATTTCCCCAAATGCTCAACAACATTTGTTATTTTCTGTTTGTGTGTGTGTGCATGTGGTTTTTTTTTTTTTTTTTCATCTCAATCGTCCTAGTAGGAGTGAAATGGTATCTCATTGCCCCCTTCTGATGGCTAATAAAGTTGAGCATCTTTTCACGTGTTTGTTGGCTATTTGAATGCCCTCTTGGGGGAAACGTTTATTCAAGTCCTTTGCCCATTTTTATTATTGGGTTATTTGACTTTTTGTTGTTAAGTTGTGGAAGATTTATATATATTTTGATTATTAGATTCTCGTTGGATACATCGTGTCTGAAGATATTCTCTCAGTTGGTAGCTTGTATCTTCACTTTTAAAAAATATCTTATTGTGTTTTTGGTGAAGGTGTACACAGCAGTTTAGGTTCTCATTCAATAATTTCTACACAAGTTTTTCAGTGACATTAGTTACATTCTTCACAATGCATGAATATTCTCATTATTTTTGTTTTGGTTATTTCATTTGTTTTTTCACTTTTTTGGTAAAGTCTTTTGATGAACAAAAGTTTTTCATTTTTATGAGGTTCATTTATTAATTTAGTCTTTTGCTGTCTGCACTTTTGTTGTTATATTAGATAATCCATTGTTAAAAGCTAGGCCTGACAGACTTTCCCCTGCATTTTTTTTCTAAGGCTTTTATGGTTTTGGTTTTCACATTTGGATCTTTAATCCATTTTGAATTTGTTTTTGTGTATACTGTGAGACATGGATTGGATTTCATTTTTCTGCATGTGTAAATCCAATTTTCCCCAGCATCATTTATTAAAGAGGCTCTTCTTTCCCCATTGAATGGACTTAGCATTCTTGTCAAAAATTGGCTGACTATAGATGTGTGGGTTTATTTCCCGACTCTCAATTCTATTCCATTGGTCTATGTGTCTATTTTTATACTAGTACTAGGCTGTTTTGATTACTGTAGCTATGTAATGTGTTTTAAAATCAGAAAATGTGACTTTTCCTACTTTGTTATTCTCTTTCAACATTGCTTAGCTATTCGGGGCCTCTTGCCATTCCATAGAAAGTTGAGGTTTGATTTTTATTTCTGTAAAGAAGGCTGTTGGGATTTTTATTGGGATTGCATTGAAGCTATAGACACTTTGGGTAGTACTGACGTTGTAAAAATATTCAGTCTTCCAATCCATGAACACAGAACATCTTTCCATTTATTTAAATCTTCTTTAATCTCTTTCAGTAGTGTTTTCATTGTATAAGTCTTTCACATCCGTAGTTAAATTTATTCCTAGGTATTTATTCTCTTAGATACTATTGTAAATGGAATTGTTTCCCTAATTTCCATTTCACATTTCTCAGTTGTTGTTGCATAGACACGCAACTGACTTTTGTTTGTTGACCTTGTACCCTGCAACTTTGCTAAATGCCTCTATTAGCTCTAGAAGCTTTCTTGTGGAATTTTTGGAATCTTCTAAATGTAGGATCATGTCATCTGTGAATAGGGATAATTTTACCTTTTCTTTTCCAATCTGGATACCTTTTATTTCTTTTTCTTGTCTTATTGCTCTGACTAGGACTTTTAATACAATATTGAATAGAAGTGGTGAGAGCGGACACCTAATTTCAGGGGAAGCATTGCTCCCATTTTCAAGGGGAAAGCACTCATTATACTCTATTAAGTATAATGTTGGCTGCTGGTTTTTCATATATGTCCTTAATTATATTGAGGAACTTTTATTCTATTTCAATCGTCTTGAGGGTTTCATCTAGAAAAGGTGGTGGATTTTATCCAATGCTTTTTCTGCATCCATAGAGATGATCATGTGGTCCTTTTGCTTTGTTCTCTTCACGTGGTGTAGTATGTTGATTGATTTTCTAATGCTGAAATATCCTTGCATTTCTGGAATAAATTCCACTTGGTTATGGTGTATGACTCTATTAATATGCTGTTGGATTCTGTTTGCTTGCATTTTGTTGAGGATTTTTGCCTCTAGATTTATAAGAGTTATTGGCCCATGGTTTTCCTTTCTTGTAGTGTCTTTGTCTTGTTTTGGTATCCAGATTATGTTTGCTTCAATACATTGAAGTAGGGAGTATTCCTTCCATTTCTATCTTTTGGAAGAGTTTAAACAGGATTAGTGTCAATTCTTCTCTAAACGTTTGGTAGAATTCTGCAGTGAAGCCATCTGGTCCGGGCAGGGGAGAGGGGGTAATTGGCTTTTTGGAAATAGATTTCCAGGCCTTTTTTCCTAGTCTATCTCAATGGAAGCTCTGTTGAAACCTGTTCAGCATCATGGCAACACACAAGCCTCCATTGACAGACAGGTGGTTGCTTGAGTTGCGTTAGTTAGGAATTCAACCAAGGTGTCCTGCATGGAAGGCAAGAATTCTACCACCACTGGCCCAAACCCATTGTTGTCAGTTCTATAGCCTCCCTTTATATAGTCTTGAGGTGGATTATGGGCTAAGGATTGATAGACATTTTTTGTGTGTGTTACTAGCTTACCTGTGGGAGAAAAGACCTGGTTATCTGCTCCTGCAAGGATTACCGCCTAAGAAACTCTATAGGGCAGTTCTACTCTGTCCTATAAGGTTGCTATCAGTTAAAATCAACCTGACAGTGTGCAACAACAACAACAACTCTTTAGCAAGGAGTCCCTGAGTGGCACATTTGATTTAAGCATTTGATTACTAGCCAAGAGGTTGGTGGCTCAAACACATCCAGAGATGCCTTAGAAGACAGGCTTGGCGATCGGCTTCCAAAAGGTCATAGCCATGAAAACGCTGTGGAGCAGTTCTACTACCATACATGGGCCACCATGGGGTTAGAATCAATTTGACGGCAGCTAACGGAAATAAAAGCAACCCTTTAGCAAGTTCTTTGTAGGTGTTCTGGCTTCCCTCTTTAAAATGTGGGGGCTTCACCTTTCCTCTCTGCTGTAGAGTCTGAGCAGAGACTGCTGCCCATTCTCTTTTAACATTCGCTGGCACACAGAAGAGTGTTGTAATGGTCTATTCGCATCTTGGGCTCTTCCTTTAGACAGAATCTCCCAAGACCAGAGACGGTTGTTTTCATCTTTGTTTCTATACTCCCATGATGATGATGCCAAACTTATCTCCATCCAGTGATCTAGGAGGACGGACTGAACTATCATAGAGTGAGTGAGTAAACAAGGGACCAGCAGAGGAGGCGGGAGATGGGAGGATGCCAGAAGTGAGCTGAGCTGCGGAAGGCCATTGAGTTCTTCCTCCCAAAGCTGGGGGCCCAGACTGTGATGCTCTAGCTATCCCAGAGACAAAGCGCTCTGTTTTTCTAGACATAATATGGCCAAGGAGGTCTCTGGGTGGTGCAAGCTGTTTGTGCTGGACTACTAACTTAAAGGTTGGCTGTTTAAACCCACTCAGTGGCACCAAGGAAAAGAGGCCTGGTGATCTGCTTCTGTAAAGATTAGAGCCAAGAAAACTTTATGGAGCACTTCTGGCAATAGACTTAATTTTGTAAAGTGTCAAGCCTTGTGGCAAAAGGAGAAATAAAAAGACAAAAGAACTAAAAAACAAAGCTGGCTGGTTAAAGACTGGGCGAGTGTCCTGACTGTTGATGGGGTGTGAAGTCCCACATGGGTGTCACCAGCTCCCTGTCTCCAGCTGCTTTTTCCACTTATGCCTTACCTCTGAAAATGTGAGAGGGTGTTCTCCCGGCAGGTCTGAAAGCCTTCCTGACAGGTGCTCACGCTCATTGGGAGTGTCTGGAACAGGGCGGGCAGGTACAGCAATTAGGGTAGGCTTTGTGGCTGGCTTTGCTGGCTGACAGTCTGTCACTGCAGGCTTAACCCCAGCCTCAGCAGCCCTGCAGGGAGAAGCTGCACAGACAGGAGTGGAAAAGGCTCTTGGAGAAGTCTTATCCTCACTCAAAAACAAATAAAAGCACATCCAACCCACTGCCATCAAGTTGATTCCAAGTCATGGCGACCTCCTATGTCACAGAGTAGAACTGCTCTACAGGGTTTTCTTGGCTGTAATCTTTATGGACGCAGGTCACCAGTCCTTTCTTCTGCGATGCCGATGGGTGGGTTCCAAGTGCCATTTCTTTGAAGAATAGCTGAGTGCAAACCGTTTGTACCACCCAGGGACCTCATCTTACTCCAGACTCTGCTTTAAAGAAGGGATCCTGCATTGGAAGAAGAAGCCACATTCTCGATGGGTCTGAAAAACCGAAATGATTAGCTCACATTTCGGTGGAGAAAATGATTCTTCCCCCACCCTCCATTTCAGCAATCAGCGTGTGGCTGGAAGAGCTGGTTTCCAGATGTACAAAGTCATTTATATTAAAGGCTGGAAAGAAAATAATAGGAACTAGTATCCTTGTTGCACCTACTATTACAGGTCCAGCCTTAGAGTATTTTCTGCACATTATTTCACTTAATCTTTACAGTCTCCTTCAGAGAAGGCATTCTTGTCCCCATTTTGCATGCATGTAATTGCAAGAACTCATAGCGACCCTATAGGACAGAGTAGAACTGCCCTATAGGGTTTCCAAGGAGCGCCCGATGGATTTGGACTGCTGACCTTCTGGTTAGGAGCCGTAGCTCTTAACCACTATGACACATAGGGTTGCTGTGAGTTGGAATTGACTCAACAGCAATGGGTTTGGTTTGGTTTTTTTTTTTTAAAAAAACAGAAGAACCATAATTTGAATGCAGACTTGGCTAATTTCAGAATGTGGGTTTTCATTAAAGCCTATGTTTATTAAAAAAAAAAATATTTATTAAAGTATAGAGTATTTGTCAAGCAATGAATTAAAATCCCATTTAACTACTAATTAGATGATTTTAGGCACATTAATCTCTTTGGACTTTAGATTATTCATCTGTGAAATGGGACAATAATAGTATCAATTTTATAATCTGTTGTGTGGCTTAAATAGCATAACATATATAAAGAACTCAGCACCATGCCTGGCATATAATGTGTATTCAATAAATATTTGTTGAATAAATTAATAAAAAACAATAGTAGTCTTACAGAACACCCATTTCCTTATAACGGGATTTCTCAACTTGAGCACTATTGACATTTCTGGCTGGTTAGTTTTTGGTTTTGGGGGGCTGTCCTGTGCATTGTAGGATGCCTAGCACCATCTCTGACTACTATTCTTTAGATGCCAGTTGCAACTCTCCTTGCATTATGACAACTAACAATGTCTCCAGACATTGCCAACTGCTCCCAGGGGGAAAAATTACCCCTGCTGAGAACCACTGCCTTAGGGGGAACAATTATGACTTGAACATTACAGAACAGGGTCAGCAAAGGACTGGATAGTCAATGGTTTAGTCTTTGCAGGACATGTGGTCTGTGTTTCAACTACTCAGCTCTGCCATTGTCCCCTGTTATGGATTGAATTGTGTCCCCCCAAAATATGTATTATAAATCCTAACCCCTATACCTGTGATTAGAAGCCATGGTGGCACAGTGGTTAAAGCACTCGGCTGCTAACTGGAAGGTCAGCAGTTTGAACCCACCAGACGCTCAGTGGGAGAAATTTGTGGTAGTCTGCTTCCATAAAGATTACAGCCTTGGAAACCCTATGGGGCAGTTCTACTCTGTCCTGTAGAGTTGCTATGAGTCAGAATCTCAATGGCAATGGGTTTGGTTTTTTTGGTTTTTATACCTGTGGTTATAATCCCCCTTGGGAATGGGGTTTCTTTGTTATGTTAATGAGGCAGTACTAGGGTAGGGTGTGTCTTAAATCAATACCTTTTGAGATACAAAAAGAGCAGATTGAGCAAGTAACAAAGCAAGCGCAAGCGAGCAGAGATGGGGGAAGATAGGTGCCAAGCCACGAGAAGATCACAAAGGAACTGGGAAACAGCTGAGAAGAGACAAGGACCTTCTCCCAAAAAAAAAAAATTTTTTTTTTTTTGCCCAGAGCTGAGAGAAATCCTTCCCCTGGAGCCAGCACCTTGACTTTGAACTTCTAGCCTCCTAAACTGTGAGAGGGAAACCCTGGTGGTGTAGTGGTTAGGAGTTTGGCTGCTAGCCAAAAGGTCAGCAGTTCAAATTCACCAGGCCCTAATCTATCCTATAGATTCGCTATGAGTCGGAATCGACTCAAAGGCAATGGGTTTGTTTTCTTTTTCTTTTTAACTGTAAGAAAATACATTTCTGTTTGTTAAAGCTACCTACTTGTGGTATTTCTAATTAGCAGGGCTAGATAACTAAGACACCCCTTAAAGCAGCCATACATAATACACAAAAAAATGAGTGTGACCGTGTTCCAATAATATTTTATTTACAAAACCAGGCTGGCCACAGGCTGTAGTTTACTGACTTCTGCTATAGAGCAAATGCCTAATAAACAGGAGTGGAGCATACTCTAAACAAGCCAGAATATTGCTGCATCATATAGCCTGGGACTGCCCTTGCTTATAGGGAAAGGCGACTTTGTCTACTTGTGGAACAGGAAAAAGGCCTTTATAAAGCCCTCTGCCTAAAAGGCTAGTCATGGTGCCTATAGTTAGAAACCCTGGTGGTGTAGTAGTTAGGTGCTATGGCTGCTAACCAAAAGGTCAGCAGTTTGAATTTACCAGGTACTCCTTGGCAACTCTATGGGATGGTTCTACTCTGTTCAATAGGGTCATATGAGTTGGAATTGACTCAATGGCAACAGGTTTGGTTTTTTTTTGGTTTTTAAAGCCCTCTACCTCAAAGGCTAGTCATGGTGCCTACCGTATCACAATGAAAGGGTTATTTTGTGGGGAGTCCAGCATGACCTTGACCAGTATTCTCTTTTAAAAATGAGTTTTCTACAATAAGTTTAGCAGATAAAGTGAGTAACATATATATGTGAATGTTTCTCCATTCAAAGGGCTTCTTAACCTTCCTTAGCCAAAGAACCTGAAGGATGAGCGGGTGAGGCAGGAGAATGGTCCTGAAAAGAAGCGACAAGTATATAAAAATATGCAGCAGGGGCCCTGAACTCAAACCTGCCTAACCTCTCAAACCTGCTGATAAAGAACATTTCAGTTTAAACTAAAGAGGAAATGGTGCAAAGTCAACTCTATTATTTGGCTAGGTTGTAATTAAGCTTCCAAATGAACCTTTATTAATAAGGTTGCACTGAAACCTATTCTAAATAATACCTTGCAACCACCATGCCAGCTGCCTACAGGTTGAAGCCTGCCCCTGTTATCATGGTGATGCTAAACACATCTGTCTCAACAGAACACAAACATCGACCTGCCACAAACACACCCTCACAGTGCCACTGTTAGAATCCTTGCCAAGTGCAAACAAGAGGTGGTGGAGGGCAAGGAAGGGATCCAAATTATATTTCTTTGGGACCCATTGCCTTACTTCATTTAGCTATCTGCCTTATGTTAAACAAGGGAATATTTAAAAATATCTCTGCCATGAGGGTGTGCTTTCTTTTTGACATTATTATTTTGGGTTACCTTACAGATAGATATAAACAACAGTCATGGGAGGCTTCAGGAAAACTCTTTAAATGGGCTGTATTGGTTGTTATTTCCTCTTTTTGCTCTTCTGCTCTCTCCCCTTATTTCTGCCTAAAACTCAGCTGTAACAGCTGGAGTTTTTTTTTTTTTTTTAATAGTTTTTATTGACCTGTAAGTGAACCTTTACAAATCAAGTCAGTCTGTCAAATATGAGCTTATATACACCTTACTCCATACTCCCACGTACTCTCCCCCTAATGAGTCAGCCCGCTCCCTCCTTCCAGTATCTCCTTTCCTGACAATTTTGCAAGTTTCTAACCCTCTCTACCCTCCTATCTCCCCTCCAGACAGGAGATGCCAACACAGTCTCAAGTGTCCACCTGATACAAGCAGCTCACTCTTCGTCAGCATCTCTCTCCAACCCATTGTCCAGTCCCTTCCATGTCTGATGAGTTGTCTTCGGGAATGGTTCCTGTCCTGGGCCAACAGAAGGTTTGGGGACCATGACCACTGGGATTCCTCTGGTCTCAGTCAGACCATTAAGTCTGGTCTTTTTATGAGAATTTGGGGTCTGCATCCCACTGATCTCCTGCACCCTCAGGGGTTCTCTGTCGTGATCCCTGTCAGGGCGGTCAGTGGTTATGGCCGGGCACCATCTAGTTCTTCTGCTCTCAGGATGATGTAAGTCTCTGGTTCATGTGGCCCTTTCTGTCTCTTGGGCTCATAGTTATCGTGTGACCTTGGTGTTCTTCGTTCTCCTTTGCTCCAGGTGGGTTGAGACCAATTGATGCATCTTAGATGGCCACTTTTGTTAGCATTTAAGACCCCAGATGCCACATTTCAAAGTGGGATGCAGAATGTTTTCCTAATAGAATTATTTTGCCAGTTGACTTAGAAGTCCCCTTAAGCCATAGTACCCAAACCCCCGCCCTTGCTCCGCTGACCTTTGAAGCATTCAGTTTATCCTGGAAACTTCTTTGCTTTTGGTCCAGTCCAGTTGAGCTGACCTTCCACGTATTGAGTATTGGCCTTCCCTTCACCTAAAGTAGTTCTTATCTACTAACTAATCAGTAAATAATCCTCTCCCACCCTCCCTCCCTCCCACCCTCGTAACCACAAAAGTATGTGTTCTTCTCAGTTTATACTATTTCTCAAGATCTTATAATAGTGGTCTTATACAATATTTGTCCTTTTGCCTCTGACTAATTTCGCTCAGCATAATGCCTTCCAGGTTCCTCCATGTTATGAAATGTTTCACAGATTCGTCACTGTTCTTTATCGATGCGTAGTATTCCATTGTGTGAATATACCACAATTTATTTAACGATTCATCTGTTGATGGACACCTTGGTTGCTTCCAGGTTTTTGCTATTGTCAACAGAGCTGCAGTAAACATGGGTGTGCATATATCTGTTTGTGTAAAGGCTCTTGTTTCTCTAGGGTATATTCCGAGGAGTGGGATTTCTGGGTTGTATGGTAGTTCTATTTCTAACTTTTTAAGAAAATGCCAGATAGATTTCCAAAGTGGTTGTACCATTTTACACTCCCACCAGCAGTATATAAGAGTTCCAATCTCTCCGCAGCCTCTCCAACATTTATTATTTTGTGTTTTTTGCATTAATGCCAGCCTTGTTGGAGTGAGATGGAATCTCATCGTCATTTTAATTTACATTTCTCTAATGGCTAATGCTCGAGAGCATTTTCTCATGTATCTGTTAGCTGCCTGAATATCTTCTTTAGTGAAGTGTGTGTTCATCTCCTTTGCCCACTTCTTTTTTTTTTTATTAACTTTTATTGAGCTTCAAGTGAACGTTTACAAATCAAGTCAGTCTGTCACATAAAAGTTTATACACATCTTACTCCGTACTCCCACTTGCTCTCCCCCTAATGAGTCAGCCCTTCCAGTCTCTCCTTTCGTGACAATTTTGCCAGTTTCCAACTCTCTCTATCCTCCCATCCCCCTTCCAGACAGGAGATGCCAACACAGTCTCAAGTGTCCACCTGATATAATTAGCTCACTCTTCATCAGCATCTCTCTGCTACCCACTGTCCAGTCCCTTTCATGTCTGATGAGTTGTCTTCGGGGATGGTTCCTGTCCTGGACCAACAGAAGGTTTGGGGACCATGACCGCCAGGATTCCTCTAGTCTCAGTCAGACCATTAAGTATGGTCTTTTTATGAGAATTTGGGGTCTGCATCCCACTGATCTCCTGCTCCCTCAGGGGTTCTCTATTGTGCTCCCTGTCAGGGCAGTCATCGATTGTGGCCGGGCACCAACTAGTTCTTCTGGTCTCAGGATGATGTAGGTCTCTGGTTCATGTGGCCCTTTCTGTCTCTTGGGCTCTTAGTTGTCCTGTGACCTTGGTGTTCTTCATTCTCCTTTGATCCAGGTGGGTTGAGACCAATTGATGCATCTTAGATGGCCGCTTGTTAGCATTTAAGACCCCAGATGCCACATTTCAAAGTGGGATGCAGAATGTTTTCCTAATAGAATTATTTTGCCAATTGACTAAGAAGTCCCCTTAAACCATGGTTCCCAAACCCCCGCCCTTGCTCCGCTGACCTTTGAAGCATTCATTTAATCCCGGAAACTTCTTTGCTTTTGGTCCAGTCCAGTTGAGCTGACCTTCCATGTATTGAGTGTTGTCCTTCCCTTCACCTAAAGCAGTTCTTATCTACTAATTAATCAGTAAAAAACCCTCTCCCTCCCTCCCTCCCTCCCCCCCTCATAACCACAAAAATATGTGTTCTTCTCAGTTTTTGCTATTTCTCAAGATCTTATAATAGTGGTATTATACAATATTTGTCCTTTTGCCTCTGACTAATTTCACTCAGCATAATGCCTTCCAGGTTCCTCCATGTTATGAAATGTTTCACAGATTCGTCACTGTTCTTTATCGATGCGTAGTATTCCATTGTGTGAATACACCACAATTTATTTAACCATTCATCCGTTGATGGACACCTTGGTTGCTTCCAGGTTTTTGCTATTGTAAACAGAGCTGCAATAAACATGGGTGTGCATATATCTGTTTGTGTGAAGGCTCTTGTTTCTCTAGGGTATATTCCGAGGAGTGGGATTTCTGGGTTGTATGGTAGTTCTATTTCTAACTGTTTAAGATAACGCCAGATAGATTTCCAAAGTGGTGGTACCATTTTACATTCCCACCAGCAGTATATAAGAGTTCCAATCTCTCCGCAGCCTCTCCAACATTTATTATTTTGTGTTTTTTGCATTAATGCCAGCCTTGTTGGAGTGAGATGGAATCTCATCGTAGTTTTAATTTGCATTTCTCTAATGGCTAATGCTCGAGAGCATTTTCTCATGTATCTGTAGCTGCCTGAATATCTTCTTTAGTGAAGTGTGTGTTCATATCCTTTGCCCACTTCTTGATTGGGTTGTTTGTCTTTTTGTGGTTGAGTTTTGATAGAATCCTATAGATTTTAGAGATCAGGCGCTGGTCGGAGATGTCATAGCTGAATATTCTTTCCCAGTCTGTAGGTGGTCTTTTTACTCTTTTGGTGAAGTCTTTAGATGAGCATAGGTGTTTGATTTTTAGGAGCTCCCAGTTATCTGGTTTCTCTTCGTCATTTTTGGTACTGTTTTGTATTCTGTTTATGCCTTGTATTAGGGCTCCTAAGGTTGTCCCTATTTTTTCTTCCGTGATCTTTATCGTTTTAGTCTTTATGTTTAGGTCTTTGATCCACTTGGAGTTAGTTTTTGTGCTTGGTGTGAGGTATGGGTCCTGTTTCATTTTTTTGCAAATGAATATCCAGTTATACCAGCACCATTTGTTAAAAAGACTATCTTTTCCCCAATTAACTGACACTGGGCCTTTGTCAAATATCAGCTGTTTATATGTGGATGGATTTATATCTGGGTTCTCAATTCTGTTCCACTGGTCTATGTGCCTGTTGTTGTACCAGTACCAGGCTGTTTTGACTACTGTGGCTGTATAATAGGTTCTGAAATCAGGTAGAGTGAGGCCTCCCACTTTCTTCTTCTTTTTCAGTAATGCTTTGCTTATCCGAGGCTTCTTTCCCTTCCATATGATGTTCGTGATTTGTTTCTCTATCAACTTAAAAAATGACATTGGAATTTGGATCGGAAGTGCATTGTATGTATAGATGGCTTTTGGTAGAATAGACATTTTTACTATGTTAAGTCTTCCTATCCATGAGCAAGGTATGTTTTTCCACTTAAGTATGTCCTTTTTAATTTCTTGTAGTAGAGCTTTGTAGTTTTCTTTGTATAGGTCTTTTACATCCTTGGTAAGATTTATTCCTAAGTATTTTATCTTCTTGGGGGCTACTGTGAATGGTATTGATTTGGTTATTTCCTCTTCGATGTTCTTTTTGTTGATGTAGAGGAATGCAAGTGATTTTTGTATGTTTATCTTATAACCTGAGACTCTGCCAAACTCTTCTATTAGTTTCAGTAGTTTTCTGGAGGATTCCTTAGGGTTTTCTGTGTATAAGATCATGTCATCTGCAAATAGAGACAATTTTACTTCCTCCTTGCCAATCCAGATGCCCTTTATTTCTTTGTCTAGCCTAATTACCCTGGCTAGGACTTCTAGCACAATGTCGAATGAGAGCGGTGATAAAGGGCATCCTTGTCTGGTTCCCGTTCTCAAGGGAAATGGTTTCAGGTTCTCTCCATTTAGAGTGATGTTGGCTGTTGGCTTTGCATAGATGCCCTTTATTATGTTGAGGAATTTTCCTTCAATTCCTATTTTGGTGAGAGTTTTTATCATAAAAGGGTGTTGGACTTTGTCAAATGCCTTTTCTGCATCAATTGATAAGATCATGTGGTTTTTGTCTTCTGTTTTATTTATGTGATGGATTACATTAATGGTTTTTCTGATATTAAACCAGCCTTGCATACCTGGTATAAATCCCACTTGATCGTGGTGAATTATTTTTTTGATATGTTGTTGAATTCTATTGGCTAGAATTTTGTTAAGGATTTTTGCATCTATGTTCATGAGGGATATAGGTCTGTAATTTTCTTTTTTTGTAATGTCTTTACCTGGTTTTGGTATCAGGGAGATGGTGGCTTCATAGAATGAGTTGGGTAGTATTCTGTCATTTTCTATGCTTTGAAATACCTTTAGTAGTAGTGGTGTTAACTCTTCTCTGAAAGTTTGGTAGAACTCTGCAGTGAAGCCATCCAGGCCAGGGCTTTTTTTTGTTGGGAGTTTTTTGATTACCGTTTCAATCTCTTATTTTGTTATGGGTCTCTTCAGTTGTTCTACTTCTGAATGTGTTATTTTAGGTAGGTAGTGTTTTTCCAGGAATTCATCCATTTCTTCTAGGTTTGCAAATTTGTTAGAGTACAGTTTTTTGTAATAATCTGATATGATTCTTTTAATTTCAGTTGGGTCTGTTGTGATGTGGCCCTTCTCGTTTCTTATTCAGGTTATTTGTTTCCTTTCCTGTATTTCTTTAGTCAGTCTGGCCAATGGTTTATCAATTTTGTTAATTTTTTCAAAGAACCAGCTTTTGCCTTTTTTAATTCTTTCAAATTTTTAATTCATTTAGTTCAGCTCTAATTTTTAGTATTTGTTTTCTTCTGGTGCCTGATGGATTCTTTTGTTGCTCACTTTCTATTTGTTCAAATTGTCGGGACAGTTCTCTGATTTTGGCTCTTTCTTCTTTTTGTATGTGTGCATTTATCAATATAAATTGGCCTCTGAGCACTGCTTTTGCTGTGTCCCAGAGGTTTTGATAGGAAGTATTTTCATTCTCGTTGCATTCTATGAATTTCCTTCTTCCCTCCTTGATGTCTTCTATAACCCATTCTTTTTTCAGGAGGGTAGTGTTCAGTTTCCAAGTATATGATTTCTTTTCCCTAGTTTTTCTGTTACTGATTTCTAGTTTTATTGCCTTGTGGTCTGAGAAGATGCTTTGTAATATTTCGATGTTTGGATTCTGCAAAGGTTTGTTTTATGACCTAATATGTGGTCTATTCTAGAGAATGTTCCATGTGCACTAGAAAAAAAAGTATACTTTGCAGCAGTTGGGTGGAGAGTTCTGTATAAGTGAATGAGGTCAAGTTGGTTGATTGTTGTAATTAGGTCTTCCGTGTCTCTGTTGAGCTTCTTACTGGATGTCCTGTCCTTCTCCGAAAGTGGTGTGTTGAAGTCTCCTACTATAATTGTGGAGGTGTCTATCTCACTTTTCAGTTCTGTTAAAATTTGATTTATGTATCTTGCAGCCCTGTCATTGGGTGCATAAATATTTAATATGGTTGTGTCTTCCTGATCAATTGTCCCTTTTATCATTATATAGTGTCCTTCTTTATCCTTTGTGGTGGATTTAAGTCTAAAGTCTATTTTTTCAGAAATTAATATTGCTACTCCTGCTCTTTTTTGTTTGTTGTTTGCTTGATATATTTTTTTCCATCCTTTGAGTTTTAGTTTGTTTTTGTCTCCAAGTCTAAGGTGTGTCTCTTGTAGGCAACATATAGACAGATAGTGTTTCTATATCTAGTCTGAGACTCTCTGTCTCTTTATTGGTGCATTTAGTCCACTTACATTCAGCGTAATTATAGATAAGTCTGTGTTTAGTGCTGTCATTTTGATGTCTTTTTATGTGTGTTGTTGACAATTTAATTTTTCCACTTAATTTTTTTGTGCTGAGACATTTTTCTTTGTAAATTGTGTGTTCCTCATTTTCATAGTAGTTGACTTTATGTTTGCTGAGCCATTTTATTTTTCTTGGTTTTTATTTTGAGTTATGGAGCTGTTATACCTCTTTGTGGTTACCTTAATATTTACCCCTATTTTTCTAAGTAAAAACCTAACTTGTATTGTCCTATATCGCCTTGTTTCCCTTTCCATATGGCAGTTCTATGCCACCTGTATTTAGTCCCTCTTTTTGATTATTGCGATCTTTTACATATTGACTTCAATGATTCCCTGTTTTGAGCGTTTTTTTTTTTTTTTTAATTAATCTTAATTTGTTTTTGTGGTTTCACTATTTGAGTTGATATCAGGATATCCTGTTCTGTGACCTTGTGTTGTGCTGGTATCTGATATTATTGGTTTTCTGACCAATTTCCCTTAGTATTTCTTGTAGCTTTGGTTTGGTTTTTGCAAATTGTCTAAACTTGTGTTTATCTGTAAATGTTTTAATTTCACCTTCATATTTTAGAGAGAGTTTTGCTGGATTTATGATCCTTGGCTGGCAGTTTTTCTCCTTCAGTGCTCTATATATGTCATCCCATTGCCTTCTTGACTGCATGGTTTCTGCTGAGTAGTCTGAACTTATTGATTCTCCTTTGTAGGAGACCTTTCTTTTCTCCCTGGTTGCTTTTAAAATTTTCTCTTTATCTTTGGTTTTGGCAAGTTTGATGATAATATATCTTGGTGATTTTCTTTTTGGATCAATCTTAAGTGGGGTTCGATGAGCATCTTGGATAGATATCCTTTCGTCTTTCATGATGTCAGGGAAGTTTTCTGCCAACAGATCTTCAACTATTCTCTCTGTATTTTCTGTTATCCATCCCTGTTCTGGAACTCCAATCACATGCAAGTTATTCTCCTTGATAGAGTTGCACATGATTCTTAGGGTTTCTTCATTTATTTAATTCTTTTATCTGATTTTTTTTCAGCTATATTGGTGTCAATTCCCTGGTTCTCCAGATCCCCCACCCTGCATTCCAGTTGCTCGAGTCTGCTCCTCTGACTTCCTATTGAGTTGTCCAATTCTGCAATTTTACTGTTAATCTTTTGGATTTCTGAGTACTGTCTCTCTATGGATTCTTGCAGCTTATTAATTTTTCCACTATGTTCTTGAATAATCTTTTTGAGTTCTTCAACTGTTTTATCAGTGTGTTCCTTGGTTTTTTCTGTAGATTGCCTTATTTCATTTCTGAGGTCATCCCTGATGTCTTGAAGCATTCTGTAAATTAGTTTTTTATATTCTGCATCTGGCAATTCCAGGATTGTATCTTCATTTGGGAAAGATTTTGATTCTTTTGTTTGGGGAGTTGTAGAAGCAGTCATGGTCTGCTTCTTTATGTGGTTTGATAATGACGGCTGTCTCCAAGCCATCACTAAGATATTGCCATGATTTATTCTATATTTTCTCAATCAGTCTTATCTTGTTTTGTTTTCTTTCAATATACGTAGATGTGCTACCAGATTGTGCTGTCTTGATTGTTGTAGCCCTTGAATCACTTATGTCCTATTACCATCTGGTTTGGGCTGTTACCAGATATATAAGCCTAAGAGTCCGTTCAGTATTCTTGAGTAGAATCTGATTTTCAGTCATCAAGTATGTGGTGCAGACTGTCACCTATCCACCTAGAGAAGTAGTGGTGATAGTTGTGTGCACCAGATTCTAGTAGCAGCAGGGTTTCACACTCCAGCGGGGGCAGGATGCTGACAGTCTTCCCCCAAGTGCCAGTGAGGTAGGTGTGTCTCTATTCCTAAAGCACTTTTGTGGGTGGGCTCTGCAGCTGTACCTTAGGCCCCCAATGCAATTACCTCTACAGATTGGTAGGTATCACCCTCCTTAGACCCCTAAGGCTGGAGGCTAGGTGGTCTGGGGGAAGCTTCAGCCCTCAATTCCCTGCTGTGGGTCAGTGAGGGCTCTGTTGAATACCCAGAGATATCAGACCTGGGAAACTTGTCTCTCCAGTAGTCCACTAAAACAATTACAGTCAGATCCCTATCAGAAATGCCTTGGCATTATAATAGCCACCTTGTTCCCTGTAGGGATGAAAGCCCAAGACTGCGGATCACATATGTTTGGCTGTAGCTGGTTATGTTTTTAGTCCAATTAGGGAAGGCTTTTTGGTCCCTGGGTTTTTTGTAGTTGCTTCTCTCAGGCCAGGAGAATGGGTTAGGAAAAGACCAAAAAAAAGAAAGAAAGAAATACCATAGCGCACTTCACTTTCTGGCTCAGGAAATTCCAATGTTAATGAAGCTGCCTGGGAAGGGGAGAAGAGGGATCAGATAAATAGGAGAGAGTAGCACCCAGGAATATAGACAAAGTTACTTATCTTGCTTGGGATGACTGTTTTATCTGAGATTCCTGGAGGGCGTATTGACTGTGTACACTGGCTGGGTAGAGATTGCCCCCGAGGGTCAGGCCCCTGTCCTGTGCTTGTGCTGTCTCAGAAGCCATGGTCAGTTCCTCTGCTCCAAGTCCAAAGCCCAGTGCCAAAGTTTTCTGGCTGGGACACCGCACTCCAGGCTCCAAAACCAGTCACTGTCTCCCGGTGACTTCTCCTCCTGTCAGCCGTGTTGCTGCGCTGCCTGTGTGCACTGGCTGGGCTTCCCCCAAGGTCACTTCTGGGGGCTAGGGCTCCGTCCCATGTTTACGCCGTCTCAGGATGCCATGCTCAGCTCCCCTGTGCGCAGTCCAAAGACCGGCGCCAAGGTTTCCTGAGTGGAACGCTGGCTCCAGGCTCCAAAAACAGTCAATGCTTCCCCGTGGTTGTTCGTTCTCAGTCTCTGTCACTCTGGTCAACTCTTTAGATCTGTGTTTGATGGTCAGGGTTCGTAGATTGTCATGTAGGTGATCAATTCACTTGTTTTTCCGAGTCTTTGTTGCAAGAAGGATCCGAGGTAGCTTCTACCTAGTCAGCCATCTTGGCCTCGCCTCCCGAGCTGGAGTTTTTATAATCACCCTATAATCAGAATTCAGAGTTACTGAGGACACTATGAAGCTGCCATTAAGCCCTGGACAGCCTTTTGTTGGATCTACCATTTTTTTAAAAAAAAAAACAGTGTCATTGAGTCAATTCCTTATAAGAGTGAAAAACAAACTCATCTTTTTTAAGAAATTATTTGGGAGTCTTTGCTATTACAGCTTTAATATTTAACATATAAGCTGCGAAGGCTTAAAGACCATCACAAATTCTTTTCCACTCTTCCCATAGAGAGGTAGTATCCACTTCCCTTCTCCTTAAATCTGGGCTAGCCTTGTGGCCTGTTTGACCAACAGAATGTGACAACAGTAATACAGTGTGTCTTCCAGGACTGAGTTTTAAGAGATCTGAAGCCTCCACCTTGCCACTTAGAACGTCCTTTCTTAGATCCCAGCCTCCAGCCTGTGAAGAGCCAAAGTCACATGGGAAGACAACATGGAGAAGAACTGAAATACTGGTCAACAGTCCCACCTGTGCTCCCAGCCAATAGCCAGCACTGACTTCCAGCCAAGTAAGTGATCCTTCTAGGATGTTTCAACCAGTCAAGCCTTCAGATAACTGCAGCCTCTGCTAATACCATGTTCAATCAAAGAACCATGCAGCAGAACCCAGATTTTAAGACAACACCATCAGACATGAGTAAGTCCTCTCAGATTGAGTCTCCAGATAACTGCAACCCAGCTGGCACCATCTAGAACAGAAGAACCAACCAGCTAAGCCCAGTTGATCCATGATTCATGAGAGATGATGAATGTTTTTTTTGAAATACACCAATATGGTGACTTAAAATAAGGCCCAGGTGTAAACAGAATTAAAGTCACAGTGCAGTATATAAGTAGAGAAGGTGGAAAAAGGTGATCCATCAAATAAAAAATCCCTATCCATTTGTCTGAGCCCATGGCCTGAAATTTGGCCACCAATTCTGGGCCCTGGGTGGTCAGAGAGCTGATCTCAAAAATTTCAATTTCCAAACATACATGAATAGTTTAGGAATCTGGGGACCTAATTCTCAGCCTATTTGTATTGCTTCAAAGTCTCTGAACAGGAAAGAAAAACAAAAACAAAACCTGAAAACTGGCATTGGGACTCTGGGCAAGCCAACAGTGAAACCATCTCATAGTTCCACCAGCTTGGTCCCAGATATCTATGACTCTTGCTCCTCCCCACAAAAAGATAAAAGCTATTGAAATATACTGATGGATGAGAATTTCAAATCACATGAGGAAAACCAATGTACTGATGTGCAGTACATGCAATGAATGGGGGAAAAAACATAGCCAAAAACTATAGACAATAGAGAAAGAGGAAAGAGACTTTAAAATTAATATGTTTACAATGTTAAAAAAGATTTTTAAAAAAGGGGCAATTAAGTCTGTAAGTTAAGAATGGAATACTATGAAAAAGAACATGCATAATTGAAAAGAAAACTGAATAGAAATGATAGAAATAAAAAACCAAAATAAAAGAGATTTAAAAAATTCAGTGGATCTACTCAACAACAGATTACACGTATCTGAAAAAAGAAAGATTAGTAAATTTGATTCCAGATCTGAGAATTCACTCAAAGCATAGCAGAAAAAGCTAAAGAGATAGAAAGCAGAAAAGAAAAGTTGAAAGATACAGGGGCTATTCTGAGAAGTTTTGACATAGGTCTAATAAGAGTTCCAGGAAGTGAGAATAAAGTGATTGGGGTAAGTTGCATATTTTTTCCAGAAATAAAGGAATTCCTGAGTCTTTAAGTTAGAAAATTATCATGAATTCCAAATAGTGTTTCTGGCACACCTGAATTTATACACACACACACACACACACACACACACACACACACACACAATTATATCTATAGCTATATCTATCTACACATATGGGGTCACCATGAGTCAGAATCAACAAGACAGCAACTAACAACAACAATAACAATATCTACATTTACATCTCTATTACCTATAAAATCTGTACCTGTAAAATATTGTGAATAAAAAAAAATTTTTTTTTAATACATTAGGAAAAAAACTGATTTTTGTGTCATGTCTTTTGTAATTTCACTAATAGGATCTTTGGTTGATACTTATTCCTCATTTTCTCTGTCATCTTTTCCATATCTATGCCTTTCCTCACTGTATTTTCCATAACAGGAATGCCCACTTACATCTCTAATACCTACCAGACTCCACCATCTCCTAGAAGCCTCCCCGACCACTCCAGAGAATTGTCTCTACTTTCTCTAAAATTTTACAGCATTGCTAATCTGCTCATTTATTTGGCCCTAAGTCAACTGACTTTTTAATTGGCTCTTTGGAAGCTCTTTTGAGTTGTGGTCCTCAGTTCATACATCTCTGGGCTTCCTTGTGATTTAATTTATTCTCAATAAAGCGTTTGTTAATTTATTGGTGACTGACACTCCAAAGGTATTTGAGGGTAACTTTTGGAGGATCTAATGGGGTAAAAATGTGAAAGTGTGTTAAAAGCTTTATACAAAAGCATTAAGTGGGTAGGGCCAAGATGGCAGAGTAGTCAGGCACTTTCAGTGGTCCTCTTACAACAAAGACCCCCCCCCAAAAAAAAACCCAAGTGAATTGATTATATGTATGACAAGCTAGGAGCCCTGAACTTCAAAGGCTAAGTTAAGAAATCAAACTCAGTGGCGGTGGAGGGAGAGACAGTTCAGAAGCAGCGAGGAGTTGCCAGACCTAACTTGGTAGGAACCAGCGCCTCACATCCCCTATCCCCTGGCATGACTGGGGTGGGGCTGGGGTAGGCATACTGGATGTGGTTTTCTCAGCCACAGAGAGTGAGCAGCAGAGTCTACTCATGCCTTAAGAATCAGCGAAGAACAGTGCTCTTGGCAAAATTTAAGTGCTTGTGTCTAATTTACTGCATGGATCTAAAAGCACCCCTATCGAAAGAGCTCTCTCCAATTTATCTGATCCCTCTTCCCTCTACCCCAGGCCCCAAGCCAGCTTCAGTTACAGTTGATTTTCCTGGGTGTGAGATAGGTTCTGCTGCACATCCTAAGGAATTCTCTTGGTCTTAGAGACGGAACAAATTAACAAATGGGGAAAAAATAATCTGCTGGCTCCCCTAAGCTGGGTACTTGGGGCAGAAGCAGCTCCTGTCCAGGTGCAAGTGGTCCATGGACTTCGAACGCCTTTCTCCCCTCCGTGAACCCATGTGTTCCCATTTCAGCAGCTAGGCCTTTGTTGTTACAGTGCAAGGGTATGTGTGTCTGAGACCTGACTTTAGCTGTTTCAGCTGTGTGGTGGAGAAGCAAGTTTTTGACATTTGACACCACTCTGCCTATGAAGCAGGGTCTTCACCTACCTACATCAGGGGCTCGAGGACTGGTGGCTCCACCCTTGCCACCTAGCCACTGATGATGGGGGTCCAAGCATAAGTGGTGCCTCCCAGTCCTTACAGTTAAAAGCATTGGGTGCCTATGACAGGGCTGCAGAGCCCACTTACCTGTGCGCTCTAGAGAACAGGGATGCGCCTTCCTCACAGATACTTGGGCGACAGTCGTCAGCTCTCTGCCTTGCTCAGAGTGTGACCCCCTTTTGCAACCAGAAACTTGTGCAAATACACTAATCACCACTGCTCCTCTAAGACCATAGGTGAGAGCCTGCACTACACACTTGGTGACCAACAACCTGGTCACCTAAGCTGAATCCAAGAAAAGTGAATGGACTCCTAGGCTCATATGCCTGGTAATAGCTCTAGCCATCTGGTGACAAGACATTAGAGCTTCATAGGCACCAATAACCAAGCTAGCTCACTCAAGCAGCCTATTTGGGTATATCAAAACAAAACTAAGCAAGAAAAAAAAACAAGAAACTAGGACAAAGTAAGCAAACATAAAATAATACAATAACTTATAGATGGCTCGGAGACAACAGTCAATATCAAATCACGTAAAGAAGCAGAACGTGATCACTTCAACAAGCTCCCCCCAAAATAATCAAAGAATCTTCCAGATGAATGGGGTATTCCTGGAATTACCAGAAGTAAAATACAGAAATTAATATACAGGATTCTTCGAGAGATCATGAAAGAGATCAGGCAAAATGCAGAACAAGCCAAGGAACACACAGATGAAGCAGCTGAAGAAATTAAAAAGGTTATTCAAGAACATAATAAAACATTTAATAGGCTGTAAGAATCCATAGAGAGAAATTCAGGAGATTAACAGTAAAATTTCAGAATTCAACAACTCAATAGAAAGTCAGAGGAGCAGAACTGAGGAAATGGAAGTCAGAATTAGTTAGACTGAATATAAACACTTGGCACTGATATATTTAAAGGAAAATTAGATAAAAGAATTAAAAAAAAAATGAAGAAACCCTAAGAATCATGTGGGGCTCTATCAAGAGAAATAACCTATGAGTGATTGGAGTACCAGAACAGGGAGGGATCACGGAAAATACAGAGAGAATTGTTGAATATTTATTGGCAGAAAACTTCCCTGATATCATGAAAGATGAGAAGATATCTATCCAAGATACTTATTGACCCCACACAAGGTAGATCCCAAGAGAAAGTCACCAAGACCTATTATCATCAAACTTGCCAAAACCAAAGATAAAGGGAGAATTTTGAGTGTGGCTTGGGATAAACAAAAAGTTACCTATAAAGGACAGTCAGTAAAAATAAGCTTGGACTACTCATCAGAAACCATGCAGGCAAGAAGGCAACAGGCTGACATATATAAAGCCTTGAAGGAAAAAAATTGTCAGCCAAGAATCATATCCAGCAAAACTGTCACTCAAATATGAAGGCAAAATTAGGACATTTCCAGATAAACAGAAGGTTAGAGAATTTGCAAAAAACAAACCAAAACTACAAGAAATACTAAAAGGAGTACTCTGGTTTGAAAATCAATAACATAAGATAAAAATCCAAGACTAGAACACAGGACAGAGAAACCAGATATCAATCCAGATAGGGAAATCACAAAAATAAATCAAGATAAAAAAAAGTTCAAAACAGGGAAATAGCAATGTCATTATGTAAAAGATGACAGCATTAAATCAATAAAGAGGGACTAAAAAATGTAGTCATAGATCTTTCATATGGAAAGGAAGTCAAGGTGATATAGAGAGATAAAAGTTTGGTTTAAACTTAGAAAAATAGGAGTAAATAATAAGGTAACCATAAAGGAGACTAACAATCCTACACATTAAAATAAAATACAAGAAAAGCATAAAGACTCAGCAAAAACAAAATCAACAATGAAAAAGAAAAGCAGGATGTTTTACAAAGAAAAATTGCTCAGCACGAAAAACTGCTCAGCCCAAAAAACTAAGTAGAAAAAAGAAACTGTCAACAACACACAAAAAAGACATCAAAATGACAGGACTAAACTATCCATAATTACACTGAATGTAAGTGGACTAAATGCACCAATAAGGAGACAGAGAATGGCAGAATGGGTAAGAAAACAGGATCCATCTATATGCTGCCTATAAGAGGCACAGTTTAGCCTTAGAGATACAAACAGACTAAAACTCAAAGGATGGAAAATTATATATCAAGCAAACAACAATCAAAAAAGAGTGGGAGTGGCGATATTAATTCCTGACAAAATAGACTTTAAAGTTAAATCCACCACAAAGGATAAGGAAGGACACTATATAATGATTAAAGGGACAATATACCAGGAGGATATTACCATATTAAATATTTATGCACCCAATGACAGGGCTTCAAGATACATAAAACAAACTCTAACAGGCTTGAAAAGTGAGATAGACAGCTCCACAATAATAGTAGGAGACTTCAGCACACCACTTTTGGTGAAGGACAGAACATTCAGAAAGAAGCTTAGTAAAGACAGAGAAGATCTAAATGCCACAATCAACCAACTTGACCTCATAGGCATATAGAGAACACTCCATCCAACAGCAGACAAGTATACTTTATTTTCCAGGGCACATAGAACATTCTTTAGAATAGACCACATATTAGGTCATAAAGCAAGCCTTAATATAAATCCAAAGCATCAAAATATTCCAAAGCATCTTCTCTGACCATAAAACCATAAAAGTGGAAATCAATAACAAAAAAAACAAGGAAAAGAACTCAAAAACATGGAAATTGAACAACACCTTGCTCAATAAATGACTGGGTTATAGAAGAAATTAAGGGTGGAATAAAGAAATTCATAGAATCAAATGCAAATGAAAACATTTCCTATCAGAATCTTTGGGACACAGCTAAAGCTGTCCTTAGAGGTCAATTTATAGCAATAAATGCACACATACAAAAACAAGACAGGGCCAAAATCAAAGAATTATCCCTATGACTTGAACAAATAGAAAGAGAACAATAAAAAAAACCCTCAGGCACTAGAAGAAAACAAATAATAAAAATTAGAGTAGAATTAAATGAAATAGAGAACAGAAAAACAATTGAAAGAGTTAACAAGACCAACAGCCAGTTATTTGAAAAGATAAAAAAAAAAAAAAATCAACAAACCATTGGCCAGACTGACAAAAAAAAAAAGGAGAGGAAGCAAATAACCTGAATAAGAAATGAGATGGGCGATATTGCAATAGACCCAACTGAAATTAAAAGAATCATATCAGATTACTATGAAAAATTGTACTCTAACACATTTGAAAACCTAGAAGAAATGGATGAATTTCTAGAATCACAGTCTACCTAAAGTAACACAAACAGAGGTAAAACAAAAACAAAAACAACGTAGATCAACTAAATAAACCCATAACAAGAGAAGAGATTGAAAAGGTAATTAGAAAACTCCTAACCAAAAAAAAAAAAAAAACACCCTGGTGCTGATGGTTTCACGGGAGAATTCTACAAAACTTTCAGCGAAGACTTAACCATACTTCTACTAAAGGTATTTCAGAGCACAGAAAAGGATGGAATACTCCGAAACTCATTCTATGAAGCCAGCATTTCCCTGATACCAAAACCAGGTAAAAAGACACCACAAAAAAGGGAAATTACAGACCTATATCCCTCATAAAATTAGATACAAAAATCTTCAACAAAATTCTAGCCAACAGAATTCAACAACATATAAAAAAAAATAATTCACCCTGACCAGGTGGGATTCATACCAGGTATGCAGGGATGATTCAACATTAGAAAAACAACTAATATAATCCATCATATAAATAAAACAAAAAACAAGAATCACATGATCTTATCAGTTGATGCAGAAAAGGCATTTGACAAAATCCAACACCCATTCATGATAAAAAAAATTCTCAGCAAAATAGGAATAGAAGGAAAATTCCTCGACATAATAAAGGGCATTTATACAAAGCTAATAGCCAACACCATCCTAAATGGAGAGAGTCTGAAAGCATTTCCCTTGAGAACGGGAACCAGACTAGTATGCCTTTTATCACCAGTCTTATTCAACATTGGGCTGGAGGTCCTAGCCAGAGCAATTAGGCTAGATAAAGAAATAAAGGGCATCCAGATTGGTAAGGAAGAAGTAAAAGTATCTCTATGTGCAGATGACATGATCTTATACTCAGAAAACCCTAAAGAATCCACAAGAAAACTACTGAAACTAATAGAAGAATTCAACAGAGTATCAGGATACAAGATAAACATACAAAAATCAGTGGGATTCCTATACGCCGACAAAGAGAACATCAAAGAGGAAATCACCAAATCAATACCTTTTACAACTGCCACCAAGAAGATCAAATACTTAGGAATAAACCTAACCAGAGATGTAAAAGACCTACACAAAGAAAACTACAAGGCACTACTCCAAGAAACCAAAAAAAACCTACATAAGTGGAAAAACATACCTTGTTCATGGATAGGAAGACTCAACATTGTAAAAATGTCCTTTCTACCCAAAGCACTCTATAGATACAATGCAATCCTGATCCAAATACAAATGAGATTTTTTAATGAGGTGGAGAAACAAATCACCAGCTTCAGATTGAAGAGAATGAGGCCCCAGATAGGTAAAGCATTACTGAAGACCAAAAAGGGAGGCCTCACACTATGTGGTTTTAGAACATATTATACCACCACAGTAGTCAAAACAGCCTGGTACAAGAACAGATACATAGACAGATGGAACAGAATTGTAATCCAGACATAAATCCATGCGCATATGGGCAGCTGATATTTGACAAAGACCCAAAGTCTGTTAAATGGGGAAAAGGTAGTCTCTTTAACAAAGGTGCTAGCATAACTATATATCCATCTGCAAAAAAAATGAAACAAGACCCATACCTAACACCATGCACGAAAACTAACACAAAATGGATCAGAGACTTAAATATAAAATCTAAAATGATAAAGATCATAGAAGGAAAATAGGGACAACGCTAGGCGCCCTAACACATGGCATAAACAGTATACAAAACATTACTAACAATGCACAAACACCAGAAGAGAAACCAGATAACTGGGAGTTCCTAAAAATCAAACACCTATGTTCATCCAAAGACTTCACCAAAAGAGTAAAAAGGTTACCTACAGACTGGGAAAAAGTTTTTAGCTATGACATTTCCAATCAGTGCCTGATCTCTGAAATCTACATGATACTGCAAAAGCTCAACAATAAAAAGACAAATAACCCAGTTAAAAATGGGCAAAGGATATGAACAGACACTTCACCAAAGAAGGCATTCAGGCGGCTAAGAGATACATGAGGAAATGCTCATGATCATTACCCATTAGAGAAATGTGAATCAAAAGTATAATGAGATACCATCTCCCCACAACAAGACTGGCATTAATCCAAAAAACACAAAATAATAAATGTTGGAAAGGTTGTGGAGAGACTGGAACGCTTATGTACTGGTGTTGGGAATGTAAAATGGTACAACCACTTTCAAAATTGATTTGGTGCTTCCTTAAAAACCTAGAAATAGAAATACCATACAATCCAACAATTCCATTTCTTGGACTATATCAAGAGAAATAATAGTCTCCACATGAACAGATATATGCACACCCATGTTCATTGCAGCACTGTTTACAATAGCAAAAAGATGGAAGCAACCAAAGTGCCCATTGGTTGATGAATTGATAAATAAATTATAGTATATTCACACAGTGAAATACTACACAAGGATTAAGAACAATGATGAATCTGTGAAACATAACACAGAGGAATCTGGAAGGCATTACGCCAGTTGCAAAAGGACAAATATTGTATGAGACCACTATTATAAGAATCCAAGAAAAGTTTAAACACAGAAGGAAATATTCTTTGATGGTTATGAGGGTGGGCAGGGAGGGAGAGGGGTATTCACTAATTAGATAGTAGACAAGAACTATTTTAGGTGACCGGAAAGACAACACACAATACAGGAGAGATCAGTACAACTGGACTAAACCAAAAGCAAAGAAGTTTCCTGAATAAACCAAACGCTTCAAAGGCCAGAGTAGCAGGGATGGGGGTCTGGGACCATGATTTCAGGGGACATCTAGGTCTAAGATACATCAATTGGTCTCAATTCACCTGGAGGAAAGGAGAATGAAGAACACCAAAGACATAAGGTGAAGGTGAGCCCAAGAAACAGAAAGGGCCACATAAACCAGAGACTACATCAGCCTGAGGTGGAAAGAACTAGATGGTGCCTGGCTACCACTGATGACTGCCCTGACAGGGAACACAACAGAGAATCCCTGATGGAGCCGGAGAACTGTGGGATGCAGACCTCAAATTCTGATAAAAAGACCAGAGTTAATGTTCTGACTGAGATTAGAGGGACCCTAGAAGTCACGGTCCCCGGATCTTTTGTTAGCTCGTCTGCAACCAATCCCGAAGCCAATTCTTCCGACTCAGAGTGGATTGGACGATAAGACAGAAAATGATACTGGTGAGGAGTGAGCTTCTTGGCTCAAGTAGACACAGGAAACTATGTGGGCAACTTCTCTCTGGTGGCAAGATGAGAAAGCAGAGGAGGATAGGAGCTGGTTGAATGGATATGGGGAATACAGGGTGGATAGGAGTGTGCTGTCTCATTAGGGGGACAGCAGCTAGGAGTACAAAGCAAGGTATGTATAAGTTTTTGTATGAGAGACTGATTTGATTTGTCACTTAAAGCCCAATAAATTAAAAAAAAAAAAAGTGAATTTCATCTTAAAAAAAAAATTAAGTTACTGCTGCTGCGACTTTACAAAAATAACAATTACTACTACTGCTAGTACTACCATTATTAGTAATACTATTACTACCAATGTGTAGCAAAGGCCACAAAGTGGAACTCAAAAGGCTTGAGCAGAATTTTCAATGAAGCTCTGGAGCAAGAGGACTCTTAAGTGGTGGAGGTGAAGGGGGATAGAGGGAAAATTTTCTGAAAAGGCAGAAGAAAAGTGAAAGGAGTAAGGTTGGAAAAGAAAAAAAAAATTAACATATGAAGGAGAGCTGAAATTCGTCCCCTGATGGGCATAATGCTGGGAATGGAAACAAATCAAAACATGATAAAGAGTCACAAATATAACATAATACAATTTATTTCCATCAGAGGGAAAGCCACTCAATCCTATAAAAAATGCAGAAGCTGCTTGCCCGATCCAACGTCTAATGGATGGTTTGGAGAAACAGGGTTGTTGAGTCCACAAAAGCACTTCCCTGAAGATGTAGCAGCATTCTTTCAATGATCAGGTTCATTGGAATAATTGAGAACCATTTCAGAGATCATATAGGTCAAGGGCCTTCTCAAGGACACAGCCTCGCATCAATCCAGATTGGATGGGAGCTAGGTGTTTAAGGATACAGCATCTTTGGCTGAGCCAAGTGCTGAGTATCTTGACTCTTTTCCTCCAGGGTTATGTGGTTAGAGAAATACCTGGATCAATATCACCAAAACCATCAACAGATTTGTCATAACCATTGGTTCTTAATCACTGCCCAACTGGGTTTATTTATATAGCCTTTAATGTTTACCATCGTCAAGGGAAAAATACCTTGGTACTCTCCTGGACCAAATTCCTGTCATTTCATCCCTCCAAAGTCAGGTCGTTCTTTTCTTGGTTAATTTATTAACTGAGCTTTTCATTTCACGTGCAATGGCTCTTGATTCAAAATGTCTTGCTGAACACATCAATCTCTCTTGTTGCTGACTTTCGAATTCTTGGCTCAATCAATCACAAAACACTCTAATCCTTCTTGCTTCTCCTGAATTATATTTGATACTGGTCCAACTTTATCTTTAATAAGCTCACCTAGGTAATTTGCATATAACAAACAAATTAGGTCTTCTAGTGATTATTTATAGGCTTCCAAAGGCATAAATCAATCTAGAAGTAACCTGATACTAGAGGCCTTCTAGCTAAACGGGGAAATGAAGCTAATAAACAAATCAGAGTTAATTCCTTGCCTGAAATTTAATTGATTCTTTACAGCCACACGGTTCCTTTGGTCATCTATACCTTAACTACTGGATTTGGATCAGGAATCAAACTTACGCTACATTTTTCTTTTTTATGCTTTGGCAACAATTCTGGGATTCTTTTGAGCATGTAATGTTTCTCTATTCTGCTCTAATGGCTGTACTTTAAATACACATGTGGAATGGTATAGGGTACAGACACAGGGGACATGGATTCTCCTTATGGCTCTGCCACATACTACCTGTGAGTCCTAGGGTAATATGTCACCATTCCCTCAATTTCCCGAGTGGCCTATGAACTCTTGAAATGACCTTCAACATTTTAAATGTGACTGTGCATTTCTTCCTTTTAAAGAGAGGTCGATAGTTTTAGTCAAAATCTACCTCTTCCATCGAGAGGTTAAGAACCACTGGGCTGGAGTATATCACACTCTCATGTCAGTGCTTACAAAATATAGTTTAATTGTTATTTTATATTCTGAAAGGAAATTTATATTTTTCAAGAGGTTTTATAAACTAAACTGTGCTCTCTGAATTGAATAAGAGGTGTGAGGAAGGATGGACTGCTTGAGAAATAATCCTGGGATAAGTGGTAGTTCATATGGAAAAATTTAAACCCTTACCACACATCATACAAGAAAATAAATTCTAACAATGCCTTCACACTGGTAAACTCTTTTTGGAATCTGTCTCTCTCCCACGGGGGAAAAAATCTGCATCCCATCCCCAAAGAGACATCTATTTCCCAACAGATCCATTTATTTCATCCTGACATCCTCAGGTAACTTGCCTTCCACCTACCTTAGAAATCTTTGCTTTATGGAATGACAGAACTGTCTTTATTATTAGTAGTATTGTCTAAAAACCACATTGTTGTCATTAGCTGCCATTGGGTTGGCCCTCAACTCATGGTGACCCCAGGCGGATTGGAACACAGAGCTGCCAGGTCCTGTACATCCTCATGATCTTTGTGGATCGAACTGTTGTAATCTAAAGGGTTTTCATTGGTTTATTTTTGGAAGCGGATTGCCAGATATTTCTTTCTAGTCTTAGTCTAGAAGCTCTGCTAAAACCTGTTCAGCATTATAGCAACATGCAAGCCTCCCCTGACAGACAGGAGGTGGCTGTCTAGGAGGTGTATTGGCCAGGGACTGAACATGGGCCTCCTGCATAGAGGATGAGAGCTCTGCCCCTGAACTATCACTGATTCATAGATTTCGAGAAATGTTTGATTGTTAAAACTGATATGCTCCCAGGATGTCCTGTATTTCTTACCTTTCCTCCTTTCCCTTCTTTATCTTTTCACTGATCTAATAACCTACCACTTTCCAAGGAGCATATGGAAAAAAAAAATTTCCAATTCTCTTTTTACATTAATATAGTCATTCATTTCTTCATCTACAGCCTTCAGGACACCCTTGACTTCATTTACTTGCTCCAGGAACAAATTTCATATGTCTTAGTTCTCCAATGAATCACCCCTCTGCTAGGTCGCTTCAGATCCTTTGTATTTCTGGCCAAAATTCCAGGTTTACTGATAGTATCAGTTATCTAACGCTCCATAACAAATCATCCTAACAATTAATGGCTTAAAACAACAATAATCATTTGTTATTACTCAGTTTTTGTGGATTAGAAATCAGGAGAGGCATGGCTAAGTGGTTCTGACTTGGGCTTTCACAAGGCTGCAGTCAGATGTTGACTGTGGCGGCAATCATCTGAAAGCTTGACTGGGGATGACAAGTTGGTACTGGCTGTTGGTGGGAGGCCTTAGTTCCTCTCCATGTGGGCTGCTCTACAGGGCTTCTTGAGTCTCCTAGTAGCGTAGTGATTGACTTCTCCAAGAGCAAAAGATCCAAGAAAGAGAGGCAAAAGCTGCGTTGGCTTTTGTGACCTGGCCTAAGACATCTCACTATAAATCACCCCGTATTTTGTTGGTCACACAGGCCAGCCCTGTCTTAAAATGGGAGGGGACTATACAAGGGAGGAGATATTAGAGGGTGAGGGTCACTGGAGGCCATTTGAAGACTGCCTACTGCATCACCATGCTTCACTGAGTTTTCCAGAATAGGTCCAAATCTAAAATTCTGACCAGCCCACCTATAAACTATGTATCTCAGGAAAACAGTTCTCCTGTGCTTTGTGAAAGTACGTTATTTCTTGACTTTCTCCAATACCTTTATTGCTGACCAATGGTTCTTGAATTGATTCTCTTATTTATGCAATCCTTATAACTGCTCTTATTTTAGAAAAGAAGAGGGGAAAGGAAGGAAAGAGGAAAGGAAGCAGGGAGGGAGGAAGGGAAAATCCTGCCCAAGGTTTCAGATCCTTGTCCTTAGAGTATTCTGGACTTCAATTGCCACACTGGAGATAGCATTTACTACTATTTCATTTTGAAGGATCAGGCCCATGACTGGTTTCCAAAATTACACTTTTTCTCCTACTGGTTTTATCAATTTGTTCCCTGGTGTTTTTTTGGCAGATTTTATGCTGCCTGCATGATGTGAGAAACGATATTTGTACCAGTATGGTCTTCTTGATTCAAATCTTCTCTGCCTATACCAAGAATACTTTGTATTTCCCATCAAACACACAGGATATGTATCAATTAGATTTTTGGGCAGCATCTGCCCTGCCTACATGCAGTTTTGGAAAAATACGTATATTTGAACTTTTAAACATTGTGCATTGATGCTGCTGTTCACATATTGTTTTTCCTTTGGCCAAACTGTGTATTTTTTCTCCAGGTCATGGAGACAAGGACCTCCCTCGCAAAGCACAGGGATATATAACTTGTCTGGGTCTTTTTTCACAGGCAGTATAATCTAATGGTTAAGAGCTCAGGCTCCAGCATCTGAACCTCAATGGGAACCACGTTTCTGCCAAATTCTAGTTGAGGGGCCATTGGACAAGTTATTTAAATTATCTAAGCTTCAGTTGCGCCATCTATAAACTGAAATAATAGTAGAACTGACTTTATAAGAGTTGTCAGTTAGTTATACACAGGTCCTCTCAGCCATACTCAAAAACTGGTTTCGAAATGGCATCTGGAATAGCCGTAATCGCTGGGTCAATGTGTGAAATGGAACAAGCGAAGGTGCTTTGAAACCTGAGGCCATGCTAACTATAGTCTGAAAACACACTTGAAAGTATTCTCCTACCCTGGGAAATACCCAGCCTGTCAAACTAGTAGAAAAATTCAGTTTAAAATAGTGTAATTAAAAACTTCAGCTTAAACTCAATGGAAATGTTTTTAAGCCTTACATTCAGTATTCAATGGAAATCTCACTTCAGTTTTTTCAAGAAATACTAGATCTCTGTTTTTGGTGAACGTGCAGCTAATGACAATGTGTTCATTAAGAATATGCACAAGGAATAAAAAGTTTAATACAGTGAATGAATATAAATAATGGTTGCCAGCAGGGATGGCTTATCCAATAAGGAAGGTAAGCAAGTGCTTAGGTCAGTAACAAAGGAGGGGCACTAGTTGTCCCAAAGCAAAGACCCATAGGTGCCAAGCAGACAGAACAAAAGGAAAAGGAAGCGTCGTGGTAGAAAGGAAGTGGTAGGGCACCAAATGAAACAGATACTATTTTTTTTTTTTAATTTTATAAGCAGGATAACAATTATACTTCCCTTTTCATTTCAAACCAATTGGGTATAACCTCACATTTAGTTCTCTTTCATTGACCACGTATGACCGTACCGGCGGCACTATAATCACGTGATGCGTGACATACCTGATCCCATGCAAAGTGGACAAAACATGTCTTCAGATTGAGCAAACCCTTGTATTTGTATCATGCTCTTTGTGGTCTCTGTTATCCCTATCGAGTATCAGCAATAGTCCAATGAAATGTGAAGACGCAGCATCAAAGTGAGTGTACAAGTTTTTAAGCCTTATTTCAAGACCAAAAAAACACTCATGGAGACCTGCAAAGAGCCTGACAACAAAGATTGTACGACAGATGAAAAATTATTTCCAAGTGCCTTGTAAGTACTATTTCTTTTGACTATCTCAGACCCGAAGAACAAAATAATGTGTTCCAAATCTATTTTTTTACTTACTAATTTTCAAATATAAATTTTTGTGTTGACATCCAAATTCGAGTGTGAATTTTATTTTACAAATTTTAAATTTAAGTAAATTTTCTGGATGGCAAACAAACAAGGCTCTGTAGCCAGAATGTATTTCTAGGGTGTAAAGCTAACGGTGAAAATTGTAAGAAGGAGTGGCTGCTGTACTCTCCATCACCTGGCTCTGTATATTGTTTTGCTTGCAAACTATTCAGTCCTAAATTATTGAATTCTCGATTTGGATTTAGTGGGATTGGTGCAACTGGAATAGATTGATAAACATGAAAAGAGTTTAATTCACAGAGATTGTATGTTGTCACATTTAAACCGAAAACATGGGTTTGGTTTAACGCATGAACTGGAAACACAAATTAATGAAAAACATCAGTACTGGAAAGCTGTTTTGTGACAAGTTGTGCTGCCATTATAACAACTGCTGCAAGTGAACTACCTTTTCAAGGAAGAAAGGAGGTGTTTGGGTCCCCACAAAATGGAAATTTTTCTCAGTTTGATCTATTTTTAGCAGTTCATATCTCAAAATATGGGCAACCTATCATATGCCGGCATACCTTGGAGATATTGCCGGTGTGGTTTCAGACCACCACAATAAAGTGAATATCACAATAAAGCAAGTCACATGAACTTTTTGGTTTCCTAGTGCGTATAAAACTTATGTTTACACTATGCTGTAATCTGTTGAGTGTGCAATTGCATTATGTCTAAAAAACAATGTACAGACCTTAATTAAAAAATACTTCATTGCAAAAAAATGTTAACCATCATCTGAGCCTTCAGAGAGTCATAAGGTTTTTGCTGGTGGAGGATCTTGCCTCGATGTTGATGGCTGCTGACTGACCAAGGTGGTGGTTGCTGAAGGCTGGAGTGGCTGTGACAATTCCTTAAAATAAGACAACAAAGAAGTTTGCTGTGTTGATTGACTGTTGCTTTCATGAAATGCTGTTTGATAGCATTTTACTCACATTAAAACACTCACATTAGAACTTTCAAAATTGGAATCAATCCTCTCCAACCCTTATGCTGCTTTATCAACTAAGCTTATGTAATATTCTAAATACTCTGTTGTCATTTCAACGATGTTAACAGCATCTTACCAGGAGTAGATTCCATCTCAAGAAACCACTTTCTTTGCTCATCCATAAAAAGCAACTTCTTATCCATTAAAGTTTTCTCATTAAATTGTAGCAATTTAGCCACATCTTCAGGCTCCACTTCTAAGTCTAGTTCTCTTGCTATTTCCACCACATCTGCAGTTATGTCCTCCACTGAAGTCTTGAACTCCTCCTTGGCATCAACTTTTTCCAAACGCCTATTAATGTTAATATTTCGATCATGAGTGTTCTTAATGGCATCTAGAATGGTGAGCCCTTTCCAGAAAGTTTTCAATTTATTTTGCCCAGATCCATCAGAGGAATCACTCTCTCAGCTACAGCCTTACGAAATACACTTCTTAATTTATGAGATATGAAGGTTGAAATGACTCCTTGATACCTGGGCTGCAGAATGGATGTTGTGTTAGCAGGCATGAAAACAATATTAATCTGCTTGAACAGCTCCATCAGAACTCCTGGGTGACCAGGTGCATTGTCAATGAGCAATAGTATTTTGAAAGGAATTTTTTTTTTTTTTCTGAGCACTAGTTCTCAACAGTGGGCTTAAAATACTCAGTAAACCATGTTGTAAACAGATGTACCGTCATCCAGGCTTTGTTGTTCCATTTATACAGCACAGGCAGAGTCAGAAGTCTAGATGTAGCATAATTCTTTAAGGCCCTAGGATTTTTTTTTTTTTTTTATAATAACTTTTATTAAGCTTCAAGTGAACGTTTACAAATCCAATCAGTCTGTCACATATAAGTTTACATACATCTCACTCCCTACTCCCACTTACTCTCCCCGTCTTGAGTCAGCCCTTTCAGTCTCTCCTTTCTTGACAATTTTGCCGGCTTCCCTCTCTCTCTATCCTCCCATCCCCCCTCCAGACAAGAGTTGCCAACACAATCTCAAGTGTCCCCCTGATATAATTAGCTCACTCTTCATCAGCGTCTCTCTCCCACCCGCTGACCAGTCCCTTTCATGTCTGATGAGTTTTCTTCAGGGATGGTTCCTGTCCTGTGTCAACAGAAGGTCTGGGGAGCATGGCCACCGGGATTCCTCCAGTCTCAGTCAGACCATTAAGTTTGGTCTTCTTATGAGAATTTGGGGTCTGCATCCCACTGCTCTCCTGCTCCCTCAGGGGTCCTCTGCTGAGCTCCCTGTCAGGGCAGTCATCGATTGTGGCCGGGCACCAACTAGTTCTTCTGGTCTCAGGATGATGTAGGTCTCTGGTTCATGTGGCCCTTTCTGTCTCTTGGGCTCTTAGTTGTCATGTGGGCTTGGTGTTCTTCATTTTCCTTTGCTCCAGGTGGGTTGAGACCAATTGCTGCATCTTAGATGGCTGCTTGTTAGCATTTAAGACCCCAGACGCCACATTTCAAAGTGGGATGCAGAATGATTTCATAGTAGAATTATTTTGCCAATTGACTTAGAAGTCCCCGCAAACCATGTTCCCCAGACCCCCGCGCTTGCTCCGCTGAGCTTTGAAGCATTCATTTTATCCCGGAAACTTCTTTGCTTTTGGTCCAGTCCAATTGAGCTGACCTTCCATGTATTGAGTGTTGTCTTTCCCTTCACCTAAAGCAGTTCTTATCTACTGATTAATCAATAAAAAACCCTCTCCCACCCTCCCTCCCTCCCCCCGTCGTAACCACAAAAGTATGTGTTCTTCTCAGGTTTACTATTTCTCAAGATCTTATAATAGTGGTCTTATACAATATTTGTCCTTTTGCCTCTGACTCATTTCGCTCAGCATAATGCCTTCCAGGTTCCTCCATGTTATGAAATGTTTCAGAGATTCGTCACTGTTCTTTATCGATGCGTAGTATTCCATTGTGTGAATATACCACAATTTATTTACCCATTCATCCGTTGATGGACACCTTGGTTGCTTCCAACTTTTTGCTATTGTAAACAGAGCTGCAATAAACATGGGTGTGCATATATCTGTTTGTATGAAGGCTCTTGTATCTCTAGGGTATATTCCGAGGAGTGGGATTTCTGGGTTGTATGGTAGTTCTATTTCTAACTGTTTAAGATAACGCCAGATAGATTTCCAAAGTGGTTGTACCATTTTACATTCCCACCAGCAGTGTATGAGAGTTCCAATCTCTCCGCAGCCTCTCCAACATTTATTATTTTGTGTTTTTTGGATTAATGCCAGCCTTGCTGGTGTGAGATGGAATCTCATCGTAGTTTTAATTTGCATTTCTCTAATGGCTAATGATCGAGAGCATTTTCTCATGTATCTGTTGGCTGCCTGAATATCTTCTTTAGAGAAATGTGTGTTCATATCCTTTGCCCACTTCTTGATTGGGTTGTTTGTCTTTTTGTGGTTGAGTTTTGACAGAATCATGTTGATTTTAGAGATCAGGCGCTGGTCGGAGATGTCATAGCTGAAAATTCTTTCCCAATCTGTAGGTGGTCTTTTTACTCTTTTGGTGAAGTCTTTAGATGAGCATAGGTGTTTGATTTTTAGGAGCTCCCAGTTATCGGGTTTCTCTTCATCATTTTTGGTAATGTTTTGTATTCTGTTTATACCTTGTATTAGGGCTCCTAGGGTTGTCCCAATTTTTTCTTCCATGATCTTTATCGTTTTAGTCTTTATGTTTAGGTCTTTGATCCAATTGGAGTTAGTTTTTGTGCATGGTGTGAGGTATGGGTCCTGTTTCATTTTTTTGCAAATGGATATCCAGTTATGCCAGCACCATTTGTTAAAAAGGCTATCTTTTCCCCAGTTAATTGACACTGGTCCTTTGTCAAATATCAGCTGCTCATACGTGGATGGATCTATGTCTGGGTTCTCAATTCTGTTCCATTGGTCTATGTGTCTGTTGTTGTACCAATACCAGGCTGTTTTGACTACTGTGGCTGTATAATAGGTTCTGAAGTCAGGTAAGGTGAGGCCTCCCACTTTCTTCTTCTTTTTCAGTAGTGCTTTGCTTATCCGGGGCTTCTTTCCCTTCCATATGAAATTGGTGATTTGTTTCTCTATCCCCTTAAAATATGACATTGGAATTTGGATCGGAAGTGCGTTAAATGTATAGATGGCTTTTGGTAGAATAGACATTTTTACTATGTTAAGTCTTCCTATCCATGAGCAAGGTATGTTTTTCCACTTAAGTATGTCCTTTTGAATTTCTTGTAGTAGAGCTTTGTAGTTTTCTTTGTATAGGTCTTTTACATCCTTGGTAAGATTTATTCCTAAGTATCTTATCTTCTTGGGGGCTACTGTGAATGGTATTGATTTGGTTATTTCCTCTTCGGTGTTCTTTTTGTTGATGTAGAGGAATCCAAGTGATTTTTGTATGTTTATTTTATAACCTGAGACTCTGCCAAACTCTTCTATTAGTTTCAGTAGTTTTCTGGAGGATTCCTTAGGGTTTTCTGTGTATATAATCATGTCATCTGCAAATAGTGATAGCTTTACTTCTTCCTTGCCAATCCGGATACCTTTTATTTCTTTGTCTAGCCTGATTGCCCTGGCTAAGACTTCCAACACGATGTTGAATAAGAGCGGTGATAAAGGGCATCCTTGTCTGGTTCCCGTTCTCAAGGGAAATGCTTTCAGGTTCTCTCCATTTAGAGTGATATTGGCTGTTGGCTTTGCATAGATGCCCTTTATTATGTTGAGGAATTTTCCTTCAATTCCTATTTTGGTAAGAGTTTTTATCATGAATGGGTGTTGGACTTTGTCAAATGCCTTTTCTGCATCAATTGATAAGATCATGTGGTTTTTGTCTTTTGTTTTATTTATGTGATGGATTACATTAATGGTTTTTCTGATATTAAACCAGCCTTGCATACCTGGTATAAATCCCACTTGATCAGGGTGAATTATTTTTTTGATGTGTCGTTGGATTCTATTGGCTAGAATTTTGTTGAGGATTTTTGCATCTATGTTCATGAGGGATATAGGTCTATAATTTTCTTTTTTTGTAATGTCTTTACCTGGTTTTGGTATCAGGGAGATGGTGGCTTCATAGAATGAGTTGGGTAGTATTCCGTCATTTTCTATGCTTTGGAATACCTTTAGTAGTAGTGGTGTTAACTCTTCTCTGAAAATTTGGTAGAACTCTGCAGTGAAGCCGTCCAAGGCCCTAGGATTTTCTGAACGGTAAACGAGCAATACTTCAACTTAAAGTCACCTAAAGTCACCAGCTGCATTAGCCCCTAACAAGAATGTCAGCCTGTCCTTTGAAGCTTTAAAGCCAGGCATTGACTTCTCCCCTCTAGCTATGAAAGTCCTAGATGGCATCTTCTTCCAATAAAAGGCTGTTTCATCTACACTGAAAATCTGTTGTTGAGTGTAGTCCCTGTCGTCGATGATCTCAGCTAGATCTTCTGCGTAACTTGTTGCAGCATCTACATCAGCCCTTGCTGCTTCACTATGCACTTTTATGTTATGGAGGTGGTTCTTTCCTTAAACCTCATGAACCAAACTCTGCTAGCTTCAAACTTTTCTTCTATAGCTTCCTCACCTCTCTCAGCCTTCATAGAATTGGAGAGATTTAGGGCTTTACTCTGGCTTAGGCTTTGGCTTAAGGGAATGCTGTGACTGGTTTGATCTTCTATCCAGACAACTAGAAGTTTCTCCATATCAGCAGTAAAGCTGTTTTGCTTTCTTACCATTTGTGTGTTCACTGGAGTAGAGTTTTTAATTTCCTTCAAGAACTTTCCCTTTGTATTCGCAACTTGGCTGTTTGGCACAAGAGTGCTAACTCTTGGCCTATTTTGACTTTCAGCATGCTTTCCTCACTAAGCTTAATGATTTCCAGCTTTTTTTGATTTACAGTGAGAGACATGTGTCTCTTCTTTTCACTTGAACACTTAGAGGCCATTGTAGGGTTATTAATTGGCCTAATTTCAGTATTGTCTCGGGGAATTGGGAGGCCCGAGAGAGGGAGAGAGACAGGGGAACAGCTGGTCAGTGGAGCAGTCAGAACACACAACATTTATCAATTAAGTTTGCCATCTTATATGGACATGTGACATCAAAGATCATTGATCACGGATCGTCATAACAGACATAATAGTAGTAGTAAAGTTTTAAATACTATGAGAATTACCAAACTGTGACACAGAGACACGAAGTGAGCACGTGCTGTTGGAAAAATGACGCTGATAGACTTGCTCAACTCAGGGTTGCCACAAAGCTTCCTTTTGTAAAAAATGCAATATCTGAAAAGCGCAATAAAGCAAAGCACAATAAAGCGAGGTATGTCCGTATGTCTAAAACAATGTGTGAAAAATTAATAAACTTAATAAGTGATAAAACTAGACCAACTATTTTCAGTGAAATAAGTATAGCTCGATATTTCAGTTTGTACATTCCACTCCTGGGTCTTTCTCATACAGATCAGCTAAGTATTGTTTTAAGACCCATATTTCCAAAAGATGAGAAACCGGTTGAGCAATTTATCACATCTGCTAATTTAAATATCATACCAGTGAAGAAATTGCAAATCAAGTACTTCACTATTTATGTGAAGTTTATAAAGGGGATTTTTATAAGTGCAGAGACCAGTCCTATGACAATGCTGCCAGTATGTCGGGGTGTTATAAAGGCACGGAACAGAAAATTTAAAACATAATGAGTATGCCATTTTCATACCATGTTCTGCACATTCACTTAATCTTGTAGGATGTAGTGCAATAGATAGTTGTCTGGAAGCGGTTGTTTTTTTTCTACCATTCAGTTACTCTAACATTTTTTCCACCTCTATTCACTGATGGGCAGTTCTTAAAACATATTTAGGCAATGATTGAATATTAAAACGTCTTTCTAATGCATGTTGGGGAGATGAGTGCCATCTGAATCATACACTCAGATTCTAGGTGACTTAGAGAATATTGCTGAAGACTAGACACAGAAAGGAGATACCAAAACATAAGCTGAAAACATCAACAAAATGCAAACACGAGAGTATATATTTATGTTGGTTATTGCAATAATATATTGCAGTATTTTTATTGGATGAGTCAAGCTCTCCAAGATTCAGAAGTAAATTTAAAGACATGCACAGATATCTACCAGTCATTAATAGGGTATTTACATTATTTAAGAAGAGATTTTGAAAATTTTGAAATGCAACAACAACAATAACAGAATACTGATTATCATCATTACAGAAGCAGTGGGAAAGAAGCAAGTAAATGACAAAAGTGCTCCAGAGTTATCCCTGAAAGCAAGAGATCAAATTCATATAACCACATACTACACCATCATTGATACACTTGAATCTTGCATGAAAAGAAGGGTGAAAGTGTATGAAGTTCTTTCAAAGAGATCTTCCTTCTTAAACAATGTGCGTATACCTGATGAAGAATGTATGAAGGCATCCAAGAAACTGTACCGGCTTAGCCAGATGACTTAAATACAAACCCTTACAGAGAAGTACAACGATTTCATTCTTGCCTAAGTTTACAGATTCAGGAAAGACAAATTTTACTCATACAGGCATGTATGATTCCATAGTAGAAGATCAAATGCAATGTGTATTTCCCAATGTTGAAATTGCCTTATGCATATTCCTAACTTTAATGATCACAAACAAACTGTACAACAGAACACTCATTTTTATCCCTAAAGAGATTCAAAAACCCTCGTGATTCATTATCCTTGTTATGTATAGCAGTAGACATTGTTTGGCAGATTAATTGTGATGAAATCATTGAAGAATCTGTAAGAGCAAAAAATAGAAAGAAACATTTTCAATTATAATATATTAGAAATGAATAGTCTATCTAAAAATGAAATATAGTAATTTGTCATAATATTAGTTTTCTGATCATTAAACTTCCTTTTTTTAATGTAAATTTTCCATTTTATTGTAATGTTTTATATAACACTTCTTTGAATGCATTTCTCTACACCTACCCTATGCTAGAGCACAGGGACCCTGGTGGCGCAGTGGTGAAGAGCTTGTCTGCTAACCAAAAAGGTCAGCAGTTGGAATCCACCAGCCGCTCCTTGGAAGACTTACGGAGCAGTTCCTCTCTGTCCTATGGGGTTGCTATGAGTCAAAATCAACCCTATGGCAATGTTTTTGTTTGTTTACTCTAGCCACAGCTCCTTTGGAATTGTTTCAGTCATTCCTAACATGCGACTTGACTAGAGAGCTTGAATCTAAACAAGCAAGCAATATTTCAAATGACCAAATGACTTTTACATGAGTGGAATGAGGAATATAATTATCAGCTAATGATTGTGGCTGTTAATCTCCAACAAGATACTTTGTCACAATGTTTCTTCTGATACAGCAGTTGTAGTTACAAATTAGAACCTTCAAAAAATAAGGTCAGAACAAGAGTACAATAAAAATTTCTGCTGCGTAAACCTTCCATAGTCCTAAGCCTCTGACAGAAGCAAGGCAAAGTATCTTTCCTGCAAACTAAATGGAATTCTAGTGTTTCACCGTAGTAGAACTTCCAGAGAAAGAAGCCCAAAACATGTCATTATTATGTATAGCATCTTGGCTCTAGTTGCATTAATTATGTCTGAAGAGTTTAATACCCACCCAAGTCCAAGAGTGAAGAACACAAAAACTGGTGTGGTAATCGGCAACGGCAGACTGCAAAAACACAGGCTGGTTGTGTCAGTGCAGCCCTGAGGGAATTTTCTTCCACAGAGGCTGAGTACAGCCGTTCTGCTCAAGAAGCCAGTGAAATAAGGACAGTCAATGTAGGAAGAGACAGAAACATTCTTCTCCCTGACTTATTACCCACCACCCTGACTTTGTAAAAGGTAAATAGTATTAAGAGAATTTGGTTGTTGTATTTTTTCATGGTTTAGTGCTGCTCCATGTCTCCTTCCTTCTTATTTTGCTGTGTCATCCGTGCTGCCTGTGGTGTCATATTAGGGATGCTGTCAGTGACTGGAATGCTATTCCCAACTCTTCATCAATCAATTCATCTGTCGATGCTTCGTATCCGAGTGGCTTCTTGGGGAACGATCACACCAGCAGCTCCGGGTCCAAGGTGGGGGGTGGATCCTCTGCCCTCCTGCTCTCTAAATTTTCTTTCATGACATCTTTTCATTTGTTCATCTATAATTATAGCATTTATTACTAAACATGCCTCAAAAATGAAGTATGAGCCGTTTAAAGCAAAATTGGTGAAAGTCAATTTTTCATTGCGGGAGATCAAGAGAATGTTACATTGATTGTTGAAACAACTAAGTTCATTGACACACTTTCTTTGTTGTAGAATATGTGGAATATTCTGTTTGCAGAAAATGTGGTATATAAAAAAAAACCTCAGTACCCTGAATGCATTAAAAATTTTATAGTTCGCTTCATCTCATTCTGCTAAAATGGCATACATCACTTTAGTGTTCAATGCTAACATTATAAAAAAAATATAGTTGCATTTAAAAAGAAGTTCCACCATGGATAGCTAAGACACACACACGTATACATACATGTATACATATAACTCACATATCATGTTTGAATGCGTGAGTAAGCAGAGGAGGGGCACCACAGTTTATCAGTGTGTAAGGCCCTCACATGCCTTATTCCAGCCCTGGTTGCCAGTTTTCCTCTGTGATTGTCTTGTCCACACCATGGGATATACACATTCTACACTGGAAACTGCTGCCCAGCCTTAGTTGACAAAGAATAAATGGTCATTTTCTGGAGAGACTTACAAATTTTAAGCAGGCCGAATGTGCATCTGTGCCAATTACTGCTGCAGTACTGGCTCGCTATGGGTCAGAATCAACTCGATGGCAACGGACTTGGTTTCTGGTTTTGACCATGAGCAGCTCACTTAACTATTGTGGATCTCAGTTTCCTCATCTGTGAAATGGAGATAAGTTTATGATATCTAACCTTATAATATGAGTGTCAGGAGGAAATGGAAGAGATGTAATAGATGGAGGAGAGGGTTAAATAGAGGAGAGTGGCAGTGGTTATGAGCTCCCCTGCTAACCAAAAGGTTGGCAGTTCTAGTCCACCAGCCGCTCCTTGGAAACTGTGTGGGGCAGTTCTACTTTGTCTTATACAGTGGCTATGAGTTGGAATTGACTCGACGGCAAGGGGTCTGTTTTGTGTGTGTGTGTGTGTGTGCATTAGACACAGTGAATCAGTGAATGATAGTTTTTATCGTTAGCAAAATCTGAGTTACCATGTTCTAAGAACCATCACTACATATTCTACCTGGGTTTATACATTTATTGAAATTAAGAATCATGAAGTCTATTAAAAATTCTCTCAGTGACAATCAACTTTACTGAAGCATAAGAAGTAACTGGGAACTGTAATAATTCTAAAAAATGGAATAAAACTAGGCGACAGTAAATAAAAAGGAGTTACCTCCCTGCTTTTCCCAATTAATTAGCATGCACACATCCAATTATTCATACCTTAGGGAACTCATTTAGGCAATCAGGTATCCCATAAATATTCATCTTATTTACCTTCAGTGTCTCTGTCATTAGGATTAGAAATTGGCAGTGTTTTCTCAATACATTTCACAACTGGTTGCTTTGAAAAAAATTACCTGGGATTCAATTCATATGTCATTAATGGTGAAAATGATCTGCCACACGGACGCTGGATTAACAGAGGGGTGCTCCGTGCTCCTTGTCCTCTCCTGGCAGCCTCCATTACCTACGTGAAAGGCATGCACTCTCCCAGGGCCTGGAGGTGACTGGAGAGGTGTGATACTGACCTTCAGCCACTAGCAAGTGCTCTTGAATAGTTTTTCAGGGCAATCAGGCCCTGGGCCACAGGAATTGAGAGGCTACATCTCTGGTTTGAATTTGTCGGAGAAGCAGAAAGAATGGAATTTAAAGCTGTGAAGGCACTGTGCCACCAACACAGACATGGCCCCAGATAACTTGGCTCTTCAAGATGATAAGGATGGCCCAGACAGCAATGGCAGAGAGAAATGTGAATCGGGACCCTACTACATAATTTGCGGGGCCTGGTGCAAAATGAAAATGCAGAGGCCTCTGTTCAAAACACTAAGAATTTCAAGACGGTGACAGTGGGCCATTGTGAGTCTGGGGCCATGCGTGACTGCACAGGTTGAAGCTGGCCCTGTGTCCAGTACACTGATTACCTTCTTCTCAACTGCCCAGTCGCAAATAAGCAACCAACAAGGATGAGTCACTCTTCCTGGCTATGAAGAAATTAGTCTCACATTGTAAATACTGTTTATTGGGTGCTTGTTAGAGCCAGACCCTGTGCTAGGCTCTTTACATACATTATCTCTAATCCTTATGTTTAGTCCCCAGAATAAACTTTGAAAAACTGTTTGGCAATGAGTTGATTCTGACTCACAGCAATTCCATGTGGGTCAGAGTAGAACGTGCTCCATAGAGTTTTTGATGGCTGATCTCTCGGAACTAGATTGCCAGGCCTTTCTAGCAGGCGCATCTGAGTAGATTTGAACCTCCAACCTTTCGGTTTGCAGAAAGGCACATTAGCCATTTGCACCACCCAGGGGCTTTGCATTTATAGGTAAGGAGACTGACTTTTAAGGAGAGTAACTGACTCACTAGCCCTGGTGGCTCAGTAGTGAAAGAGTTTGGCTACTAACCAAAAGGTCAGCAGTTCGAGCTCCACCTGCTGCTCTGTGGGAGAAAGATGTGGCAGTCTGCTCCTGTAAAGATTTACAGCTTTGGAAATCCTATTGGGTAGTTCTAATTTGTCCTAGAGGGCCTCTATGGAATGGACTGAATGGCAGTGGGTTTGGTTTGGTTTGGAACTGCCTCACACAGAGGTAGTAAGGACAGTATCAGGGTGAAAACCCAGATCTGTCTGTCTGACTCCAATACTCCAAGGCCCGTGTTCTTCCCATGTGGATCATGCTGCTTTACAAAATTGGGAATGATGAACTTCTAAAATACAGTATGTGCTTTCTGGGGGGCAACTTTTCCATTTCCAGTCATTTTAATTATCTTTAGAGATTTTGAACACTCCTCAGCAACCCTCACGGGCCCTCCGCTCCCTCCGTAAGAAACACTGCCAAAAGAATTTACAGAGCAAGTTACAAGTACTGCTTCCCTTTCTTGCTCTCCAGGCTGTAGACAAAAGCTCCTTTTCATTGTGGCAAAGGGATACAGTCAGCTGAACTGCATAAACTAGCAGGGCCATTTCATTTCCAAAGAGGAGCCTAGTTGAAACTTTTTTGATCCAACTTGAAATAAATCAATATAGTGGAAGATGGATCCTGAAAGACCCTTCGAGAAAGGAAAGGTCTTCAGAATGTAGCCTGAGGCCAAGTCTTCCTCTAACTTTCCCACTCTCAAATCCTGTAAAAGCCTGGGGTTAGGGAAGACACCATGGAATGACCTCTTGAAAGTGCTTTCTGAAAGCTTAATGATGAGACAATTTCAGAAAGGAAGCCTCCTTTTGTCTGAAGCTTAGCTTTTCCTTTGGTTGCCATGATGGCAGGTTCAGTAGGATGGAGGATCTCAGGCCGGGCTGTCTGGGAAGCCACGATCCCCTTTCAGCCAACAAACAGCATGCATGTCCCAGCATTCCCGAAGCTCGGCTGCTCATTAGAACCGTCACTTAACCCCATGCCCTGCCCACTGCCTACTTATTGTAATTAATTTTATGGCCTCTTTAAAAAAAGAGAGAGAGAAAAGAAAAGAGAGACCTCTACATTTTATGCTACATTGCACAAGCAATTGAAAGTTGCAGGGTAAGAAGAAGAAAAAAAGAAAAAAGATCCAAGCACCAAATGGTTAGCAGGCTTTTCTTCTATTTTCAATGAGCAACCTATTTAAATCAATTATCAGCTCAAAATGAGCAGGCTGATCTAATTAGTCTTGGCCCCTGGTGGGTTCATGAATGAAAGGGAGGTGCTGGGTAGATGTGAGACTTCTCTGGAGTCTTTGGAACTGACCACACAAACGCAGGCCCCTTCTGGGTTGCTAAGTCTCAGGCAGCATTACAGAAAGAAAGAAAGACAGGGTAGAATAAGAGGATGAGGGAAGAATGGTTAGTTTCATCCACAGAATAACTAAGCATTAAAACAAAAAAAAACAAACAAAAAAAACCATTGCGTGGCATATTTCTAGCCTTTTTTATCTTACTAGGCAATGATCATTACCATTTGATAAGTAGTTCAGAATTACAAATAAATCAATTCCTGTTTTCTTTAAGCATGTTTGAAATGGAACAACATATTGACTTCAGAAGAAAACACGCTGCTGAGTGATGACAGTTCAAGCCAGGAATCTTGGGACAAATAACCTCCTCCCCATCCCCACCCCAGTCATGTCCTGCCCTCTGTTTCATCTGAATGGCCCCTGGATTAATACATAGTTAATTAAGGAACTCATCTAAGGAAACAGGAATGGGAAATCTGATGAACAATAAGTTTGTGAGTGTTGGGGGCAGGAAGATGAGGACTGGAAGGTCTCAAGTTTCCCAGGATATATATTTTTTAATACATCTTTTCGTGTGTTCTGTGCAAGGAAGTAGATATTTGCTTTTTGGGTTATGACATTTCTTACCCCAAATGTTAACTCTTTGGTAAATGTTATAAGTATTTATGGCTTGGGGATTTGATGTCTGTTACTTTTTGGGCTATTCCTTCCTAATTGAAATTACATGGGCTTTGAAGTAGCCAGATCAGCTTTGCTGCTGCTAGAGAGAGGTGTGACATTAGGTAACTTTCTTCCCATTGTTGAGCCTCAGTGTTTTCATCTTTGGTATGGGAATAATCTCCTCTAGCTGTTCTGAGAATTGGGATACTGGCTGTAAAGTAGCCCCATATGTTGTGGCTAGTTGCCATTTAGTTGGCTTCAACTCATGGCGACCTTCTGTATCGCAGAATGAGACTTTGCCCAGTCCTGCATCATCTTCATGATTGTTGCTATGGTCGAGGCCATTGTCGTGATGCTGGGTCAATACATCTCAATGAGGGCTTCCCCTTGTTTTTTGCTGACCCCCCACTTTATCAAACATGATGCCCTTTTCTAGGAATTGGTCTTTCCTGTTGATGTGTCCAAAGTAAGCAAGCTGAAGTCTTGCTGTCCTCACTTCTAAGCAGCCTTCTGGTTGTATTTTTTCTAAGACTGATTTGTTCATTCTTCTGGCATTCCACGATACATTCAATATTCTTTGCCAGCACCACAGTTCAAATGCAAAAACCGTATGTTAGGCTTTCTGTAAACATTAGCTTCTTCTGCATCTCTCCGTTTCACTCAGAAAAGCATATCTAAGGATATTTTGGCAAGGGGCAGACTTGGCTTTGGGTTTTCCAAAATAATGCAATCACGGTGTACAGTTTTTTGCATTGATTTTTACCAGAATGTGGTCAATTTTGTAAGACACTGCTTGAAGGAATGATAAAAATAGGTCTCTGGGAACCCAGGTCTGGCTTCTAGCTGAGGATGGAGAATAACCTGGGAAGAGGCTCCCTAACCATCCTGCTGTTTAATTGAGCCTAGCCAATACATTCTTCTGGATTACTAAAGCTTCAGTGGAGAACTGAAAATAATGATCATGGTCACTAAGTTTTCAGGAGAAAAGTCATCCCCAGGGGTACATAGGCTGCCTGAGCTGAGGCTGTGATCAAAGATGAAGGTCAGGAAGAACTGGCCCAAGACGTAATTGTTATTAGCTGCTGTTAAGTTGGCCCAGACTTATGCACAGTGAAACAAAATGCTGCCAGGTCCTGCACCATCCCCGTTATCAGTTGTGGATCAGGCCATTTTGATCCATAGGTTTTCACTGGCTGATTTTTGTGAGCAGATTGTCAGGTCTTTCTTCCTCTTCAGTCTTACTTAGTCTGGAAGCTCTACTGAAACCTGTTCAGCATCATAGCAACATGCAAGCCTCTCTGGCAAATGGATGGAGGCTACACATGAGGTGCCTTGGCCAGGAATCAAACCCATCTCTTACATGGAAGGCAAGAATTCTATCAAGGAAAACACCACTGCCCAAGGCATCATACTATTTAAGAACCACTTTGCATAATTTCTCTACCGATTCTTCCTCCTCTTTCACCAGACTGTATTCCTCCAGGGTCAGGGAGATTTGGGAAATACTGGACTCACTTTGAACTACCAAATTAGTATGTTGGCCTATGCAGCAAGATGCTTCTTTGCTGCAAAACAAGTCTCAATCTTTTGTCAATGAAATGGCCAGAAATCAGAATCCCATTGTATTATGACTGTACTTCTCACCAAGCTCCCAATCTCAGCGAAGAGAGAGACACTGTTCACCATTGATTTAGGTTGGGAAGTCTCACAGTGGAACTACAAAACTCCTTATCGGAGATGAAAGTGGTAAATTCTGGAAGATGAGGGAAAATTTTGCAGAATCTCATGTGAACTGGATTTTAGCTTTGTGTGGCAGAGAGTGGGCGTGGGAGCCTTCAGTAGCGCGTATAAAGGAATGCTGGAAGTAATTCGCTATTTTTAGAGACACAGAAAGACATAGAGAAAAAGGGATGAAAAAAATCTTTTGCATCCAGGGAATGCGAACTTTGTAGTTCATCATAGTTTCAACACGGGTTCTTACAATGATTTATTCAATTAACCTCTTGCCTGTAACCTCCATCTTTAAATAAGTGGGATCTGAGAACAACAATTATAACTTTGCTAACAAGAAGCTGGGTAAGTATTAAGTGTTTAAAAAAAAAAAAAAACAGTATTGGAGCCTGGTAATTTTTAAACATATAATTACCTCTTTTATTATACTCCGATTAGATTAAAATTAATGCATTATTAAGTCATGATATGTTCAACCATCTAGACCTCTGTATAGAGACAGATAGCAATTCCTTTTTTCCTCTTTCCCCAGGTCTAAGTTAATTAAATTCCTTTTAATTATAATTTACTAAAAAGCTTCACTTTTGCTACTATTATGTCTTTTGAACTTTGAAATTCAAGAAAAAAAGGACCTTAAAGTGGTCTTTTACAGGAGAAATGAACTGTCAGCGAATTCAGGCAAAATTAATTATTTCAGCTTGATAAACCTTTTCATCTATTTGACTCCTTATACAGAAAAGCCAATTAATAATGTCAAACATGCTTTGCCTCCAGGGACCTGCAAGTTCTAATGAGTCTGTTTACTGTGGAGTGGCTAGCAGAATGAGCTTCATGTAGAAATTTTCTAATCGCGCCACACCTGTCAAGCTCAGTCTCATTATCTGTGTACCAAGGGCCAACCTCATTTTGTCAGGAGTGGTTTTCGAAGAACTAACAGATGCCTGGGGGACCATGCAGGACTGTCCGCCAGTAGATGAGTCACTTAATTACCAATCAGAGAAGCCGGGGTGAATGTATAATGCTCCTGAGTCCGGCCTTCTTCATCCCTACTGCGCTCTCCTATCTTATCGGAGTCCAGGAGTCTGGGTCCTCAGCCCCGAGTGTTCACCTACCAGGACCCCTTTCTCCTGGGTGCCCCGAGGTGATGATTGATGAGGCTCCGCTGGAAGCGGTGATTAATCAAATCTGTATTGTACCACCAGCGGGGCAATCGGGGGGCTCCCGATCCACCTGTCTGGGAGCTGATAATTGGTTGGTTGGTGGGGGCAGGCAGAGTCTGTAGGAGGGTTCATGCAGCCACTCGGAAGTGAGGCTCCATGTTCCCTCCCACCTGCCTTGTGCCCCTTTGGTTTGCAAGAAGCACAAGTACACCTATATTTGACCTCAGGCAGGGGCCTAGCATTCTGGAAAGGGTGCATACTTTAGAGCCGTGCTCTTCAAACTTTAATGCGACAGGTGGGTGGGGGGGGGCACTAGTGCTTCAGTGGTAGGATTCTCACCTTCCATGCGGGAGACCAGGGCTCAGTTCTCCGCTGATACACCTCACGCCCAGCCACCACCCCTGTTGGCGAGGTCTTGTGCATTGCTATGATGCTGAACAATTATCAGAGGATCTTCTAGACTAAGATGGACTAGGAAGAAAGACCAGGAGATCTACTTCCTAAAATCAGCTAATGAAACCCTATGGATCACAATAGTCGATCCTGTTGTGCATGAGGCCAGCTCAATGGCAGCTAACAACAACGACAATAATGGATCACCTGGAGAGCTTGTTCAAATGAATTGCTGATTCAGTAGGTATTCAGCTCCTAGGTGACGACGCCAGTGTTGCAGAGTGAGGACCACATATTGAGCGGCCAGGATTGAAGACAGATCTCTCCGACAAGCTGCTTACTAACCTTTCTGGGCCTTAGTTCCGCACCTCTGTAAAGCCCATCAGTCCCTTCCTATCACCTTTAGAATTACAGACAAGCTCCTTCAGAAGCACTCTGTGACCTAGGCTTTGCCTTGCCTCCTGTCCTTACCTCCTGGTTGCCCCTCAGTCTCTTCATGCAGCCTCTCCAAGCTCCCTGCAGAGTTGCCCGGCCCATGCTTTCTCGCCTCGGGGCAAATATTCTACTTCCTTGGTTTGGAATACCTGTGCCTTCTCTTCCTTGGCAACACTCCCCATTTTCTTTCAGTACTGTGCTCAGACATCCTTTCCTACAGAGAGAGTATCACCCTTGGCTTTCCTCCCCACCCAGGACGGCATAGGGGACCCTCCTTTGTGTTTCCCTGCATCTTTGCTTACCTCATTGGAGCCCTGACACCCTAGGTTGTTTCATAATCACCCATTTCCTCACTCATCTCCACCACTAGGTTGTGAGCTTGAGGGTGATTGCTTCACTTGACTGATACTCCAGCTTCCCACCTGTCTCTGGAATCTACCTTCTTTTCTTAAACCCCACTTCCTCTGCCTTAGCTGAAGTGCTTACCATCTCTGGACTATATTGCAGCAGCCTCCTTACTGGTTTATCTTATTCTAGTGTTTCATACTGTTGTACATAGGGTCGCTATGAGTCAGAACTGACTCGACGGCCCCTAACAACAACAATCACAACAACAACCCTGGAGAAAGTGGTGGTTTAGTGGTAGAATTCTTGCCTTCCATGTAGGAGACCTGGGTTCAATTCCCAGCCAAGCCACCTCATCTGCAGCCACCACCAGTCTGTCAGTGGAGGTTTTTGTGTTGCTACGATGCTGAACAGGTTTCAGCAGAGCTTCCAGACTAAGACTGACTAAGAACTAAGGCCTGGTTCTGAAAATCAACCAATGAGAACCCTATGAATCACCAATGATCTGCTTCTGAAAATCAACCAATGAGAACCCTATGAATCACAATGGTCCAATCCTTGACTGATCATGGGGATGGTGCAGGACAGGGCGGTGTTTTGTTCTGTTGTGTATGGATGGGGTCACCATGATTTGGGGGCTGACTTGACAGCAGCTAACAACAATGGTATTTACCCCATCTTATCTACTCTTAACGCTGTCATCAGAATCATTACCAATAATTGAAATCCACTCTAGCTGCACTCCTCTCCAGCTTAACCTCTCTCAGGGAGCCTATCTCCCCATCTCTGAGAAGAGATCACACCAGCTGCCTCAGCTGCCCCCTAATGAAATGTGAAGGTCAACACACTTCTTCAGCCTCTTGTTTGAAGAGAATTTGTTTTAGCGAAGTCCAAATCCATAGCTCCCAAGGAGATTTTATAATGTTGCACTATGTCTAGGAGTGGCGGTCAGACTTAGGACTTTGAAGTCCAAGAGTCCTGAATTCAAAATCTATATGTGCCATTTATAAGCAAGCCCTCTATTCTTGTACTGGCTCAGTTTTCTCTGAGGGATAATATCTGACTTGTCTATCATGACCAGGATTAGATATAATTCAATAAATGGTAATTAGCAAAATTGGAAATCATCAAAAATGAAATGGAATGCATAAAGATTGATATCCTAGGAAGTAGTGAGCTGAAATGGACTGCTATCAGTCATTTCAAATTGGACAATTTTTTTTTATGGTCTACTATGCCAGGGATGACACTTGAAGAAGAATGGCATTGCATTCATCATCCAAAAGAACATTTCAAGATCTATCCTGAAGTACAACGCTGTCAGTGATAGGATAATACCCGTAGGCCTAGAAGGAAGACCAGTTAATGACTGTTATTCAAATTTACGCACCAACCACTAAGGCCACAGATGAAGAAATTGAAGATTTTTACCAGCTTCTGCAGTCTGAAATTGATCAAACATGCAGTCAAGATACATTGATAATTTCTGGTGATTGGAACAGGAAAGTTGGAAACAAAGAAGAAGGATTGGTAGTTGGAAAATATGGCCTTGGTGATAGAAACAATGCCGGAGATTGAATGATAGAATTTTGCAAGACCAAGGACTTCTTTATTGCAAATGCCTCTTTTCACCAACATATAATGTGACTATACACAGAAATCAAATCAATTACATCTGTGGAAAGAGATGATTGAGAAGCTCAATGTCATCGGCCAGAAGAAGACCAGGGGCCAACTGTGGAACAGACCATCAATAGCTCATATGTAAGTTCAAGCTGAAACTGAAGAAAAATTGGAACAAATTGACAACAGCCAAAGTACGACCTTGAGCATATTCCAACTGAATTTAGAGACCATCTCACGAATAGATCTGATGCATTGAACACTGATGACGGAAGACCAGATGAGTTGTGGAATGACATCAAGGACATCATCCATGAAGAAAGCAAAAGGTCATTAAAAAGACAGGAAAGAAAGAAAAGACCAAAATGAATGTCAGAAGAAAGTCTGAAACTTGCTCTTGAACATTGAATAACTAAAGTACAAGGAAGAAATGATGAAATAAAAGAACTGAACAGAAGATTTCAAAGGGCGGCTTGAGAAAACAAAGTGTTATCATGATGTGTGCAAAGAGCTGGAGGTAGAAAACCAAAAGGGAAGAACACACTCAGCGTTTCTCAAGCTGAAAGAACTGAAGAAAAAAATTCAAGCCTCGAGTTGCAATAGTGAAGGATTTGTAGGAGAAAATATTAAATGATGCAGGAAGCATCAAAAGAAGATGGAAAGAATATACAGTTATTTTACCAAAAAGAATTGGTTGACATTCAACGATTTCAAGAGATAGCATATGATCAGAAACCAATAGTACTGAAGGAAGAAGTCCAAGCTGCACTAAAGGCATTGGCTAAAAATGAGTCTCCAGGAATTGATGGAATATCAATTGAGATGTTTCAAAAAAAAAGGATGCAGCACTGGAGACACTCATTCATCTATGGCTTTGTGGTATGCTCACAAATGTTTTTCTTCTGTCTTCTCTGTGCAATACAGTTTCATGAAGCCATGTGCTCAAGGTTTAAAAGAAATCAGATGGCTCACATAAAATCAGGCAGTGGGTTTTGAGGAAATCAAACATAGTTAACCTCATTTTCCGTTAGCTTTATTTCCCCAGGAAAACTGTGTTTCTGGGGAAATCTCAAAGTGTAGCTGCTTCAGCCAAAGGCTTCTAATTTCTTAGCCCAGGGAGAAAAAGAAAGCTTGAAAATGGAGCCTGATTAATTTTGTCAACACTTTACTCAATTGCTTTCTATGTTGCCCTGCTGTTGATTGTTGGACAGAGAGACGGCTAGAAGCCAAGGGACTCTGCTGCCTGGTGTGTGTGCTTCAGCCAAGCTGGCAGTATCTCATCTAGACCTTTCAACTGTTGGCCACCAGAAAATACCCCCAGGCACTTTGCAATGATTTCCAAAAAAAAAAACACATGAATGAAAAACCTTAGCCCATTCTTAGGTATGACATTTTTACATATTGGTACCAATATTTTTTTTTTCTACCAAAATATGCATCTCAAATTTTATAATGACAGTCAAGAGGGAATTAGGTCTTGATATGGAAACATTCACTTTAGAGTAGAGCTGCAACTTTTCCACCAGGGGTTTTTAAGCTGTGCTCTGTGAAGCCTTAGGTTTCCAAGGAAATGGCTTGAGGCCTATCTCCAAGGAAGGGAAAGGATGGGAGAATGGGGCTATAGGTTCCCCATCATTGTTTCAATCATATCTGCTTGGATCTTGGATCTGCTTTATATATTGGGGTTCATTAAGGTTTTATTTAGAAGGGATACTGTGACTTTAAAAATACTGACATCCACTCTTCAGAACATGTGTCAGTGCTAACAAAATGTGTAACTTGAATCATGTAGCTTTAGGGCCCCCGTACTGATTTTGCCCAATACTGCACACCGATTTACCATGGCCAGCATTGTCCATCACTTTCTAACACAGGGTTGTTAGCTGTCACGGAGTCAGCTCTGAATCATGGAGACCTTATGTACAACAGAATGAAACCTTGCCTGGTCCTGCATCATCCTCACAATCGCTGGCATATTTGAGTCTGTTGTTGGGGCAATCCTGTCAGCTCATCTCACCTAAGTTCTTCCTCACCTTCATTGGCCCTCTGCTTCACTGAACATTGTGTCCTGCTCCAGCGATTGGTCCTTTCTGATGACATGTCTGGAGCAAGTGAGTCAGACAAAGTTCTGTTGTGATCCATAAGGATTTCACTGTCTGATTTTTGGAAATCAGACATACTTTTTTTTCTAGCCTGTCTTAGTCTGGAAGTTCCATTGAAACCTGTCCACCACGGGTGACATTGGTGGTATTTGAAATAGGTTCCAGCATCATAACAACATTCAAGCCACCACAGTACAACAAACTGTCAGATGGGAGGTAGAGCCCACCAATAGTCTTCCCTGTTACCCCAATGAACTTCATCCCTTACAGAAAAGCAACATGCATATTGACATCTTTCCTGAAAAATAATTATTAGGAAGCCTGTCAATCTGTTCTCCCTCTCTGTATCACAAGGTAGACCAGAGAAAGAGTAGAACGTGTGTAAAGGAGATGACTGGCCTGTTTTATTCACATTGGGCGTGGCCAAAACAATTCTTTGGGATTCCAATGCTTTGTACCCCATGATCATTTTGGTATTGCCAAATAAATGGAGAACCCATTTATAGGATGCCTCAAGCACTGGGTGTCTTTAAATTGCTTCTGTAGCCCTGATTTACACTTAGAAAACTTGGCCTCCCATGACTATGGAAGAGTGTCCCCCTTCCATAGTAGAAAAAGCATAGGTTCTAGAGTCCAGCAGAACTGGTTTTGATTTTGTCCTACAACTTATCCCAGAGAGACTTCACTCTTCAGGCTCCATTTCTTCCTATATTTCTGGGAAATCAAAGCCCCTCTTCACTGTTCCCATCTAACCCACCTCATAATTGACAGCCAGGTTATATCAGTAAAGATATTCTGAGCCCACCTAAAATGTAGTAGGATGTCTGATAGGAAAGTGTGCTCAAAGTAGATTTCAATTCAATCCAATGCAATTCACTGTTCATTTATCAAGCACTGTCTTATGCCAAGCACTGCTCAAAGTGCAATGGGAGATTCCTACAGAGGTGAATCAAACATACATCCTGAAGCAGAAAGACACTAAGCTGGGGTAAAAGCTGCAATTGGAATGACATCATAAATGACAGATTCTCACTCTGTAGGCTCTTTTTTAGGCTCTCAGTAGGACTGGGGTGCTTCCTCTCATTTCTATTGTTAGAGTAAACAAATAAAACTTATTATATCAGTCTTTTAAAAAAATCTTGTTATAGAGTTGATATTTCAACTTTTATCCCTAAAAATAATGAGTAAAGCCTGACACCTCATTTGAATGTGGTCACTTAGGCAGTATACAAATCCATCAAAGCATTCGAGGAAGAAGGGAGTAAGGGAGCTTGTGCTCCAACCCCTTCATTTTACAATGAAGAAACCAAAGTCCTGAAAAGGGCGTGCTTATGCAAGGTCACACCACTTTCTCGCCAGTACACAGCAAGTTTTATTCCATGTAGGTGTCAACTTAAAGGACACCATATCATGCCTTCTGATGGTCCATCCTGGACAGGTTGGTACTAATTTCACATTCATTTATGCTTCGTGTCTGCCTTCTTTTAGAAAGTCTGGAAGATTTTCCAACTCTTTAAAAGAATGTACCTCTTAGCCTTCACAGCTTTCCCAATGCATTACTGTGTCTGTCCAACTCTCCTGGCAAGCTGTGAGCCCTTGTGAGACCTGCAGAGCCTCTGCTTGGAAAAGGGCTGGTGAAGGCTGATGGTGATTTCCTGCTACAGTGTCAATTTTGTGGCCTCCCACACAGCTTCTCTAAACCTTTTATCAAAAACAACTGGAAGGACTTGAGACAGGTAATTCATAAGCCCTGGAGTTGGAGAAACTCAGTTTGGGGATGCCAAGGTGAGTGGTATTTGAATACAGGGTCTCATTACCTTACTGGGACAGAACTAGAGTGCTTGTACTCATTACTCAGAGCGAGGACCCTTCCTGAAGTGAACTTCCTGGGAGGCATCATTTGCTCAGCTTCTCCATTTCGATATGTGTTGTAGATTGAATTGCGTGCATCCGAAATATGCGTTGGAATACTAACCCCTATACCTGTGAACGTAGTCCCATTTGAAAATAAGACTTTCTGTGGTATGCTAATGAGGGCATACCAGTGTAGAGTGTGTCTTAAAATAATCAATTTAAGATATAAAGAGAGCAGACGAAGCACAGCCATGTACATGGGTGGTACAAAAGGTTTGTGCTCCACTACTAAAGCTTAGTAGTGGGACAAAGGGCTCCACTTCCTATGGAGCAGCTCTACTCCGTAACACATGGGGTCGCCATAAGTTGGAATTGTCCTAACGATGATGGATTTTTGTTGTTGTTGTTAGACACAGAAGCAAGCAGACACAGGGGGAAGACAGACGCTATCTGAAGACAGTGGAGGCAGCTGAGTCTATAAGCCCACAAACTCCAAGGACTTCTGCTACTAGAAGCTGAAATAGACAAGAAAGAACCTCTGCCTACAGCCAGTGCCCTGAATTTGGACTTCTTGCCTCCTGAACTGTGAGAAGATAAATTTCTATTCTTTAAAACCACCGATAAAACACTGCCTGGCCCTGCACCATCCCCATGATCGGATGTGATCCACAGAGTTTTCATTGACTGATTTTGGAAAGCAGATCCCCAGGCCTTGCTTCTTAATCTGTGCACTGAAGCCTGTTCAGCATCGTAGCAACAGGCAAGTCTCCACTGACGAACGGGTAATGCCTGCACATTAGGTATATTGGCCAGGAATCGAACCCAGTCTCCCACATGGAGGGCAAGAACGCTACCACTGAACCACCAATGCCCTCTTCCTCATCTCTAAAATAAGTATATTAACAGTAAATTCCTTGTAGATGGTTACCAAGATTAATTGTTAGAGATAACATACCTTAATTGCTTCACTGATGCTTAGTAAATGTTACCTTATGGTTTTATCCATGTCTCCCCCCTACAAATACCTCCATTACTGGCTTGTTACAGTGTCTACTATTAGAACTGATAGTGTGTTAAATAACAGAGACCAGAAAATTATCTTCAGAAGGCTCCCAGCAAAGTGTCAATAGCTCATTGATTGGCCCAGATGTAGGCAGAGATAGCCAATCACTTAGTGATATTTGTCATGGGTGTGGGAGGGAGGAGTGGTGGCATATGTGCTTCTTAGTTTCCAAACTTTTCCTTAGGCCTTTAGGAAGAGAGCCCAGACAAGGAAGTCCCGACAGTGCGGGAGTCAGAGGACCAATATTGAGGCAGCCAGAGAGAGGAAATGCTGGACAGCAGGGACTGTATTGAGAGGGAAAAGCACTAGGAGGAGCAGGGGAGGTGAGGAGGAGTGATGGGGCTGGGTCAGGAGGGGTTCAAGGCAAGAGAATGGGATCAGAAGACCAGTTCTACCCATTCTAGAAGAATTTACAAGGAAGGGTTATGGCAACATGGAGGGAATTAGTAATTTGTTCATGGGTGGTAAGTATAGCAGTTCATGGAAGGCATCCGAAGTGTCAGATGATGTTATGTTTCATTTATTTATTCACTTAACAAATATTTATTGAGCTCCTACTGGGTACAGTAGGAAGCATGACAGGCCCTTCGTGAAGCTTATATTCCACTAGGAGGGACAGATTATAAGCAAATAAATATGTAACCTGCTAGATGTTATAAGTACTCTGAGGAAAAATAAAACAGGGTAAAAGAAGCGTGACAGCATGGGAAGGGGTGCCAATTTGAGAGAAAATTCAGGAAAAGCCACTGTGGTAAGATGACCTATAAGTGGACAGCTGGATTAAGATTGTAAGCCACATTGCCATCTAGGGGAAGGATATTCCAGAGAGAGGGAACTGTAAGAGTAGCTGTGGTAGCCAGCCTCACCACAAAAGATAGCCTCCTCACCTTCTGGTATCCCTGCCCCACTGTGGTCACCTTTCACATTGAACAGAGCTAATCTGAATAATCAAAAGAACATGGTGGAAATAACCAAGTGTGACATCAGGGCTACATCATAAAAGACATTACAGCTTCCTCCTTGCTCTCATTTTGATGTGGGGGAATCCAGACACCGTGTGGTGAAGACACGCAGGCCGATCTCTGGGGAGGCCCACATAGCCAGGGACTGGGGTCTCCTGACAACAGACAGTACACCCTCGCCAGCTGTGTGAGTGAGCCATCTTGGAATCAGATCTGTCAATCCCAGTCAAGACTTCAGATGACAGTGGCCTTGGCTGACAGTTTAACTTCAACCTCATGACAGACCCCAAGCTAGAACTACCCAATTTAGTCACTCTTGAATTCCTGACCCACAGAAACTGTGTGAGGTAATGCATGTTGATTGCCATTTTAAGCCTCTAATTCTTTGGGTAATTTCTTGCACAGCAATAGGTGATTAATACGGCAGTAAGAAAAACTTTCTGCAGAACTGCAAAGGATGAGGGACTAGCATTCAGGTATCATACCAACTGTCCATAGGAGTTGCAGAAGCTGAATAGGGAAACAGTGTCCCAGGTTGCTTGTTTCCATGTCTTTGTTATGCTTTCCCATCCTCTACTCCTCACCCCTATCATCCCACCTGGCTTAACTTGAGGCCTAACCCCTGGTCCTACCTCTTGCATTAAGCCTTACTTAACTCCCTGTGGTTATCTCAGTCATCTCTCCTTTTATTCATGGAGGAGGAAGCGAAGGCAACACCAATTTACTGAGCTTCTATTGTGTGCGCGCCACCTTAGGTGTATTACCTAATGAAACCCTCCTGCAACCCTATGAGGTATAAAAAAAAAAAATAGATATGAGTAATTACCAATATTTTATAGAGAAAAAAAAATATGAGGCTCAGGAAGATTAGGTAGTTTATCTTAGGACACATAAAAAAAAAAAAAAAAACCCACTGCCATCGAGTCGATTCCGACTCATAGCAACCCTATAGGACAGAGTAGAACTGCCCCATAGAGTTTCCAAGGAGCGCCTTGTAGATTTGAACTGCTGACCTTTTGGTTAGCAGCCGTAGCACTTAACCACTACACCACCAGGGTTTCCTTAGGACACCACCAGGGTTTCCTTAGGACACCACCAGGTTTTCCTTAGGACACATAATAAAGTGTAATTTGAGTTCAAACTCACTGAATTTACAGCCTTAGTTTTCAAATTTTGTTTTTCTTTTCTCACTGCTCAAGAAATATGTTCATTGTAAAAAGTTTGGGAAGTTCAGGAAAACACACACACAAACCAGTAGAAATCCCACCACTTGGAGATAAACACTGCTAATGTTTTGGATTTACCACCCATCTGAGAATTTGTCACTCTGTGGTACTTGTTCCTATGATATTGAAAGCTATGCACCAATATTTCAAATACTAGCAGGGTCACCCATGGTAAACAGGTTTCAGCAGAGCTTCCAGACCAAGACAGAGTAGGAAAAAAAGATATGGTGATCTACTTCTGAAAATCAGCCAACCAAAACCATATGGATCACAACAGAAGATTGTCTAATATAGCGCTGAAAGATGGGCTCCCTAGGTTGGAAGTTACTCAAAGTACACAGTGGCTGCAACAAAGGACTTGAGCATTCCAGTAATTGTGAAGATGGTGCAGGACTGGACAACATTTTGTTTTGTTGTATATAGGGTCAACATGACTCGGAACCAACTTGAAGGCAACTAACAACAGCAACAACGTTTTGGATTAGATATGTCTAGTTTCCTGTGATAGCATTTTTTTTGTTTAATTTACAGTGTTAACATATGCTATACAAACTGATTTTTAAATTGTTTTTTCATCCACTAATATATCAAAAACATCTTTTTGGGTTGTTAGATATTCCTCTATGAGATAATTTTTTTGCAGTTGCAAGTGTGCAAGTATGTACCTTTTTTTAAATTTTAGTATGGTATATTTAGTGAAACTTTATTATTGTACGTTTATGCTGTTTCCACATTTCACTATTATGAATGATCATGTAATACATATAAATATACTTGAAGATAAATCTTTATATGCATCTGTGATTATTAGGATACATTTCTACATGCGGTATCACTGGGTTAAATTTACCGCACAGACGCTGGGAAGGCTATTGAAACGCATCGTCAAACTACTCTCTGGTGAGGTTGTACCAACCACACTCCCACCAGCAGTGCAGCAAATGTTCATTTTCTCACACATTTTAGGTATCAAAATTTTAGAAATCCTTGTTCAATCTGTTCTTTTTAACTGGATGTGGGACTCTGTTGATGAATCACTAAAAACTGCCAGGCAGAGCTTGGTGGAAAACATGCACAAGCTCATTAAAGACTTTCCCAAGGTTCTTGAATACCCAAGGACTCATACATAAGGTAACATTTGCCCAGTCACCTTTTTGGTGAATTACAGAGAAGCAGGTGACATTGACCACCAAATATAAGTTCATAACAACTGAGGGAGAAGTTGCTCCTGAGCAGGGTGGGGGATGTTACTACTCTCTTCGCTACCAGCTACTATTACTGCTACCGTTGATAGTTCTAGTGATGAGGTCTTCAATATTCAATCTAGTGCACCATGGGGCTGCATGATGACAAGGTTTATTAAATGACTGGGGCAAGCCTGTGTAGGCTGCAAAAGTCAATCGACTGTCACACTGTTCTCAAACCTGCATCAGCATAAGATGTGCTATCTGGGTGTCACTGTAACATGCTGAGCACTGCATCAGGCTTTTCATGGGAGCATCACAACTTTGGCATCATCCTCATCTGAATGTTGAGGTCACTGAGGCTCAGGAGGCCAAGTTACTCACTGAGGGTCACATAGCAAGTGGTGGGTGAGCAGACATGAGACTTGAATCCAAAGAGTCTGACTCCACAATGTTGTTAAAGTCCTCCCTTTGGCCTGGCTAGTGCCTCTTTACTCTGCACTTAAGGTTGTGACAACAATGAAGCCAATAAATGGCATCAAGTATTTGAATGCCAGTCTCTACGCTAGTCTGCAAACCCCTTGAGAGTGAGAAGGATACTTGGCTCACCTGTACGCAATGCAGCATCTGGTATACAATACGTTCTAGTTAAATGTTGCAGACTGACTGACTGACCAATGGAAGAAAAGAAGGGAAGGAGAGAGGGAGGGAAGGATGGGAAAGAAGAAGAAAAGGAGGGAAGGAAGGAAGAAAGAAAGGAAGGAAGGAAAGATTTAAGTTTGGTACAATAATTTTCCCCAAGATGCTGGAGATGACTGTGACCTAATGTGTTAACTCTTCCATGAAATGCCATGTTATAAACAGATGCTAAACCTAAATTTCTGAATTACTTGTTGTAGCAGAATCAAGAAGAGACAGTCTAGGAGGGACTGGTCTAAACTCAGTGCGGAAAACTCCATCCTGCACAATAGCCTGCTGGGACATTCCAACTTTGTTGATTTTTTTTTCTTTCTTTTTCAGAAATGCTTACATAGCAGATCTTCCTGAGGAAGCCAGTGGGAGAATAGTACCTAGTACAGCATAGTGTAGTAATTATCAGTAATCACAGTAATAATGAACCTCATTCACTGTGAGTTGTAAAAATTAGGTAATAGCCACCGTAGGACTCAGCAAGGGTGTGCTGCATTTGTAATTCCCACAGCGTGTTCACAAACACGACCTCATTGGATTGCCACAGCAGCCAAGTGAGATGGGGAAGTGTTGGGGGCAGTTGGTCCCATTTTCAGGCAAGGTGAAGGGAGATTAAGTGTCTTGTTCAAGGTCATACAGCATAACAGCAGTTGATGGAGGAAAAAAATTTGGAACCTGGGACTTGCTAGCACTGTCCCTTCTCCAGAACACTTGCATGACTGCCCTTGTCCCTGGCTTGAAAGTTGTATCATTCTCTAACTTTTCTCTTTTCCTGAGGCTAACAACCTTAGCACAGCTTGGCTCCAAAAAAAAAAAAAAGCACTGTCTTATTACATCTCGCCCTCCCAGGATACTCTTGCAGAGCTTTATGATGACTATTACTTAATTTTTATAACTCAAGGAGAATGAGGTTCATTACTCCTGTGATTAGTAATAATTACTATACTACACCACACAAGGGAAGGTTCTCCCATTGGTTTCTTCAGCAGGATCTGTCGTGAAGCCTTAGATGTTGTGAGCTGCCAGGTCAGCAGGAGGCATGTTCTTGTGTATGGGTAAATTCAGCAGAGGGCTCAAACCTGACATTTAATGATAACATATCAGCTCCTCCATTGGTCCTAGAATGGAACCAGGCTGTTAGGGGTTTGGACTCTGGCTTTAATTCCAGGTTCTGATTCTTACTTTGTCCAATCTTGGGCGGGTTACCTCTGCTAGCCTACATTCCCATGTAAAATTTTGTTGCTAATAGAATCCATCTCATAGACAGTTTTGATGATTAAATGAGATAGTTAATGAAAAGCACTTAGCATATTGCAAACACTCAGTATGTCTTAACTATTATGATTATTAATATTATTCACCAGGTGGGGTGGGAATCTGCATCTGACAAATTCACCAAGCAACCCCATTCACATCTTTGGCCTCAGTCAGTTGGGCCCCAAAGATGGCAGAAATACTACTGTCATTACAAAGTCACAAAGTCTCCTAAGCATGTGAGTGGGGTTTCTAGAACTTGGCAGCCTATTCTTGAGTATTGTATTAGTTTCCTGCTGACGCTGTAACAAATTACCACAAATTTAGTGGCTTAAAATGGCACACATTTATTTATTATCTTACTGTTCTATGGGTCAGAAGTCTGACACAAGTCTCACTGAACTAAAATCAAGGTGTTGCCAGAGTTCTGTTCCTTAATGGAGGTTCTAAGAGAGAGCTCACTTCCTTGCTTCGTCCACCTTCCAAAGTCTGCCTGTATTCCTTGGCTCATGGCTCCTTCCTCCATCTTCAAAGTCAGCAACAGTGGACTGAGTTCTCACATCACATTACTCTAATGTCCTCCATCTCCATCTTCCACTTTTAAGGCCCCTTGTGATTACATTGGGCCCTGCAGGATAATCAAGAATAATCTTCCTATTTTAAGGCCAGCTAGTTAGCAACCTCGATTTCATCTGCGGTCTTAATTCCCCCTGGTTCCAGGAATTAGTAGGTGGGCATCAATTGAAGGGCCATCACTCTGTCTACCCCAGGCATACAAGCCCTGTTCACTGAGTTGAAGCCTGGAAACAAAGTCAAGCATCTTAGGCACCACTGAAAAGAAAAGGGAATGAAGACAGCCACTGGGCCCAGGCAAACTGGTCCATCCACAGCCCAGGTTTGTTATAACCAAAAACCAAACCCATTGCCATCGAGTCAATTCTGATTCATAGCAATGCTATAGGACAGATTAGAACCGCCCCATAGGGTTTCTGAGGCTGTAAATCACGGAAGCAGATTGCCACACCTTTCTCCTGAGGAGTGTCTGGTAGGTTCCAACTACTGACCTTTTGCTTAGCAGCTGAGTGCTTTAACCACTGAGCCATCAGGGCTCCTCAGGATTGTTATAGCTACTGTTTATTGCCAACTATCTGTCAGACACTTTATACATTTATTCCCTTTAAACTATACAATCATATGAGGTCAGTACTATTAGCTTCAATTTACACAGGGAAACTGAAACTCAGAACAATTAATTTATCCAAGGACACCCTATGGGGCTGGTATTTGAACTCAGGTTTGACTCCCAAAGCCTATAGTGTTGTTGCTATTAGTTGCCATTGGATTAGCTCCATCTTTATGATCATTGGTATGTTTGAGTCCATTGTTGCAATGTCACGATAAATGGAGAAGAAATAGATGTTGTCAATGATTTTATTCTCTTGCTTTTAACAAGCAACGTTCATAGAAACAACAGTCAAGAAACCATATAATGTGTTACATTGGGCAAATCTACTGCAAAAGACCTCTTTAAAGTTCTAAAAGGGAAGATGTCACTTTGATGACTAAGGTGAATCTGATCCAAGTCTCAGTCTTTTCAATCACCTCATATGCATGAGGAAGTCAGATAATGAAAAAGGAAGCCAGAAGAATTGATGTGTTCAAACTGGGGTGTTAATAAGGAATATTGAATATGCAGTGGTCTGCCAAAAGATTGAACAAATCAGTCATAGAGAAACACAATCAGAACGTTCCTTAGAAGAAAGGATGGTGAAATTTTGACTTCCAAAGATTGCTTACTTTGGAAATGTCATCAGGAAAGACTGATTGCTAAAAAGCAGGCATCATGTTTGGCAAAGTAGAGAGCCAACAAAAAATCAGGGAAACCCTCAATGAGGTAAATTGACACAATAGCGACAAATATGGGCTAAGCCTACAGTAGTGTTTCCTAAAGTATAATTCTGTGCATCATCTGAATCAGAATGCAACTGGGGGGCCTGTTAAAATGCCAATTCCTGGCCCCTAGCCTTCACCTAAAGGAACTCTGGTGGCACAGGGGTTAAGCATTCGGCTGCTGCAAAAGTTAGCAGTTTGAACCCACCAGCCGCTTGGTGGCAGAAAGATGTGGTAGTCTGTTTCCATAAAGATTACAGCTTTGGGAATCCTGTGGGGCAATTCTGTTCTGTCCTGTAGGGTTGCTAAGAGTTGGAATCTACTTGACAGCAATGGTTTTTTTTTTTTTTTTTTTGTATTGTCCATCTGGACATCCTGCTTTAGTGAGTCTAGAATAAGCCCAAGGACTCTGCGTTGAACAATCTTTTTGGGGGCTGAAGTGATTTTGATACTCACTAACTCACAAGAACCACCTCTTGAGAGCATACAACCATGGGGTTATGCTTCAGCGGGCAAACCTCAACCATAGTTCTGGGACTCTGTTGTGGAAGGAATCCATAGGCTCAGGGGAAAGAAAAAGGTGCCATGGAATGTCTCTTGACGGCCTGGGCCAAGTCAGGAATAAGAAATGAGATCAAGGCCTAGCTTTTTTTCTCAGGTGCTGCCACAAGGGTAATTAGAAGCCTGGCCTGGAGTTTACCTAGCACATTGCTGATCAGTTTGTGAGCAGCTCAGAGGGAGGGGGGCATCCCTGTGATGCCCTCGGAAAATGGTGACTCACTAAGAATGCAAGACATGCTCCTTTCCCTGGTGTGGAAAGTCAGGGGCAAGAGAGGCTCCCCCAGCCCTATTTACTGCTGAGGGATGAGCAGGGTCCCTGGACATTTGGTCCTCCCCTCTCATCATACCGCATTCCTTTTTGTTTCTTCTGCTTTCCTGGAGGTCAGGTGCAGGCCACCAAGGAGGAGGGCTGGGGACATCATCTGAATCATCCTTCCCTCATAAGAAAGTTGGGATGACTTCATGTAGGGTTAGCACCACCTTTGAAGATTTTTTCTCACAGATGGAGAAAAAACCCATCCTCTCCTTGGGCAGGTTCTTCTGCCTCAGATGTTTATGGAGTTCTTACAGCAAGCTCAGCTTCTCATGGTCTGAGATGGGCACTAGTTCCATGATCTCATCCACCCCACTACCCTGCTTTCTCCATAACCTTCAAAAGGCTACATTCCTTCATTGCTCCCAAGGTCAGCTCTAGACCTGGGAAGACAAGGGGGGCTAGCAGTGCTGGTGGCTAGGGTGCCCTGGGAATGAGCTGTGGCCCCTATATTACCTCTATCTGTGCACCCATGTGATCCCCTTCCTTTCCTGGGAGGCCTGGACTTTCCACTAGATTAACCTTACCAGGGGATAGACATAGGTAAGGGAATTATCCTTGAGACACTTTCTAAGAGTTCACCAACTGCTTTTCTCATTCTCAGGCCTTTCCCATGACTGAGCATTTTTACCAGATAACTTCAATCCTGAGAGCTCAGTATACAGAAGAGAGAGGCACAGCAGTGCCAGAGAAAGAGAATAAGATTTTGAATCAGAGAGCTTTGGTGCAAGTCCCAGCAGAACTGTTTGCTTGCTGGGATCTTGAGCAAGGACCTTAACCTCCCTGGGACTCAGTCACTTGCCTGACTCACAGAGTCATTCAGAGGATTAAATGAGACAATACATATAAAAACGTATTATAAAAAGTAACATATTATACATGTTCATTAAAGATTTATTGAGCTCATTATTGAGTGTTTATTCTATCCCAGGCCCTGAGCAAGACACTGCGGGCATAGACACTTAAGACATAGGATAGCACACATGCTGAAAGCATTCACAGGGCACACCCTTCATCACTATGAGGATTGACAAACTATCTAGACTTTGAAACCCAGTGATGGTGATGAGGGTCCTTGGCCATATAAAGACGCTGACCAAGGAGGTCACTTGGATGTCGGGGTGTAGGGAAAACTATTTATTATTAGTGGGCTGGGAAAATCCCCACATATACCCATGTCCCCTGGGATGAAACCTAGTCCAAGGAGGTGAGTACTCTCTGGTTTGGAGATGTCCCTTCTGCTCACTGTCCTGAGAGCTACCTCTTGAGCTGATCTTGGGTTTTCTGTACATTTTGCTTGGAATCTCCTTGTTTAGGTCATACACTGGGCTTTGATCCCTTGGCTTCTAGATATAGTACAGACTCACAGTCCCTTATCTGAAATTCTTGGAGCCTGATGTATTCCAGAAATCAGCTTTTAGATTTTACAAAAGTAATACCATCTGTCTTAGTTATCTAGTGCTGCTATAACAGAAATACCGCAAGTGGATGGCTTTATCAAAGAGAAGTTTATTCTGTCACAGTCCAATAGGCTAGAAGTCTGAATTTAGGGCACTGGCTTCAGAAGAAGGCTTTCTCTGTCAGCTCTGCAGGAAGGTCCTTGTCATCAGTCCTCCCTTGGTCTGGGAACATCTCAGCACAGAAACGTCAGGTCCAAAGGACGCGCTCTGCTCCTGGCACTGCTTTCTTGGTGATATGATGTCCCCTTGTCTCACTGCTGGCTTCTTTCTTTTATATCTCTAAAGAGATTTAGCTTAAGACACTATCTAATCTTGTAGACCTCATCAATAGAACTGCCACTAATCCATCATATTATGGACACCCTGGTAGCATAATGGTTAAGTGCTATGGCTGCTAACCAAAAGGTCAGCAGTTCGAATCTGCCAGGCATTCCTTAGAAACTCTATGGGGCAGTTCTACTCTCTCTTATGGGGTCTCTACGAGTTGGAATTGACTTGACGGCAGTGGGTATATTTTTAATCCATCTTGTTACAGCATAGTGATAGGATTTACAACACATATGGAAATCATATCAGAAGATAAAATGGTAGATGATCATACAAGGGAATCATGACCTAACCAAGTTGACAGATATTTTGGGGGGACTCAACTCAATCCATGACATCGTCCATATGCTTTTTAAGTAACACCGTCTGCAGGGCCTGGGGTAGTGCCCACAATCAAATATAGAAGCATTTCTGCAGAGAAGCATGTATCTATTTCACACAAATGAGGTAAGTAAATGCTACAACAGATAACCATATGTCGTCAAATGAGTTACAACAAAACTCGATTTTCAGAGTTTTTTGAGTTTGACAATCATGAATAAGGGACCGTGGATCTATAACGGCCCAAGCCTTGAACCAAGAAAATGTGTTTCTACTTGCTGTCAAGTCTAGAAGGTCTTATTATTTTTATATTTTAATAATTTGAATTAACGTATCCCCAGCCTGGTTCCACCAAGGAGTTTCACGCCATATTCTTGGCCTGGGCATCCTTTCCTGACCTACAGCTGCAGGTAAGAGCCTGTGCATCTCCCTGATTGCCAAACTTCCAGCCAGATAGGGCCCACTAATTGGTCCCCAAAAAAAAAGAATTTAGAAATGGGCCTTCTTCTTCTCCACGTTATGAGGGATTGGCATAGATAGATCACCACGTAAGAGTGCCTCTTGACTTCAAATGGCATTTTCTAATTCCTCATTCATTCCTTTAATCACTTATTTACTTTCTCAATGACTCATTCATTTTCTTATTCTCTTCTTTGTCAATTCATTCATTATTCATTCATGTTCAGCCACAAATCCATCTGAGGGCCAGTGCCAATTCCCGGGAAAAGAAAAACCAATGAGACATGTTCTTGCCCTGTGGAGATCTCATTCAAGTCAGTGAGACAAACAAGAAACCAACCTTGGTATATTTCAAAACAGAACAAAATACAACCAGAATGCTCCTTAGATGCGAGGATGACAATACTTTGGTCCACTTACTTTGGACAAGTCAACAGGAAAGATCAATCGCTAGAAAAAGACATCACGCTTGGTAAAGTAGAAGGTCAGTGAAACATGGGAACCCTCAATGAAATGAATTGGCACAATAGCCAAAGCAGTGAATTCAAATGCACCAATGATCATGAAGATGTTGCAGAACCGGCAACATTTTGTCCTGCTGTCCGTAAGGTCACTATAAGTCAGAGCAGACTTGACAGCACCTAACAACAACAACAAAAGATCTATTCACAAATAATATCTCTTATCACCAAAAGACACCTCAAGTAGCCATCACATCCTGTCCCTGGCCTCGATCAGGTGTTAAGGCTACTTCACTAACAAATATCTTGAAGGCAGGAAGTGGTGGAGAGAGGATAGGCCTGGACCACCCTAATTCCCTAGGTCGGTGATCAAATCAACAGCATAACATGGGAGACATCAGGGCGACGTGGACAGAGTATCATTTTATATTCCAGTTCTAGTTCTGCTACCTTTCAGCTGTGAGACGTCAGGCATGCTGATTAGGTTACCAGGGTCTCAGGAAAATTGTTGGGGGACAAGTGAAATTACACATAAAGTGCCAGGCAAATCGGAAGTACTCAGTGATTTTTCCAGATGTGAAGCCCATACAGACGAGGATTTTTATTTGTTTTGCTCACTGCTGTTTTCTCAGGACCTACTATTGACTGGCACATAGTAGGGGATCTGTGGACTGAATGAAGGGCTCCACTCCTCACTTTGAAATGGCCAATGCATGCTTTCCTAGGTGCTTTTTAAGTTATTTACACTTACTTTCTTATATTCAATTTCATGTATGTTCTTTTGATTTTGTGATTTGAGCTTGGCACCTTTAGCCAAACTTCACGGCAGGCAGATGTGTTAGGAAAAGATTTATAATGCCTTTACTGTCCAGGCTCAAGCCAAGAACTAATGGACCTGTTATCAAATAGGAAAATTTCAACTTCCTTTGACTGCTTGAAGGACAGAAATTTTTTTTTTTTTTGATTAATTTTCATTGTGCTTTAAGTGAAAGTTTACAAGTCAGGTCAGTCTCTCATACAAAAATTTATATACACCTTGCTATACACTCCTAATTGCTCTCCTTCTAATGAGATAGCACAGTGCTTCCCTCCACTCTCTCTCTCCTTGTGTTCATTTGGGTAGCTTCTGGCCCCCTCTGCCCTCTCTTCTCCCCTCCAGACAGGAGATGCCAACATAATCTCATGTGTCTACTTGATCCAAGAAGCTCATTCTTTACTAGTATCATTTTCCATCCCCTATTCCAGTCCAATCCCTGTCTGAAGAGTTGGCTTTGGTTGCTGTCTTGGACTAACAGAAAGTCTGGGGACCATGGCCTCGAGGGTCCTTCTAGTCCCTGTCTGACCATTAAGTCTGGTCTTTTTACAAGAATTTGGGGTCTGCATCCCACTGCTCTCCTGCTCTCTCAGGGGTTCTCTGTTGCGTTCCCTGATAGGGCAGTCATTCATTGTAGGTGGGCACCATCTAGTTCTTCTGGTCTCAGGCTGATGTAGTCTCTGGTTTATGTGGTCCTTTCTGTCTCTTAGGCTCATAATTACCTTGTGTCTTTGGTATTCTTCATTCTTCCTTGCTCCAGTTGGGTTGAGACCAGTTGATGCATCTTAGATGGCTGCTTGCTAGCGTTTAAGACCCCAGGTGCCACTCTCCAAAGTGGGATGCAGAATGTTTTCTTAATAGATTTTATTATGCCAATTGACTTAAATGTCCCCTGAAACCATGATCCTCAAATTTCTGCCCCTGCTATGCTGGCCTTTGAAGCATTCAGTTTATTCAGGAAAATTCTTTACTTTTGGTTTAGTCCAGTTGTGTTGACCTCTCCTGTATTGTATATTGTCTTTCCCTTCACCTAAAATAAAGCTTATCTACTATCCCTCCCTTCCCTCTCTTGTAACCATCAAAGAATATTTTCTTCTCTGTTTAAACTATTTCTTCAGTTCTTTTAATAGTGGTCTTATGCAGTATTTGTCCTTTTGCAACTGACTAATTTCACTCAGCATAATGTCTTTCAGATTTCTCCATGTTATGAAATGTTTCATAGATTCATCATTGTTCTTTATCAATGCATAGTATCCCATTGTGTGAATATACCACAATTTATTTATCTATTCATCCATTGATGGGAAACGTGGTTGCTTCCAACTGAAGGACAGAAATTATATAAAGCAAAAATAATAATTATCAAGAGGAAGGCATTATGAGCAACCTGGGAATAAAAACTCAAATTCATCCCTTTATCTCAAGTACCTGACACAGGGACTGTCAGGTGTATAGTAGGTACCTAATGACTGTTGAATGGAAGAACAAAGAATCATGGGTGAATGCATTAATAAGAGGAGAAGAGAAAAAAATAGTCATTGATTGAGTGCCCACCATATGCCAATCTCTGTGCTGATTGTTGAAACCTATTCATCAAAAAAAGGGGGGGGGGAGGGCCTCCATTTTGGTAAATCAGTATTTCTCTTTTCCTTGATAAATTAATTTTTTTCTTAGATCAGGCATTTATCAAATTCCCTAAATTTAAGTCTATTTCTCCACTAAGGCCTGTAAGAGACACATGGAAAAAAAGAACATTATATGTCAATTTAATAACCATACATGTAACTCAGCTAACCCCACTAAAATTAATTAGAAATACACTTTTTTATTTGTTTACTTTTTTTTTTTTTTTTTGAAGACTAGGATAGATACTTAGGATTGTTTTATAGGTACCTAGATTGTTTTAGATTTGAGTTTTCTAGGTGTAGACAGTTAATTATGAGCTACCAAGCTGATGCCAATTTGGAGGTGAAACTCAATGGCAATGGGTTTGGTTTTTTCAGGTTTGTACACCCTCCAAAATAGACAAGAAGGAAAAGTGTGTCCCCCTTGAAAGACTACTGCTTCTTAAAAGAATCAACAAATCAATCATCATAGATTTCCTGAGACAGTGATACAAAGGCACACATCTCTGGCAATGTGTCTTGGATTCTTCTTGATTCCTCAAAGTTAAATTCCTCTTTATTCTGTGCTAAATAAATAAATTATTTAATTTCTTAGACTAATAGCTACCTTTTCTCATAGAACAGAAAAGCACTGTCTACCACAAACTTCTTCCTTGTCTGTGGGCTAATCATCATCCATGCCCCAGGTTCTTTCTTTACAGTTAATGTCGATAGCAAAGTGACACCTTCCTAGTAGTGAAATCATTGTCTGTAAAGAAATAATGAAGATGCAGCCCACAACACTTCCATCTATTAAACTCTCCAACCCCCAGATCTATCTTTGCCCACACTTGTCAAGCTTTAGGCGATTAGTGAGAATAGTGTCTCAAACTAACCATCACTGTCTTTCCATGCATCCTTGGAAAGTATTGTGATAAAAAAGTGATTCTTGGAGGAGCCCAAGATGGCAACTTAGATGCACTATAATGTCTCCCTACAACAAAGACTTGAGAAACCAAGTGGAACAGATATGGATGACAACCCTGGAACCCTGAGTATCAAATGGAAGGCTGAGAATTGGACCAAGCACTGACTGAGTGGAACAAGGGACAGGATGAAAACAGCTAACACAGATTTATGGATCCTCGGCACCCTGCCAGCTGGTCTGGCACAGTGTGGCCATCTTGGGACAAAGCAAGCAATGTTCCCAGGTGAGGAGCACAGGAAGGCAACTCCACAGAATTCATAACAGGGGACACAGGTACTGCATAAACAAACCTGGAATGAAACAAGGTGAGCAGGATGCAAGCTAGGGCTAAAAAGGGAAAGGAAAGTATGGGAAGACTGAGGGAGAGCTCCAGTTAGCCTGTTGACTACAGAGAAGAGAGGGAGTCAGGAGCTGGGAACAAAACTACTCACCAGAAGCGGTGCCTGACCATTTGGACAGGAAACACCCAATGAATAGTAAAACCATAGAATAACAACTAGAGGTTCCCCTACCTAGCCAGCACCTCCCCCCCACATTTATATAGGCCAAGGCCCATCACCTAGTGTGGCCTAGCGGGAGTGTCTGCACCAATGCCCAGCAACTGGTGGAAGCACCCCTATACCTGCTACCCAGAGACTGGCGGGATATATCCATACCTGCGCAGTAACCAAAACACACCCCACTTCATTGCCCAGCAACCAGCAGGTGTGCCCCCATGCCCTAGCCCAGAGACTAGGAGGTGTGCACTTGTGTACCATCCCAACGACCATCCGGCATGGCTCAACAGGCACACCTTCTTATCAGCGACCTCCAGACACATCCCGGCAGGTACCACCAGTGCCACCACCCAACAATGAGCAGGTACTCCCTGTGCCTTTACCCAATGACTGCCCAGCCACAGTGACACACATCCCACACTCAGCCAGTTCCCACAGGTTGACCATACACTCACTGAAACCCCTTGATCTCTTCCCACCTACTGAGGCACCAATTCTTGGCTACATTTGGGTAACATTGCCTCCCTGTGGGTACAAAGATGACCTGTCCTGCTTTCTAGCAGACACACTAACTACTAACGCCAACACAGAAGGACCACACTGTCCCACAAGAGCTGTGGAGAGACCCTGACCACCCAACACTTGATGCCTTACATCAGGGAAGGGACTTGTTCTCGTATCTCCACTTAATCCTGGAAGGGAAGACATACATCTAACAACAGAGGACTTCTCTGTATGTGCAACCCACCATATCCACCAGTGAGAGAAAATGATACCCAGCCAACTAACATCACCAAAGTCATACATAGACCAGTATTACAAAACAACAACTAAAATAATACAAAGGAAGAAAGGCATCCTAAAGAGAAAGAGAAGAAGCAAAGCTCCTGATAAATCAAAACAAAACAAAAATAAGATATATTAGGGCAAAACAAACAAGTATACAATCAATATAGAAATATATAAATAAATAACAGCAGTGGTGGTTAATGTTATGTGTCAACTTGGCTACACCATGATTCCCAGTATTGTGTTGTTGTCCTCCATTTTGTGATCTGATGTAATTATCCTTCATTTTGTGATATTATGTAATTATCCTCCATTTTAGGTGTTGTAAATTTTAACCTTTATATGTTATGAGGCAGGATTAGGGTGGGGTATATCTTGAGTCACAGACTTAAAAGAGCGTGTGATTCAAGTCACACCCTAATTAAAGTCACAACTTTACTCAAGTCACATCTCTACTCTGATGTAGGGGGAGTTTCCTTGGGGATGTGACCTGCATCCACTATATATACGGATGCTGTGGCATGGTTCTCCCTTACTGCTGCATCCAGCTCATCATCATCTGACCTCCAGTTCTTGGGACTTGAACCTGTCATCTAACCTGCTGATTCTGGGATTCTCCAGCTTCTGCAGTCCATGAGCGAACAACCTACCATCTGATCTGCCAATTGTGGGTTCATCAGTCCCTGCAACCACGTGAGTCGGGGAGGCCTCCAACCCGATGTCTGACCCATGGATTTGGTGCCTGCCAGGCTCCATGACCAGGTGAGCCATTTCCCTGAGATAAATCTGTCTATACTTATAGAGAGATTTATGTCAAGGAAATATGCTTCACTGGTTTTGCTTCTCTAGAGAACCCAGCCAAATATAACACCTTAATGTCCCGGAGACAGCAGTAAGTAACAAATCATATGAAGAAACAGGGTAAGATTGCTCACACAAATGACCAAAATAAAGGATGGAAAACCTTTCTGATGAAGATCTGATAATAGAACTACCTGACAAGGAATTCAAAGGCTAATATTTAATATTCTTAAAGAGATCAAGAAAAAAAAAATACAAGAACAAAAATGACAAACTCAATACAGAAATAGAAAACATAAGAACAACAACTAGAAATTCAGAAGATGAACAATATCAAAAATAAAGAACTCAACGAAAGGACACAGATGTGGAATGACTCAATGGAAGAAAGAATCAGTGAAATAGAGGACAAATCTCTTGATAGTAATTTGTTTGAGGAACAATTTAAAAAAAAAAGATTGAAGAAAACTGAAGAAAGCCGAAGGCCATATGGGACACCATCAAAGAAACAATTTACACATATTAGGAATTCCAAAAGGGAAGACAGAAGAGCACAGAGAGAATTCTTAAAGTCATACCACCAGAAAACTTCCCAAATATCATGAAAGGAGAGATCTTCATCCAAGAACCTCAATGAACCTCATAGAAGATAAATCTCAGAAGAAAATCATCAAGACATATCATAATCAAATTTTCCAGAACCAAAGACAAAGAATTTTGAGAACAGCTTGTGAAAATGAACTATCGTTTACAAATGAGGCTTCAATAAGACTAAGTGCTGATATCTTGTCAGAAACCATGCAGGCAAAAAAGCAATGTGAAGATATATACAAAATCCTGAAAGAAAAGAAATGCGAATCAAGAATCATACATCCAGCAAAATTGTATTTCAAAAATGAGGACAAAATTAGGACATTCTCAGACAAACAGAAATTAGGGAATAAGTAACACAAGATAAGCCCTACAAGAAATATTAAAAAGAGTCCTTTGGATAGAAAACCAATGATGTCAGACAACAACCTGAGACAAAGACACATGACAGCATCACTCAGATGCCTAGCCAGGTAAACACTTCAAAAAGTAAAATAAAGCTACAAAATTGATTAAAAGGAACCAGAGATACAAAAAAGTAAATGATGACAACTTCAAAACAAAAGGGAGAATGATGGTGTAGCATAGAGTTTCCACATGGAGAGGAAGTCAAGGTGATTTCAAGAGATAACACACAACTTTAAATATAGGATGATAAAAGGTAACTTCAGGTTAACCACAAAGGAAATTAATAAATTTGCTCATCAAAATAGAGAAGAAGAAAACCAAAAAAAGACTCAGTAAACACAAAAACAATGACAACAAATGAAAGGAAAAGAAAATCCATATACAAAAGGAACTCAACACAGAAAGCAAAGAACAAAGAAAATATTAACAGCACAAAAAATATATATAAAAAATGACAGCAGTAGATTCTTACCTATCAATAATCATACTGAATGTAAATGGATTAAGTGTACCAGTCAAGAGGCAGAGTGACAGAATGGATAAAAATATATGACCTATCAATATGTTGTCTACAATAGACACACTTTAGAGACAAAGACATAAACAGGTTAAAAATCAAAGGATGGGAAAATGTATATATACCAAGCACACAACAACCAAAAGAGAGCAGGAGTGGCAATATTAATATCTGAGAAATTAGCCTTCAAGTTAAAAACCATTATAAAAGACAAAGAAGGACATTACAGTAGTCCCCCCTTATCCACAGTTTCACTTTCTTCAGTTTCAGTTACCCATGGTCAACTGTGGTCTGCAATGCTTGTGTTCAAGTAACCCTTATCTTACTTAATATTGGGTCCAAAGCGCAAGAGTAGTGGTGCTGGCAATTTGGATATGCCAAAGAGAAGCAGTAAAGTGCTTCTATTTTATTATTAGTTATTGTTGTTAATCTATTACTGTGCCTGATTTACAGATTAAACTTTATCATAGGCATGTATGTATAGGAAAAAACATAATATATATAAGTTTTGTACCCTGGTGGTATAGTGATTAAGTGCTATGGCTGGTAAACAAAGGGTCGGCAGTTCGAATCCACCAGGCACTCCTTGGAAACTCTATGGGGCAGTTCTACTCTGTCCTGTAGGGTCGCTATGAGTCAGAATCGACTCAACGGCACTGAGTTTTTTTTTTTGTTTGTTTTTATATAAGTTTTGTACTATGCACAGTTTCAGGCATCCACTGGGGATCTTGGAACATATCCCCTGTGGATAAGGGTAGACTACTCTATATAATGATTAAAGATCAACTAACCAGAAGACATAACACTAATAAATATTTATTCACACAGTGTCAGAGCTCCAAAATTTATAAAGCAAATTCTAACAGAACTGGAGAGAAATAGACAATTCTATGGTAATAGTAGGAGATTTTAACACACCACTTTTGACACTGGACAGAACAACTAGAAAGAAAATCAACAATGATACTGAAGATCTAATTAACAATATTAACCAAGTGGACCTCACAGTCATATAGAATACACCACCCAACAGCAGCACAGTACACATTCTTCTTCAGTGCACATGGACTTGTCCCCAGAATAGATGATATTTTAGGCCACAAAGCAAGCATCAATAAATTTAAAAAGATCAAAATTACACACAGCATGAAACTAGAAATCAATAGCAGGAAGAACAAGGGAAATAAACTAAATATATGGAAACTAAATAATTACATTACTAAAATAATTATGGGGCATAAACCAAAAAAAAAAAAAAAAAAGAAACAAACCTGTTGCTGTTGAGACAATTCCAACTCATAGTGACTCTACTGGGCAGAGTAGAACTGCCCCATAGAGTTTCCAAGGAGTGACTGGTGGATTTGCACTGCTGACCTTTTGGTTAGTGGCCAAGCTCTTAACCACCGTGGCACTAGGGCTCCTTAACAAAGATCGAAAATGAAATTAAAAAGTACCTAGAATCAAATGAGAATGAAAACACAGTATACCAAAACTTTTGGATCACAGCAAAAGCAGTGCTCAAAGGGAAATTTATAGAAATAAACGCATACATTAAAAAAGAAAAATCCAAAATCAGTAATTTACCTGACAACTTAAACAAATAGAAAAGGAAGAGCAAAAGAAAACCAAAGCTACATGAAGAAAGGAAATTATAAAGATCAGAGCAGAAACAAATGAAATAGAAAACAGAAAAACAATAGAAAGAATCAACAAGAGTAGAAGTTGGATCAACAAAATTGACAAACCACTGGCCAATACAACAAAGGAAAAAAATGAGAAGCAAATAATCAAAATAAGAAATGAAACTGGAGACATTTTAACAGATCCAGCTGAGATAAAGAGGATTATAGCAGATTACTACAAAAAACTGTTCTCCAACAAATTAGAAAACCTAGAAGAAATGGACAAATTTCTGGAAACGCCTACATAAACTAACACAAATAGAGGTAAAAAATCTAAACAGACCATTAACAAAAGACGACACTGAAGATGCTATCAAAAAACTCCCAACAACAATAAAAAAGCCCTGGCCCAGATGGCTTCACTGGGGAATTTGACCAAACATTCAGAAAAGAATTGACACCGAGTCTGCTCAAACTCTTCCAAAACAGAGAACAGGAGGGAATATTTCCTAACTCATTCTATGAAGCCAGCATCACCCTGATACCAAAGCCAGGTAAAGACATGATGAAAAGGGAAATTACATACCAATATCCCTTATGAATATACCAAAAGCCTAACCAAACTCATTGCTGTCGAGTTGATTCTGACTCATAGCGACCCTAAAGGACAGAATAGAACTGCCCCACAGGGTTTCCAAGAAGCAGCTTGTGGGTTCGAACTGCCAACCTTTCTGTTAGCGCTAAGCTCTTAACCACTGTGTCGCCAGGGCCCCGTTACAAATACAGATGCAAAAATTCTCAACAGAAGTCTTACCAGCAGAATTCAACAGCTTATCAATCAATCAATAAATGAAATAATACATCATGATCAGGTGGGATTCATTCCAGGTATGCAAGGTGGCTCAACATTAGAAAATCAAACAGTGTAATTCACCACATAAAACAAATGAAAAGAATCACACGATCATCTCAATTGATGCAGACAAGGCATTTGATAAAATCCAGCACCCTTTCCTGATAAAAATAGAAAAAGAAGGGAAATTCCTCAACAAGATTAAGGACATACATGATAAACTATCATGCTGAGTAAAATAGAGGGCTAGAGAAAAGGGGAAGACCCTCAATGATACGGATTGACAGAGTGGCTGCAACAATGAGCTCAAACATAGGATGGTGCAGGACCAGGCAGTGTTTCTTTCTGTTGTACATGGGGTTGCTATGAGTCAGAATTGACTTGATGTCATCTAACAACAAAACAACAACAATGATAAACCAACAGCCAACATTATCCTCAATGGTGAAAAACTGAGTGCCTCCTCCTTGAGAACAGGAATGAGACAAGTTTGCCCACTTCACCACTGTTATTCAGCATTGCACTGGAATTCCTAGCCAGACCAATAAGGCAAGAAGGGAAAATGAAGCATATCCAACCAAATTGGAAAGGAGAAAGTAAAACTATCTCTATTTGCAAATGACATGATCCTATACATAGAAAATCCCAAAGATTCCTACTGGATCTACAAGATTGCTATGAGAAAACCACTAATAAAGATTCAGCAAAGTGGCAGAATACAAGATACACACAAAAAAATCAGTGGGGTTTCTTTACACTAACGAGGAGAACTCCGAAAAGGAAAGGAAGCCAACAAGAAGGATACCTAGGGATAAGCCTAACCAAGGATGTAAAAGACTCACACAATGAAAGCTATGAAACAGTGCTGCAAGAAACTAGAAAAGACCTATGTAAATGGGAGAACGTTCCATGCTTGTGGATTGGAGGACTTAACATTGTGAAACGTCAATACTACCCAAACCAATCTATAGATACAATGCAATCTCGATCCCAAATCCAAAATATCTCTTTACTGAAATGGAAAAACTAATCACCAACTTTATATAGAAAGAGGCCCCAAATAGACAAAGCAATATTGAAGAAGAACAAAGTAAGAGGCCTCACACTTCCTGATTTCAAAACATAGTGTATAGCCACAGTAATCAAAACAGATTGGTACTAGTTCAATGACAGAGACATAGACCAATACAATAAAACTGAGAACTCAGAAGTAAATCCATCCATGTATGGGCAGCTGATTTTTGACAAGGTGCCAAAGTCCATTCAACAGGAAAGAAAGAGTCTCTTTAACAAATGGTGCTGGCAAAACTGAATATCCATTTGCAGAAAAATGAAACAGGATTCATACCTCACACCATACACAAAAACCAACTCAAAATGGATAAAATACCTAAATGTTAAAGCTAAAACTATAAAGTTCCTGGAAGATAATACAGGAACAAAACTATGTGATCAAATTTTCTTTAGAAACAGATTATCAATCACAATTACAAATGCATAAACAACAGAAGACAAATTGACCTCCTAAAAATTAAGCGCTTATGCTCATCAAAAGATTTTATCAAAAGAATAAAAAGAGGCCCTACAAACTGGGGGAAAAAAATCTTTGGTAATGACATATCTGGTAAGAGTCTAATCTCCAAAATATATAGAAAACTTCAACAACAAAACAAATAGAAAAACAACCCAATTAAAAACCGGGCAACAGACGTGAACAGACAGTTCACCAAAGAGGACATTCAGGCAGCCAAAAAACACATGAAAAGATGCTGGCGATCATTAGCTATTAAACCAAAAACCAAACCTGTTGCCACTCAGTTGATTCCGACTCACTGTGGCTCTAGAGGACAGAGAACTGCCCCATAGGGTTCCCAAGCTGTAAATCTTTATAGGAGCAGACCGTCGCATCTTTTTCTTGTGGAGAAGCTGGTGGGCTCAAACTGCTGACCTCTCAATTAGCAGCTGAGTGCTTAGCCACAAGGGCTCCTTCGTTAACCATTAAAGAGATGAAGATCAAAACTACAGTGAGATACCATCTCACCCCTGCAAAAATGTCACTGATCGAGAAAGTAAAAACAATTACAGAAAACTACAAATGCTGGTGAGGTTATGGGGAGATTGGAACCCTGATCCACTGCTGGTAATGTAAAATGGTACAACCACTATGGAAAATGGTATGGCACTTTCTCAAAAAGCTAGAAATAGAAATACCTTATGACCCAGCAATTCCACTTCTAGGTATATACTCTAGAGATCTAATAGCAGTGACATGAATAGGCATATGCACACCTATGCTCATCGCAACATTATTCAAGATAGCAAAAAAATGGAAAAAACTTAAGTGCCCATCAGTGGATGAAGGGATAAACAAATTGTGGTACATACATACAATGGAATACTACACAGCTATAAACAACAATGATGAGTTCTCCAGCATATTACAACAAGGATGAATCTGGAGGACATTATGCTGAGTGAAACGAGTCAATCACAAAAGGACAAATATTATATGATCTCACTTTTATAAAAAGAATAGCTATACATACAGAAAACAACATTCTTTGGTGGCTAACAGCGATGGGAGGGATATGGGGGAGGAATCACTTTCTAGACAGTGAACACTTGTTATTTTTGGTAACGGGGGAGGCAATACCTCGTGTGGATGAGGTCTGCACAACTTGACCAAGGTAAATAATGACACTAAGAAGTACACAAGAATAATGTGCATTTTTGGTAAATGCTATAACATATACAATTTTGCATCACCAGCAATGTCAATCAAAAAATTTATGTGTGGTTACATAGACAGATAAGTATATATATTTGTGCTGTGTATATATTCATATATATAGTAAAGCACGTTGGAGCACAGTTACCAATACTTCCTAGGCATAACCGAACACCTCATTGTGTTGGTTTACTGGATTTGAAGGCTTAGTCTCATGGTCAATTGGCATAACATAGTTCATAAAGTTAATGTTCTACATCCTAATCTGATAAGTAATGTCTGGGATCTTAAAATCTTGTGAGCAGACATTTAGGATACAACTATTTGTCTCTACTTATCTGGAGCAAAAGAGAATGAAGGAAACCAAAGACTTAAAGAAGAAAATAGTCTACAGGACTAATAGCCCACATAAACCTTGGCCTCATATATCCCAAGACCAGAATAATTAGATGGTGTCCAGCTACGACTATAAACAATTCTGACCAGAGACTCAATAGATGTTCCCAGATAGAATGGGAGAGAAACATAGAACAAAGCTAAAATTCTTAAATAACTCCAGACTTATTGGACCAGTGGAGACCAGAGGAACCCCCGAGACTATTGCCCTGAGACACACTTTAAATCTGGAACTGAAATCACTCCCAGAGTTTGTCCATTGAATAACAGATTAGCTCATAAAATAAACACACGTGAGTACTATGCTGTTAAAAAAAAAAAAAAACTATATGAGACTAATGGTCAACATTTACCCTAAAGCAAAGATGAGAAGGTAAGAGGGGAGGGGACAGGGAACCTAGATTAAAGTTAATGGAAACGGAAAAACCAGAATGGAAATAATGAGAATATTGACACATTGTGAAAATTGTAACCAATGTCACTGAACAGTAAGCATAGAAATTGTTAAATGGAAATCCAATTTGCTATGTAAACTTTCACCAAAAACCAATAAAATATTATTTTTTATCAAAGAGTGATTACTTTGATTATCTAGGGTACTATCATGCAAATAAGTAAACATATATCATTAAAATTTACATTAAAAAAGAACTACCATTGGGTTGACTTCAATTTATGGTGACTCCATGTGTGTCAGAGTAGAGCTGTGCCCAGTAGGGTTTTCAATGGCTGATTTTTCAGAAGTAGATGCCCAGGCCTTTCTTCTGAGATGCTACTGAGTAGATTAGAACCTCCAACCGTTCAGTTAGTAGCCAAGCAGGTTAACCATTTGCACCAACCAGGAACTCCAAGGTAAAAAAAGAATAATTGTATATTGTCTAATTTTCTTTAACTTCAACTTGAATTTGCATATGAGCAATAGATAGTCTGTTCCACAGCTGGCCTCTGGCCTTGTTCTGACTGATGATATTGAGCTTTTCCATCCTCTGTTTCCACAGATGTAGTCGATTTGATTCCTGTGTATTCCATCTGGTGAGGTCCACGTGTATAGTTGCCTTTTATGTTGTTGAAAAAGGTATTTGCAATGAAGAAGTCATTGGTCTTGCAAAATTCTCTCATGTGAACTCCAGTGTCATTTCTATCACCAAGACCACATTTTCCAACTACTAATCCTCTTCTTTGTTTCCAACTTTCCCATTCCAATGGCCCAAAAAAAAAAAACCCAAAACAAAACAAACCCGTTGGCGTTGAGTCAATTTCAGCTTATAGCGACCCTATAGGACAGAGTAGAACTGCCCCATAGGGTTTCCAAGGAGCGCCTGGTGGATTTGAACTGCCGACCTTTTGGTTAGCAGCCGTAGCTCTTAACCACTATGTCACCAGGGTTTCCAGTGGCCAGTAATAATAAATTCACCTTGATTGCATGTTTGATCAATTTCAGACTGCAGAAGTTGGCAAAAATATTCAATTTCTTCACCTATTTTTTATGGCCTTAGTGGTTGGTCAGTAAATCTGAATAATAGTTGTATTAACTGGCCTTCCTTGTAGGCATATGGATATTATCCTGTCACTGACAGCGTTGTTCTTCAGGATTGATCTTGAAATGTTCTTTTTGACAGTGGATATGATACCATTTCTCTTCAATTTGTCATTCCTGACATAGTAGACCATATGACTGTCTGAAAAATGGCCAATACCAGTCCATTACAGCTCACTAATGCCTAGAATATCAATGTTTATGGATTCCATTTTATTTTTGATGACTTCCAATTTTCCTAGATTCATACTTCATGTATTCCACGTTCCAGTTATTAATGGATGTTTACAGCTGTTTCTTCTCATTTTGAGTCATGCCACATAAGCAAATGAAGGCCTGGAAAGCTTGGCTCCATCCACATCATTAAGGCCATCTCTACTTTGAGGAGGCAGCTCTTCTGTCCTATTTTGAGTGCATTCCAACCTGAGGGGATCATCTTCCAGCACTGTATCATAAGATTTTCACTGGCCCATTTTTCAGACCATCAATTGCTCATATGCAAGTCGAAGTTGAAGAAAATTAGAACAGTTCAAGACAGCCAAAGTACCACCTTGAGTATAACCCACCTGAATTTAGAGACTATCTCAAGAATAGATTTGACACACTGAACTCTAATGACCGAAGACCAGATGAGTTGTGGAATGACATCAAGGACACTATACATGAAGAAAGCAAGAGGTCATTAAAAAGACAGAAAAGAAAAAAAGACGCAAATGGATGTCAGAAGAGACTCTGAAAGTTGCTCTTGAACATAGAGTGGCTAAAGCAAAAGGAAGAAATGAAGTAAAAGAGTTGAACAGGAGATTTCAAAGGGTGGATCAAGAAGACAAAATAAAGTATTAAAATGAAATGTGCAAAGACTTGGAGATAGAAAATCAAAAAGGAAGAACATGCTTGGCATTTCTCAAGCTGGAAGAACTGAAGAAAAAATTCAAGCCTCAAGGTGCAATGTTGAAAGATTCTACAAGGAAAATATTAAAGGACACAGGAAGCATCAAAAGAAGAAGGAAGGAATACGCAGAGTCACTATACCAAAAAGAATTGGTGGACATTCAACCATTTCAGGGGGTACCATATGATCAAGAACCAACTGGTACTGAAGAAAGAGGTTCAAGCTGCACTGAAGCCATTGGTGAAAAAATGAGGCTCCAGGAATTGATGGAATACCAATTGAGATGTTTCAACAAAAAGATGCAGCGCTGGAAGTGCTCGCTTGTCTATGCCAAAATCTGTGGAAGACAGCTACCTGGCCAACCGAATGGAAGAGATCCATATTTTACCCATTCCAATGAAAGGTGATACAACAGAATGTGGAAATTATTGAACAATATCATTAATACCTGTGATGGTTAAGATTGTGTGTCACCTTGGCTGGGCCATGATTCTCAGTGTTTATATGTGATCACTCCCATGATGGGATCTGCTGTGAGTAGCCCATCAGTTGAAAGGGAGTTTCCTTGGGCATGTGGCCTGCGTCCTAATATAAGTGGACTTTCTGGCTTTTGCCTGCTCTGTATCCTGCAGCTCCCTCCTGTTTGTCTGACCTCCAGCTCTTGGGACTTGAGCTAGCAGCTTATTTGCTGATCTTGGTATTCGTGGATCTTCACAGCCTGTGAGCAAGAGCCCTGGTCTCTGATCTGCCAATCTTGGGTTAGCCAGCCCCTGTGGCTACGTGAATCAGGAGAAAGGCTCTAACCTGACCCACGGACTTGGGACGTTCCATCATCTACAATCGCTTGAGCCATTTCCTTGATATAAATCTCTCTCTCTATATATATATTTATACGCTCTAGTAGTTTTCCTTCTTTAGAGAATCCAGCCTAAGACAATATCACAGGCAAGTAAAATTTTGCTGAAGATCATTCAAAAACAATTGCAGCAGTGCATCGACAGGGAACTGCAGAAATTGAAGTCGGATTCAGAAGAGGACTTGGAACAAGGCATGTCTTTGCTGATGTCAGACGGATCCTGCCTGAAAGCAGAGAATACCAGAAAGGTGTTTACCTGTGTTTTATTGACTATGCAAAGGCATTCGACTGTGTGTATCATAACAAATGGCCAACATTTTGAATAATGGGAATTCTAGAACACATAACTGTGGTCATAAGGAACCTGTACTTAGACCAAGAGGCAGTCATTTGAAAAAAACAAGGGGATACTGCGTAGTTTAAAGTCAAGAAAGATGTGTGTCGGGGCTGTATTCTTTCACCATGCGTACTCAATCTGTATGCTTAGTAAATAATCTGAGAAGTCAGACCATATGAAGAAGAATAGGGCATCAAGATTGGAGGAAGACTCATTAACAACCTGTGACGTGCATGTGACACAACTTTGCTTGCTGAAAGCAAAGAAGACTTGAAGCACTTACTGATGAAGATCAAAGACCACAGCCTTCAGTATGGATTACACCTCAACATAAGGAAAACAAAAATCCTCACAACTGGATCAATAAGCAACATCACGACAAATGGAGAAAATACTGAAGTTGTCAAGAATTTCATTTTACTTGGATCCACAATCAACGTCCATGGAAACTGCAGTCAAGAAATCAAAGGACACACTGCATTGGGCAAATCTGCTGCAAAAGATCTCTTTAAAGTGTTAAAAAGCAAAGATGTCACTTTAAGGATTAAGGTGGGCCTGATCCAAGCCATGGTGTTTTCAATCACCCCATATGTGTGTGAAACCGGACAATGAATAAGGAAGACTGAAGAATTGATGCCTTTGAGTTATAATGTTGTCAAAGAATAATGAATAGACCATGGAGTGGCAGAAGAGCAAGCAAATCTGTCTTGGTAGAAGTACAACCAGCATGCTCATTAGAAGCAAGGATGGTGAGACTTAGTCTTACATACTATGGGCATGTTATCAGGAGGGACCAGCCCATGGAGAAGCACATCGGGCTTGGTAAAGTAGAGGGTCAACGAAAAAGAGAAAGACTCTCCATGCAATGGATTGGTACAGTGGCTGCAACCATGGACTCAAGCATAAAAACGATTGTGAGCATGGTGCAGGGCTAGGCATTGTTTCGTTCTGTTGTACAAAGCATTACTATAAGTTGGAACCAACAAGATGGCATCTAAAAATAACAACAACGTATTGTCTAAAGTACTTTTAGTCAGCTATACTGTTACCCTAAGCCAAAGGCATTCTAACAGACATATTGCAGTTCTGGATGGAAACAGCAGCCACATTTCTTGAACCCTTTATCTCCTTATACAAAGGCTGGTAAAGAGTCTTCTGAGGCAGGAAAAGAAGCCCCAAGGAGGCAGGAGACCTGGCCTTTTCACCAACACCCTGTGTCACATAGTGTCAGTCCTTTTTATATTAAAATAAACAAAGAAATAAATGGGTAAATGAAGAAATATATAATTACTTTGGAGATCGTTGACAGTAGTTAAGAGTTTGGCTGCTAACCAGGTCGACAATTCAAATCCACCAGCTGCTCCTTGGAAACTCTATGAGGCAGTTGTACTCTGTCCTATAGGGTTGCTATGAGTCTGAACTGACTGAAGGGTGATTTTCTTTTTCTTTTTGTGAGCAGTTTATCAAAATGTTCAGAGCCTCAACATCCCTGAGTATAAACTTGAACGGTCACACTAGTTTAGTATTTCCCAAATTTCTATCATTCTCCTTCTACTGTCTTAATTCTTATCACATATGCATGCCATCTGAATGGGAACTAAGTATTTTTATTTAAATGGATTCAGTTTTTCAAACAAGTTTGTTTCATGAGGAAATTCCATCATTATTACAAATGAAAAAATCAAAATCACTAGCAATGTGAAGAAGATAATTGCAAAAATAAATACAAAGTAAACACAACAATGTTATCAGATTCTGGCTGGATCATGTTGTCTACAGAAGGTTCTGTGCTTGACGGCTGTTCTCTCTCTCTGGGTGATTAGCCAACACTAGAGACTCTCTCCTTGATGTACCATGTTTTTATGCAAATGATGTGTGCTGCCTATGTTTGTTTGCCAACCACAACCTCATATGCCCGTTTTCTTTTACCTGTTGCTGTAAAAAAAAAAATCACCTTAGTGCCCTTACAAAAATACTTCAAGGGGGGAGGGCACAGCTGGCAAACAAACATAGAAGGCATGTGTTATTTGTGTAAAAGTTTGATAATCCTAAGGTTAAGGGAGTATTGAAAAGGGACTCACTTTTTCATTGTCTGATACAACGTTATTTCAGGCCCTGCTTGTGTATCATCTAAAGTCCCCCTGTAAAGCCATGGAGATATTTGCCCCACACCTTGGAAAGACCTGGTCTAATGATCTCTTAGGACCCGGCTAGCAAGAGTTAGGGCAGTGGACAAATGGCAAAGAAGAGGGTATGTAGGCGCCATTTCCTTTAGCAAAGACAAAAGTGTGAGACAAACATCTTGCTTTGCAAGTGACCAACTGGCCACTTGTGCCTGCCTTTCTACCTAATCTTTCCCACTGATTGAGTGGGAACGGCAACACAAGGCTGTCTACCATAGTGAGCGTGGATAGACCAGGGACTGATGATCTGTGCTCCTCACCATGATGCCTGCCAACCTTGCTTGTCACCAAAGTGGCCCTGGCTCTTCTCGCACCCTCCAAACCTGTCCCCATCAAGATGGAGAAAGAGGCCAGACTTCCTCACTCTGTTGCAGCGGCTTTCTGTAGCCTCGTCCTGCTCCCAAATCAAAACCAGACACCTCAGGTCTTTTTATTTTGCATTTTGGCTGGATGGTGGGATCTTTTTGGGGTGCTATTCCCAATCTGTATGGAAGTGAGTTGTGAATGATGAATACTGTAGATCATCATGTTTGCGAATGGCACCTTAATATACTGAAAGTAATACGAAGCCATATATCTTTCTAGATGAATATATCCAGATCCCGAAACAGCTTAATAGACTTCCCCCATGCCGTTCGGTTATTGTCGAGGTCCATCAAACAGAGTTCACCAAAAGACATTATGGATTTTGACCATAACTAAGATTTCCTGTCTCTGATTTCCTGTAATTTCAAAGCTATTTCCCTTCTGTCCTGTAACTCGCAAACCCAAATCCCCAAAGTGAAAGAGGCCCAAGCCTTGGCTTCTTCCATAGCCCTATAATAAATAATTAATATCTTACTGTTTTATGAGTTTGCTTTGCCCTCAGCAAGGTTTGCAAGACATTGCACATTCCACGGACTTCTGGGGCTGTTCCTTTAGTTCCCAAGAAAGCTAACATTGCCAGCCATTTTACATTTTAATTAAGACGTTCAGGAAGAATAAAAATCCTGTAAAAGATGGGTAGTTGATGACTAATATTTCTGAAAGCAGAGACTTATTTTTACCCTTTATTAACTCTAGGACATTTATGTGCACGCTTCTTTAACTCAGGGTGGCACCCTTGTTGCTCACTCAGTCGATGGATACCTTCCTGTATCTTGAGTCATCTTAGAAAAGCAAGTCTGTTTTATTCTTAAAAATTTTATTTTGTTCTTGTCACTCTTAAACTTCTAGAATATGAGATGGTTTCCATTCCTTTTCTGTTTCAAGTCATCATCTAAATCTGTGTTTTCAAGGTGCCTTATGCAGAAGACTAGTCTTAGGAGATTGCAACGCCAATGGCACATGCTATGTCCTTCTCTTGTGGATTCTCAATGATTATTAGCTTTTTAAAGAATCCAAGTATTCTGGGGGGTTAAGGATGCTGTTTATGTATCTATATTTTGCCAAACTCATGTTATCAGACTATGTGATACACTTACCTAAGTTATATATTTGGCCCAAATGTTTGATAGGTATTTCTAGAACAGAATTTAAATAGAACATTTGTCTCCAAATGGAGTGTGGTAGTTTTAAAATATGGCCTCACATTCTTTGACACAATTTGCTTCAAGAGCTAGGGCCTATGGCCACTCCTCTTGAATCTGCACAGGCTTGTGACTGTTTTAACTGATAGAGTACAGTAGATCTGTCCCTAGATCATAAGAGGTTGCGTAGATTCTATCTTGTGACTTTTGGAATCATGAGCCACCATGTAACATGTCTAACTCTCCTGGGATTACACTGATGTCAAGGCCACATGTATTGGTCAGCAGTGAAGCCCAGCTATTCAGCCATCACTACTAACGTGCCAGCATGCCATGAAGTCATCTTGGATCTACCATACCCAGTTTATGTACCACCAAGGGACTGCCATTGATGCCAAGTAGTTTAGAAGGGTCACTCAGCTGAGCCCTCTGAATTCCTGACCAATAAAATCCTAAGACATAATAAGGCAGCTGTTGGGAGGCATGGTGTTATTAGAATCTAGAAGCCAGGGACATCTGGAGGAAGCTAGAGGTAGGAGCTGAGACCACTGAGGAGATGATGCAGCTGCTGCTGGAGAGGCCACTCAAGGCAGAGCAAGAAGGAAAAATACCCTGGCTTTTCCTTGCTCCCACCCTCTAGTTTTCTGCCTGTGTCCCCCACTGTCCAAACCTCCCAGGAAGCCAATTGGCAAAGGACCCTACTCTGTAGTTCTGCAGAGCAGGGGAAGGGTAGAAATGGGAACTGAGATCTAAAGAGTGAAATAACCAAAACAATGATGTGCAAGACCTTCACGGTCTAACCCTACTTACTCCTCCATCCTCGTGTTTCACCATTCCCCAACTTCTTCTTTTCCCCTAGCTATACTGAACTTCTCAGAGCACCCCAAATGTATCATTCTATTTTGTAGTTTCCTAGGTGAGTTAGCGCATGAAGTTCCTTCCATCTGAATTAGACCTCCTTTCCTTGATCTGGTTAGAGACCTTCTACTTACCCTTGAAAACCCACCTGACTGTCTTCTATGTCTAAAGCCATCTTGAGATCTCTCCAAAATAGAGATGATTACCCCTTAATGTCCTCTAGAGCTACATCAGGAGCCCTGGTGGTGCAGTGGTCAAGCATTAGGCTGCTAACAGAAAGGTCAGTGGTTCAAACTCATCAGCTACTCCTTGGCAGAAAGATGTGGCAGTCTGCTTCTGTAAAGATTATAGCCTTGGAAACCCTATGCGGCAGCTCTACTCTGTTCTGTAGGGTTGCTATGAGTAGGAATCAATTCTACAGCAATGAGTTTGTTTTTGGGTTTTTTTTTTTTTTTTTCAGTTAACCATGCATCCTGTTTCTTTATTTTAGTATTTATCACATTGTATTATAAGTGACCACCACCCATCTGTCATTTTGTTGCATTGTGGTGGCTTAGATGTTGCTGTGATGCTGGAACCTATGCCACCAGTATTTCAAATACCAGTGGTAAACAAGTTTCAGTGGAGCTTCCAGACTAAGACAGACTAGGAAGAAAGGCCTGGCTATTTTCTTCCAAAACTTATTCAATGAAAACCTTATGGATCACAACAGAACATTGTCCAACTCACTTGCTTGCTTTGGACACATCATGCAGAGGGACTGATTGCTAAAGTTGATCACCATGTTCAGTTAAGTAGAGGGCCAAGAAGGGCAAAGGATACCTTTGGTGAAATGGATTAGCACCGTACTGAACACACATGTGCTCGTAAGGATGATGCAGGACCTGACAATATTTTGTTCTGCTGTACATAGGGTCGCAGTGAGTTGTCAACTCAACAACAGCTATCTGTTTCTATCTGTTACAAGTGAGACAGACAACTCTTATTTTTGTTTGCCTAACAAGAAGACCAAGTTTTTCTTTTAGAGTCTCTCCTTCTAGTTGCTTCATGCTAAAGAGACTGTCAATTACATGGATTTATCTCTGTTTTTGACATTGACAATGATCCTGGCTAGACAATCCTTGGACTGTAGTGCATCCATTAAACAGGGTCAGTGAGAGTTCTTTTTAGAGACTGATACGGATATTGGAAGACAGAGTCCCAATCCTCAACTATCAGTGCAGTGTAAGCTGGAGCTTCTGGTGTTCATCTTTGGAACCTCATGGAAAAAGCCAGCCCAAGAATAAAACCAAAGTAGACTAAAGCTGGACCAAGCACTAAAGAGATTCTTGATGTTTTGGGGAAGCTGGATTTAACTGTACCTGAAGCTTCAGATTAATCCCTAAACTTCTCAGATACATGAGTCAGTAGATACCCTCTTCCCTTTTTAAACTTAAGATATACTTCAGGTACACTGAAAAGAATGTTTATTCCCTGTTATTGGGAATTGGATCACATACCCACAATCAGAATCTAATATATACTCTGAAGATTTACACTATTTGTTATGTTATTTAGGTTTCTTGGAGCCTTACTAAATTTTTATTCACTTTCTTTGTCTTGGGCTATGAAAAATGTGTTAGTCTATTATTAGTGCACTTCTCTCTACCTCTCCTTGCTTCTCTAGTAGTTTTTGTTTTATGCAAATTGTTGCTGTTTTATTTGGTACATAAAAAGCCATTGCCATAGAGTAAATTCTGGCTCATAGAGACCCTATAGGGTTTCCTAACCTGAAGTCTTTACAGGAGCAAATCGCCAGGTCTTTTCTCCAGTGGAGTGGCTGGTGAGTTCAAACCACTTCCCATCTTTCAGTTAGCAGCCAACCACTTTAACCATTATACCACCAGGGCTAAAAAAAAAAAAAAAAAAAAAAAACCCACCAGGGCTACTTATTAAATATTAAGATCTCTACATTTGCTTTCTTTTTATTTTCATTTCCCTGCTATATCTTTAACAATTATTTTATTTTTAAGCTTTCAAAATCTTTGTTGTAGGTGAGCCTTTTGCATACAGTGTAGAGTTGGATTTTGCTTTATCAGCCAATTTTACCACCGTGCATATGTCAGCTTGTTGTACTGTGGCAGCTTCCATGTTGCTGTGATGCTCAAAGCTATGCCACTGGTATTTCAGATTCCAGCAGGGTCACCCATGAACAGACAGGCTTCAGTGGAGCTTCCAGACTAAGACAGATTAGGAAGAAGGACCAGATGGTTTACTTCTGAAAAAAATGGCCAGTGAAAACTTTATGAATAGCAGAAAAACTTTGATATAGTGCCAGAAGATGGGCCCCTCAGATAGGAATGCACTCAAAATACGACTGGGGAAGAGCTGCCTCCTCAAAGTCAAGTCAACCTTAGTGATGTGGATGGAGTAAAACTTTTGGGACCTTCATTTACTGAGGTGGCATGACTCAAAAGGAGAAGAAACAGCTGAAAACATCCATTAATAATTGGAATGTGGAATGCATGAAATATGAATCTAGGAAAATTGGGAGTTGTTAAAAATGGAATAGAACGCATAAAGATCGATATCCTAGCCATTAGTGAGCTGGAATGGACGGGTATTGGCCATTTTGAATGAGACAATCATATGATCTACTATACCAGGAATGGCAAATTGAAAGGAATGGTGTTGCATTCATCATCCAAAAGAACATTTCAAGATCTATCCTGAAGTACAACACGGTCAGTGATAGGGTAATATCCATATGCATAGAGGGAAGACCAGTTAATATAACTATTATTGAAATTTACACTTCAACTACCAATATCAACCAAAAAAACCAAACCTGTTGCAGTCGAGTCAATTCCAACTTATAGCAACCCTACAGAAAAGAGTAGAACTGCCCCATAGGGTTCCCAAGGAGCAGATGGTGAATCCGAACTGCTGACCTTTTGGTTAGTAGCTGAGCTCTTAACCACTACACAACCAGAGCTCTTTGCTAATCCCAAAGATGAGGAAATTAAAGATTTTTACCAACTTCTGCAATCTGAAATTGATCAAACATGCAATCAAGATGCTTTGATAATTACTGGTGATTAGAATACCAAAGTTGGAAACAAAGTAGAAGGATCAGTTGTTGGAAAATATGGCCTTGGTGATGGACATGACTTTGGAGATGGCATGATAGAATTTTGCAAGACCAACAACTTCACTGCAAATATCCTTTTTCAACAGCATGAAAGGTGACTATACATGTGAAACTCACCCAGGATGGAAAACACAGGAATTAAATTGACTACATCTGTGGAAAGAGACTATGGAAAAGCTCAATATCACCAATCAGAACAAGGCCAGGGGCCGACTTCGAAAAAGACCACAAATTGCTCATGTGCAAGTTCAAGTTGATGCTGAAGAAAATTAAAACAAGTCCACAAGTGCCAGAAAATGACCTTGAGTATATGCTATCTGAATTTGGAAACCATCTCAAGAATAGATTTGACATATTGAACATTAATGGCCGAAGACCAGGTAAGTTGTGGGATGACGTCAAGGACATCATACATGAAGAAAGCAAAAGGTCAGTAAGAAGACAGAAAAGAAGTAAAAGAAAAATGGGTATTAGAAGAGTAGCTAAAGTGACTGGAAGGAACGCTGAAGTAAAATTGCTGAACAGAAGATTTCAAGGGATGGCTTAAGAAGACAAAATAAAGTATTATAATGAAATGTGCAAAGACCTGGAGTTAGAAAACTCAAAAGGGAAGAACATGCTCTGCATTTCTCAAGCTGAAAGAACTGAAGAAAAAATTCAAGCCTCGAGTTGCAATTTTGAAGGATTCTATGGGCAAAATTTTGAAGGACACAGGGAACATCAAAAGAAGATGGAAGGAATATACAGAGTCACTGTACCAAAAAGAATTGGTCAATATTCAACCATTTCAGGAGGTTGCATATGATCAGGAACTGATGGTATTAAGGAAGAAATCCAAGCTTCACTGAAGGCATTGGTGTAAAACAAGGCCCTGGGAGTTGACAGAATACCAATTGAGATGTTTCAACAAAAGAATGCAGCTCTGGGGTTGCTTACTCATGTATGCCAAGAAATTTGCAAGACAGTTACCTGGCCAATTAACTGGAAGAGATCCATATTTATGCCAATTCCAAAGGAAGTGATCCAACAGAATGCAGAAATTATTGAACAGTATCATTAATAATGGAGCCCTGGTGCCGCAGCAGTTAAGTGATGTGCCTACTAACCAAAAGTTCACCAGTTTAAATTCACCTGCCCCTCTTTGGAAACACTTTGGGGCAGCTCTACTCTGTCCTCTAGGGTTGCTATGGGTCAGAATCAACTAGACAGAAATGTCTTTTTTTTTTTTTTGTATCATTAATATCACATTGTCATCGGTTGAATTCTGTCCCCCAAAAATATGTGTATCAATTTGTCTGGACCATGATCCCAGGTATTGTGTGACCTTCCTATATGTTGTAAATCCTGCCTCTATGATGTTAATGAGGAAGGATGGACAGCAGTTTTGTTAGTGAGACAGGACTCAGCCTACAGGATTGGATTGTATCTTGAGGCAATCTCTTGAGATATAAAAGATAGAAGCAAGCAGAGAGACAGGGGGACCTCATACCACCAAGAAAGCAGTGCTGGGAGTCCCTGCACAGAGAAGCTTCTCAACCAGGGGATGATTGATGAGAAGGCCGACAGAGAGAGAAAGACTTCCCCTGGAACTGACACCCTGAATTTGGACTTTCAGCCTCCCTTGCTGTGAGAAAATAAACTTCTCTTTGTTAAAACCATCCACTTGTAGTATTTCTGTTATGGCAGCACTAGATAATTAAGACACACATGAAAGTAAAATTTTGATGAAGATAATTCAAAAACAGTTGCAGCAGTGCATCAACACTGAACAGCCAGAAATTCAAGCCAGATTCAGAAGAGGATGTGGAACTCTTGTTGATGTCAGATGGATCTCGGCTGAAAGCAGAGAATACAAGAAAGATGTTTACCTGTGTTTTATTGACTATGCAAAAGCATTCCTCTGTGTGGATTACAACAAATTATGGGTAACATTTTTTTGCAAAGGATGGGAATTCCAGAACACTTAATTGTGTTCATGAGCAACCTATACATACAGCAAGAGGCAATCATTAGAACAGAACCAGGAGATACTGCGTGGTTTAAAATCAAGAAAGGTGTATGTGAGGGTTGTATCCTTTCACCATACTTATTCAATACATATGCTGAGCAAATAACCCAAGAGGTTGGACTATCTGAAGAAGAATTTGGCATCAGGATTGGAGGAAGATTCATTAACAGCCTTCAATGTGCAGATGACACAACCTTGCTTGCTAAAAGCAAAGAGAACTTGAAGCACTTATTGATGAAGATCAAAGACCACAGCCTTCAGTATGAATTACACCTCAACATAAGGAAAATAAAAATCCTTACAACTGGACCAATAAGCAACATCATGATAAACAGAGAAAAGATTGAAGCTGTCAAGGATTTCATTTTACTTGGATCCACAATCAACACCCATGGAAGCAGAAGTCAGGATACCAAAATGACATTACATTGGGTGAATCTTCTGCAAAAGACCTTTTTAAAGTGTAGAAAAGCAAAAGTGTCACTTTGAGAACTAAGGTGTGCCTGACCCAAGCCATGGTATTTTCAATCGGCTCATATGCAAGTGAAAGCTGGACAATGAATAAGGAAGACAGAAAAAGAATTGATGCCTTTGAGTTAACATGTTGGCAAAGAATATTGAAAATACCATGAACAGCCAGAAGAACAAACAAGTCTGTCTTGGAGGAAGTATAGCCAGAATGTTCCTTGGAAGCGAGGATCAGGAGACTTTGTCTCATGTCCTTTGGATATGTTATCAGGAGGAACCAGTCCCTGGAGAAGGACATCATGCTTGGTAAGGTAGATGTCAATGAAAAAGACAAAGACCTTCAAGGAAATGGACTGACACAGTGACTACAACAATGGGCTCAAACATAGCAAAGATTGTGAGGATGGCACAGGACCGGGCAGTGTTTTGTTCTTTTACATAGGGTCGTTATGAGTCAGAGTTGACTTGAAGGCACCTAACAGCCACAACAGCCAATTTTAAAATCTTTTTCTTTTTACACATGAGCTAAGCTGATTTATGTTTATTGATACGACTCATAAGTTTTTTCTCAGTGCTGACATATTGTTTCGCTTCACGTGTATGCGCGCGCGCGCATTTTTTTCACTGCATGGTCCTTTTATTTATATTCTCTCTCTCATTTTGATATTTCTTCTTCTGTTAGAGAAGGTTCATTTTTTTTTTATCTTAATAGGTACCTTAACCTGAATACCTTTATACAATGCCATTAACCCATTGCCATCAAGTCAGTTTCCCACTTATAGTGACCCTATAGGACAGAGCAGAACTGCCCCATAAGGTTTCCAAGGAGTGCCTGGTGGATTCAAACTGCCAACCTTTTGGTTAGCAGACGTAGCTCTTAACCACTGTGCCACCAGGGTTTCCATAATGCCATTAAAAAAAAAAAAAGCCATTAGTTCCCTTTTATTACGTACTGTTTCTTACTATGAACAATATTGAAACAAGCCAGCAATAACAGCCTCTATCTTCTCCCACCCACCAACTATTTATTGCCAGTTAATACCTATGAGACAATCAGCCAGCTTATTTTACTTTCTATATACTCTCCCTTGCCTCCACCATTTTTGAACAGCCAATTATACCAGATCAAAAGGGCAATGTTGCCCAAAAGCAGCGATGAGAAGGCAGGAAACCAAAAAAAAAAAAAAAAAAATCAAACACATTGCTCTCAAGTTGATTCTGACTCATAGTGACCCTACAGAACAGAGTAGAGGTGCCCCATAGGGTCTCCAAGGAGTGTCTGGTGGATCCCAACTGCTGAGCTTTTGGGTTATAACTGCTAACAACCAGGACTCCAAGAAGGGGTAGAAAATCAGGACAAAAGGAAACGGAAACCCAGGGTAGAAATGGGGAGAGTGCTGACACATTGTGGGGAATGAAAACAAGGCCATAAAACACTTTATACACAAACTATCGAATGGGATTCTAGTTTGCTCTGTAAACTTTCACCTGATGCACAAGAAAAAAAGAAGGAACTAGCATGACTGCTTTTTTTTTTTTTTTTAGCATGACTGCAAGTCCCAGTTTGCCCCAGAACAGTCCAGGGGCTCTTCTATTGTTCAAGCATAATTGCTGACGGTTTCCCATTCATTCTCACAAGGGTCCCAGTTTAGATAACAACCTATGTGTGCACCCTATTTATAAGTGAGTTGATCTTTTTGCCTGCATGTTCAAAGGGTCTTTTTTTTTTTTCTTATGAGTCCAATAGTATTACTAGAATATATTTTGGTATGGATGATTCTGGATTAATTTTCCCAGGTACCACTGTTTAGTATGTAAATTCAAGATTATTTTGTTTCAGGAAAATTTTGTTGGATTACAGCTTTAAGTTTTTGTTCTGTTTCATTGTTTTCCTTCTTTGGGAATTATTATATCTATGTGCCTATGTTTTTGCATATAAAAAACAAAAACAACTCTTTGCTGTAGATTCCAACTCATAGTGACCCTACAGGAAAGGGTAGAACTGCCCCGCAGGGTTTCCAAGGCTGTAATCTTTATGGGAGATGTGACAGAAGAATGCCATATCTTTCTCCTGTAGAGCAGCTGGTGGGTTTGGACTACTGACCTTTCAGTTAGCAGCCGAGTGCTTAACCAGTCCACCACCAGGGCTCCTTCTTGCCTTTACCAAAAAAACAAAACAAAACAAAAACCAAACACATTGTCGTGGAGTCAATTCTGACTCATAGGGACCCTACAGGACAGAGTAGAACCGCCCCATAGGGTTTCCAAGAAGCACCTGGTGGATTCGAACTGCTGACCTTTTGGTTAGAAGCCCTAGATTTTAACTACTACACCACCAGCCTTTGCTTTCACATGCTTTTAAAAATCTTTTTCATCATTCTTTTTGAATTTTTTTTCTCCTTTGTATTCTTCATTCTCTTACGGTAGTTTAAGTGGTATCTATTCCTTTTTGGTTTTCTATTTCCAACTCTTTACACATGTCGTTATAATACTTCACTTTGTCTTCTCGAGCCGCTCTTTCAAATCTTCTGTTCCATTCTTTTACTTCATCATTTCTTCCTTTTGCTTTAGCTGCTCGGTGTTCATCAGCAAGTTTCAGAGTCTCCTCTGACATCCATCTTGGTCTTTTCTTTCTTTCCTGTCTTTTCAATGACCTCTTGCTTTCTTCATGGTTGATGTCCTTGATGTCATTACACAACTCGTCTGGTCTTGGGTCACTAGTGTTCAGTGCATCAAATCTATTCTTCAAATGGATTCTAAATTCAGGTGAGATATACTCAAGGTCATATTTTGACTCTCATGGAATTGCTCTGATTTTCTTCAGTTTCAGCTTGAACTTGCATATAATGACATGTGCAAAGAGCTGGAGATAGAAAACCAAAAGGGAAGAACACAATTGGTGTTTCTCAAGTTGAAAGAACTGAGGAAAAAATTCAAGCCTCGAGTTACAATAGTGAAGGATTCTATGGGGAAAATATTAAATGACCCAGGAAGCATCAAAAGAAGATGGAAGGAATACACAGACTCATTACACCAAGAAGAATTTGTCGATGTTCAACCATTTCAAGAGGTGGCATATGGTCAGGAACTCACGGTACTAAAGGAAGAAGTCCAAGCTGCTCTGAAGGCATTGGTGAAAAACAAGGCTCCAGGAATTGATGGAATATCAATTGAGATGTTTCAAAAAATGGATGAAGCACTGGAAGTGCTCACTTGTCTAAGCCAAGAAATATGGAAGACAGCTTCCTGGCCAACTGACTGGGAGAGATCAGTATTTATGCCTATTCCCAAGAAAGGTGATCCAATCGAATATGGAAATTATAGAACAATATCACACACAAGCAAAATTTTGCTGAAGATCATTCAAAAACAGCTGTAGCAGTATATCGACAGGGAACTGCCAGAAATTCAGGCTGGTTTCGGAAGAGGACGTGGAACCAGGGATATCATTGGTGATGTCAGATGGATCCTGGCTGAAAGCAGAGAATACCAGAAGGATGTTTACCTGTGTTTTATTGACTATGCAAAGGCATTCGACTGTGTGGATCATAACAAATTATAGATAACGCTGCGAAGAATGGGAATTCCAGAACACTTCATTGTGCTCATGAGGAACCTTTACATAGATCAAGATGCAGTTGTTCAGGCAGAATGGGTTACTGATTGGTTTAAAATCAGGAAAGTTGTGTGTCAGGGTTGTATTCTTTCACCATACCTATTCAATCTGTATGCTGAGCAAATAATCTGAGAAGCTGGACTATATGAAGAAGAACAGGGCATCAGGATTGGAGGAAGACCCACTAATAATCTGCTTTATGCAGATGACACAACCTTGCTTGCTGAAAGTAAAGAGGACTTGGAGCAGTTACTAATGAAGATCAGAGACCATAGTCTTATGTATGGATTGCACCCTAAGATAAGGAAAACAAAAATCCTCACAACTCTGCCAATGACCAACATCATGACAAATGGAGAAAAGATTGAAGTAGTCAAGGATTTCATTTTACTTGGATCCATAATCAACACCCATGGAAGTAGCAGTCAAGAAATCAAAAGACGCATTGTATTGAGTAAATCTGCTGCAAATAACCTCTGTAAAGTGTTGAAAAGCAAAGATGTCACCTTAAAGATTAAAGTGAGCCTGACCCAAGTCATGGTATTCTCAATCACAAAATATGCATGTGAAAGCTGGACAATGATTAAGGAAGACTGAAGAAGAATTGATGCCTTTGAACTGTGGTGTTGGCAAAGAATATTGAATACACCATGGACTGCCAAAAGAAGGAACAAATCTGTCTTAGAAGAAGTACAACCAGAATGCTCCTTAGAAGTAAGGATGGTGAGACTGCATCTTACATACTTAGGACAAGTTTTCAGGAGGGATCAGTCCCTAGAGAAGGACATCATGCTTGGCGAAGTACAGGGTCAGCAGAAAAAAGGAAGACCCTCAATGAGGTGGATTGACACAGTGGCTGCAACAGTGAGCTCAAGCATAAAAATGATGGTAAGGATGGCACAGGACCAGGCAGTGTTTCTTTCTGTTGTGCATAAAATCGCTATGAGTCGGAACCAACTCGACAGCACCTAACAACAGCAACGATATCCCTTTTGTGCTCCTTACTGTCTAGTGTTCATTATTTTTACATTTATAACTGTTTCCTAAGATTTTTTCAGGTCTTTTTTTTTTTTTTTAATCTTTCTTTTGACTACCAATCTTTTTTTTTCATCACTTTTTTCAAGACTGAATTATGTTGTTCTCTCATAAAACCAAAAACCAAACCCACGCTGTCAAGTCAATTCCGACTCATAGCAGCCCTATAGGACAGATTTGAACTGCCGACCTCTTGGTTAGCAGCTGTAGCACTTAACCACTACACCACCAGGGTTTCCTGTTCCCTCATAAAAAAGTTTCTATTATTTCCTTACTTTCCTTTAGCTCAAGCTCCTGTTAGTTTAGGTTTTCTCTGTTTGTGGCCATGTTTTCCGGATCCATTTTCTTTTACTCTAAGGATATTACTCAGTTTGTTATCCTAATCCTCTTTCATTTTTATACTGTCCTTGTATGGTGTCTGAGTTCCATCCCTTTCTATTGCTCTTGTTTAGTGGGGTGGGTTTTTCTGTACTTTTATAGGGAGTTTCCTGTTTAGACAGTCGGGGATCCAGAGATCCTTCTGAGCTGCAGGGCTCTAGGCACTCTACTCAAAATAATGGCCTCTCAGTTAACCAACCTTCTAGTATTTTCTGAGGCATGCTCTTCTTATCTGCTCCCCAGGGCCAGTGGAGGGATGAGGCAAGTGAGGAAACAAGGACACAAAACATAAGCGGGCGCTCACCCTATCTGGGGACCTGCCCCTCTGCAATTAGTATCTCAATTTTCTCTCCTGTTTACCCCGGTGGCTTTGTATACTGTTCCCAGTGACCTACCTCAGTATGGGGCTCTGTCCTTTCTCTGGGTATACCTGAGAGCCAATTGAATCCCCTCAAACTTTCCCATGGTCCCATTACAGAAACCAACATATCGAAGCTTGCAATTCTCTCCCAACCATTGTTCTCAGAACCAGCAGCTGAGACCTCTTTTCTGAGTGGAAAACCTCTTCTTTTAGGCCATGGGTATGAGTAGTTTCTGGATTCCCCGGCCCTTAGGACCATCACAGAGCTTTCTGTCTTTCCTTTGGTTCTGCATAGCTGCTGTTCCCCCAGGGCTCTTGTTGCTAACCCTACTCATCTGCATTCTAGAATTTGGGTCCTCATTTTGTTGAGGATGTTTTTCAAGAATTTTTCTTTTCCTGTCCTAATTGCTCTACTTTTTTTTTTTTTAATAATTTTTATTGTGCTTTAAGTGAAAATTTACGAATCAAGTCAGTCTGTCACATATAAGCTTATACACACCTTACTCCATACTCCCACTTACCCTCCCCCTAATGAGTCAGCCTGCTCCCTCCTTCCAGTCTCTCCATTTGTGACGATTTTGTCAGTTTCTAACCCTCTCTACCCTCCTATCTCCCCTCCAGACAGGAGATGCCAACACAGTCTCAAGTGTCCACCTAATACAAGTAGCTCACTCTTCGTCAGCATCTCTCTCCAACCCATTGTTCAGTCCCTTCCATGCCTGATGAGTTGCCTTCGGGAATGGTTCCTGTCCTGGACCAACAGAAGGTTTAGGGACCATGACCGCTGGGATTCTTCTAGTCTCAGTCAGACCATTAAGTCTGGTCTTTTTATGAGAATTTGGGGTCTGCATCCCACTATTCTCCTGCTCCCTCAGGGGTTCTCTGTTGTGCTCCCTGTCAGGGCGGTCTTCGGTCGTGGCCGGGCACCATCTAGTTCTTCTGGTCTCAGACTGATGTAAGTCTCTGGTTCATGTGGCCCTTTCTGTCTCTTGGGCTCATAGTTATCATGTGACCTTGGCGTTCTTCATTCTCCTTTGATCCAGGTGGGTTGAGAACAATTGGTGCATCTTAGATGGCCGCTTGTTAGCATTTAAGACCCCAGACGCCACACTTCAAAGTGGGATGCAGAATGTTTTCATAAGAGAATTATTTTGCCAGTTGACTTAGAAGTCCCCTTAAGCCATGGTCCACAAACCCCCACCCTTGCTCTGCTGACCTTCAAAGCATTCAGTTTATCCCAGAAACTTCTTTGCTTTTGGTCCAGTCCAGTTGAGCTGACCTTCCGTGTATTGAGTATTGTCCTTCCCTTCACCTAAAGTAGTTCTTATCTACTAACTAATCAGTAAATAATCCTCTCCCACCCTTCCTCCCTCCCACCCTCGTAACCACAAAAGTATGTGTTCTTCTCAGTTTATACTATTTCTCAAGATCTTATAATAGTGGTCTTATACAACATTTGTCCTTTTGCCTCTGACTAATTACACTCAGCATAATGCCTTCCAGGTTCCTCCACGTTATGAAATGGTTCACAGATTCGTCACTGTTCTTTGTCAATGCATAGCATTCCATTGTGTGAATATACCACAATTTATTTACCCATTCATCCATTGATGGACACCTTGGTTGCTTCCAGATTTTTGGTATTGTAAACACAGCTGCAATAAACATGGGTGTGCATATATCTGTTCGTGTGAAGGCTCTTATTTCTCTAGGGTATATTCCGAGGAGTGGGATTTCTGGGTTGTATGGTAGTTCTATTTCTAACTTTTTAAGATAAAGCCAGATAGATTTCCAAAGTGGTTGTACCATTTTACATTCCCACCAGCAGTGTATAAGAATTCTAATCCCTCCGCAGCATCTCCAACATTTATTATTTTGTGTTTTTTGGATTAATGCTAGTTTTTTTTGTTGTTGTTGTTGGAGTGAGATGGAATCTCATCGTAATTTTAATTTGCATTTCTCTAATGGCTAATGATCGAGAGCATTTTCTCATGTATCTGTTAGCTGCCTGAATATCTTCTTTAGTGAAGTGCGTATTCATATCCTTTGCCCACTTCTTGATTGAGTTGTTTGTCTTTTTGTGGTTGAGTTTTGACAGAATCATGTAGATTTTAGAGATCAGTCGCTGATCGGAGATGTCATAGCTGAACATATTTTCCCAGTCAGTAGGTGGTCTTTTTACTCTTTTGGTGAAGTCTTTAGATGAGCATAGGTGTTTGATTTTTAGGAGTTCCCAGTTATCTGGTTTCTCTTCATCATTTTTGGTAATGTTTTGTATTCTGTTCATGCCTTGTATTAGTGATCCTAATGTTGTCCCTATTTTTTCTTCCATGATCTTTATCGTTTTAGTCTTTATGTTTAGGTCTTTGATCCACTTGGAGTTAGTTTTTGTGCTTGGTGTGAGGTATGGGTCCTGATTTCATTTTTTTTGCAAATGGATATCCAGTTATGCCAGCATCATTTGTTAAAAAGACTATCTTTTCCCCAATTAACTGACACTGGGCCTTTGTCAAATATCAGCTGCTCATATGTGGATGGATTTATATCTGGGTTCTCAATTCTGTTCCATTGGTCTATGTGCCTGTTGTTGTACCAGTACCAGGCTGTTTTGACTACTGTGGCTGTATAATAGGTTCTGAAATCAGGTAGAGTGAGGCCTCCCACTTTCTTCTTCTTTTTCAGTAATGCTTTGCTTATCCGAGGCTCCTTTCCTTTCCATATGAAGTTGGTGATTTGTTTCTCTATCCCCTTAAAAAATGACATTGGAATTTGGATCGGAAGTGCATTGTATGTATAGATGGCTTTTGGTAGAATAGACATTTTTACTATGTTAAGTCTTCCTATCCATGAGCAAGGTATGTTTTTCCACTTATGTAGGTCCTTTTTAGTTTCTTGCAGTAGTACTTTGTAGTTTTCTTTGTATAGGTCTTTTACATCCTTGGTAAGACTTATTCCTAAGTATTTTATCTTCTTGGGGGCTACTGTGAATGGTATTGATTTGGTGATTTCCTCTTCGATGTTCTTTTTGTTGATGTAGAGGAATGCTAGTGATTTTTGTATGTTTATCTTATAACCTGAGACTCTGCCAAACTCTTCTATTAGTTTCAGTAGTTTTCTGGAGGATTCCTTAGGGTTTTCTGTGTATAAGATCATGTCATCTGCAAATAGAGATAATTTTACTTCCTCCTTGCCAATCCGGATGCCCTTTATTTCTGTGTCTAGCCTAATTGCTCTGGCTAGGACCTCTAGCACAATGTTGAATAAGAGCGGTGATAAAGGGCATCCTTGTCTGGTTCCCGTTCTCAAGGGAAATGCTTTCAGGCTCTCTCCATTTAGGGTGATGTTGGCTGTTGGCTTTGTATAGACGCCTTTATTATGTTGAGGAATTTTCCTTCATTTCCTATTTTGCTGAGAGTTATTATCATGAACTGGTATTGGACTTTGTCAAATGCCTTTTCTGCATCAATTGATAAGATCATGTGGTTTTTGTCTTTTGTTTTATTTATATGGTGGATTACATTAATGGTTTTTCTAATGTTAAACAAGCCTTGCATACCTGGTATAAATCCCAATTGGTCATGGTGGATTAATTTTTTGATATGTTGTTGAATTCTATGGGCTAGAATTTTGTTGAGGATTTTTGCATCTATGTTCATGAAGGATATAGGTCTGTAATTTTCTTTTTTTGTGATGTCTTTACCTGGTTTTGGTATCCGGGAAATGGTGGCTTCATAGAATGAGTTAGGTAGTATTCTGTCATTTTCTATGCTTTGAAATACCTTTAGTAGTAGTGGTTGTTAACTCTTCTCTGAAAGTTTGGTAGAACTCTGCAGTAAAGCCATCTGGGCCAGGACTTTTTTTTGTTGGGAGTTTTTTGATTACCGTTTCAATCTCTTTTTTGTTATGGGTCTATTTAGTTGTTCTACTTCTGAATGTGTTAGTTTAGGTAGTGTTTTTCCAGGAATTCATCCATTTCTTCTAGGTTTGCAAATTTGTTAGAGTACAATTTTTCATAATGATCTGATATGATTCTTTTAATTTCAGTTGGGTCTGTTGTGATGTGGCCCTTCTCGTTTCTTATTTGGGTTATTTGTTTCCTTTCCTGTATTTCTTTAGTCAGTCTGGCCAACGGTTTATCAATTTTGTTAATTTTTTCAAAGAACCAGATTTTGGCTTTGTTAATTCTTTCAATTGTTTTTCTGTTCTCTAATTCATTTAGTTCAGCTCTAATTTTTATTATTTGTTTTCTTCTGGTGCCTGATGGATTCTTTTGTTGCTCACTTTCTATTTGTTCAAGTTGTAGGGACAGTTCTCTGATTTTGGCTCTTTCTTCTTTATGTATGTGTGCATTTATCGATATAAATTGGCCTCTGAGCACTGCTTTTGCTGTGTCCCAGAGGTTTTGATACGAAGTATTTTCATTCTGGTTGCATTCTATGAATTTCCTTATTCCTTCCTTAATGTCTTCTATAACCCAGTCTTTTTTCAGGAGGGTATTGTTCAGTTTCGAAGTATTTGATTTCTTTTCTCTAATTTTTCTGTTATTGATTTCCACTTTTATGGCCTTGTGGCCTGAGAAGATGCTTTGTAATATTTTGATATTTTGGATTCTGCAAACGTTTCTTTTATGACCTATATGTGGTCTATTCTGGAGAATGTTCCATGTGCGCTAGAAAAAAAAGTATACTTTGCAGTAGTTGGGTGGAGAGTTCTGTATAAGTCAATGAGGTCAAGTTGGCTGATTGTTGTAATTAGGTCTTCCGTGTCTCTGTTGAGCTTCTTACTGGATGTCCTGTCCTTCTCCGAAAGTGGTGTGTTGATGTCTGCTACTATAATTGTGGAGGTGTCTATCTCACTTTTCAGTTCGGTTAAAGTTTGTTTTATGTATCTTGCAGCCCTGTCATTGGGTGCATAAATATTTAATATGGTTATATCTTCCTGGTCAATTGCCCCTTTTATCATTATGTAGTGTCCTTCTTTAAAAGATCCTTTGTGGTGGATTTAATTTTAAAGTCTATTTTGTCAGAAATTAGTATTGCTACTCCTGCTCTTTTTCGGTTATTTTTTTCCATCCTTTGAGTTTTAGTTTGTTTGTGTCTCTAAGTCTAAGGTATGTCTCTTGTAGGCAGCATATAGACGGATCGTGTTTCTTTATCCAGTCTGAGATTCTCTGTCTCGTTATTGGAGCATTTAATCCATTTACATTCAGCGTAAGTATAGATAAGTATGTGTTTTTTTTTTTTTATGTGTTTAGTGCTATCATTTTGATGCCTTTTTGTGTGTGTTGTTGACAATTTCATTTTTCCACTTACTTTTTTGTGCTGAGACTTTTTTCTTTGTAAATTGTGTGTTCCTCATTTTCATAGTATTTGACTTTATGTTTGCTGAGTCGTTACGTTTTTCTTGGTTTTCATTTTGAGTTATGGAATTGTTATACCTCTTTGTGGTTACCTTAATATTTACCCCTATTTTTCTAAGTAAAAACCTAACTTGTATTGTCCTATATCGCCTTGTATCCCTCTCCATATGGCAGTTCTATGCCACCTGTATTTAGTCCCTCTTTTTGATTATTGTGATCTTTTACATATTGACTTCAATGATTCCCTGTCTTGAGCGTTTTTTTTTCTTTTTAAAATTAATCTTAATTTGTTTTTGTGATTTCCCATTTGAATTGATATCGGGATGTTCTGTTCTGTGACCTTGTGTTGTGCTGGTATCTGATATTATTGGTTTTCTGACCAAACAATTTCCTTTAGTATTTCTTATAGCTTTGGTTTGGTTTTTGCAAATTCTCTAAGCTTATGTTTATCTGTAAATGTTTTAATTTCACCTTCATATTTGAGAGAGAGTTTTGCTGGATATATGATCCTTGGCTGGCAGTTTTTCTCCTTCAGTGCTCTGTATATGACTGCATGGTTTCTGCTGAGTAGTCCAAACTTATTGATTCTCCTTTGTCGGAGAACTTTCTTTTATCCCTGGCTGCTTTTAAAATTTTCTCTTTATCTTTGGTTTTGGCAAGTTTGATGACAGTATGTCTTGGTGTTTTTCTTTTTGGATCAATCTTAAATGGGGTTCGATGAGCATCTTGGATAGATATCCTTTCGTCTTTCATGATGTCAGGGAAGTTTTCTGTAAGCAGATCTTCAACTATTCTCTCTGTGTTTTCTGTTATCCCTCCCTGTTCTGGGACTCCAATCACACGCAAGTTATCCTTCTTGATATCTATCCATCTTGATAGAGTCCCACATGATTCTTAGGGTTTCTTCATTTTTTTTTAATTCTTTTATCTGATTTTTTTTCAGCTACGTTGGTGTTAATTCCCTGGTCTTCCAGATTTCCCACTCTGCATTCTAATTGCTCGAGTCTGCTCCTCTGACTTCCTGTTGCGTTGTCTAATTCTGTAATTTTACTGTTAATCTTTTGGATCTCTACATGCTGTCTCTCTATGGATTCTTGCAACTTATTAATTTTTCCACTATGTTCTTGAATAATCTTTTTGAGTTCTTCAACTGTTTTATCAGTGTGTTCCTTGGCTTTTTCTGCAGATTGCCTTATTTCATTTCTGAGGTCATCCCTGATGTCTTGAAGCATTCTGTAAATTAGTTTTTTATATTCTGTATCTGATAATTCCAGGATTGTATCTTCATTTGGGAAAGATTTTGATTCTTTTGTTTGGGGGGTTGTAGAAGCAGTCATGGTCTGCTTCTTTATGTGGTTGGATATCGACTGCCGTCTCCGAGCCATCACTAAGATATTGTAGTGATTTATTTTATATTTTCTCACTGAATATTTTCTTGTTTTGTTTTCTTTCAATATACATGGATGGGCTACTAGATTGTGCTGTCTTGATTGTTGTAGCCCTTGACTTACTTATGGCCTATTACCAGCTGGTTTGGGCTGTTACCAGATATATATGCCTGAGTCCATTCACTATTCTTGAGTAGAATCTGATTTTGGGTCATCAAGTGTGTGATGCACCCTGTCACCTATCCACCTAGAGAAGTAGTGGTGATAGTTGTGTGCACCAGATTCTAGTAGCACCAGGGGGTCACACTCCGGGGCGGGGGGCAGGATGCTTATAGGCTTCCCCCAAGTGTCAGTGAGGTACGTGTGTCTCTATTCCTAAAGCACCTTGGTGGGTGGGCTCTGCAGGTGCACCTTAGGCCCCCAATGCAAGTACCTCCACAGATTGGTAGGTGTCACCCTCCTTAGACCCCTACGGCAGGAGGGTAGGTGGTGTGGGGGGAGCTTCAGCCCTCAATTCCCTGTTGTGGGTCAGTGAGGGCTCTGTTGAATATGCAGAGATATCAGACCTGGGAAAATTTTCTTTCCAGTAATCTGCTAAAACAATTACAGTTAGATCCCTATCAGAATTGCCTTGCATTATAATAGCCACCTTGTTCCCTGTAAGGATGAAAGCCCAAGAGTGTGGATCTCATATGCTTGGCTGGAGCTGGTTGTGTATTTTTAGTCCAATTAGGGAAGGATTTTTGGTCCCTGGGTATTTTATAGCTACTTCTCTCAGGCCAGGAGAATGGGTTAGGAAAAGATCAAAAAAGAAAGAAAAACTGCAGAGCACTTCACTCTCTGGCTCAGGAAATTCCAATGTTAATGAAGCCACCTGGGAAGGGGAGGGGAGGGATCAGATAAATAGGAGAGAGTAGCACCCCGGAATATAGACAAAGTTACTTATCTTGTTTGGTGATGACTTTTATCTGAGATTCCTGAGGGGTGTGTAGCCTGTGTGCATTGGCTGGGTTGAGATTTCCCCCGAGGGTCAGGCCCCCATCCTGTGCTTGTGTTGTCCCAGAAGCTGTGGTCAGTTCCTCCACTCCCAGTCCAAAGCCCAGCACCAAGGTTCCCTGGCTGGGACACCGCACTCCAGGCTCCAAAATCAGTCGCTGCCTCCCAGTGTCTTCTCCTCCTGTCAGCCAAGTTGCTGCGCTGTCTGCGTGCACTGGCTAGGCTTCCCCCAAGGTCACTTCTGGGGGCTATGGCTGCATCCCATGTTTGCGCCATCTCAGGATGCTGTGCTCAGCTCCCCTGTGCCCAGTCCAAAGCCCGGTGCCAAGGTTTTCTGACTGGGATGCTGGCTTCAGGCTCTGAAAGCAGTCTTGCTTCCCCGTGGTTGTTTGTTCTCAGTCTCTGTCACTCAGGTCAACTCTTAGGTCTGTGTTTGATGGTCAGGGTTCATAGATTGTCATGTATGTGATCAATTCACTTGTTTTTCCGAATCTTTGTTGCAAGAGGGATCCGAGGTAGCGTCTACCTAGTCAGCCATCTTGGCCCTGCCTCCTCTACTTGTTTTTTTGAAGAGGCAGTGGGGATTTACAGACTTTGCTGCTGCTACCATCTTGCCTCTCCCAACTCCTTAAAGCATTTTTTTACTGAGACCAGAGACCAACAATCCTAAAATTATTTATCTAGTTTCCTATCTTCTTTACTAGACCATAGGTTTCTCCAGGACTGTATTCTTCTTGCCTGGAACATACTAAGAAATTAATCAATGTTTCTTGAATTCAGAGATAAATTCGTGAATGGCTGATTATATAAATACCTCCCAAAAAACCAAACCCACTGCCGTCCAGTCGATTCCGACTCATAGCAACCCTATAGGAAAGAGTAGAACTGCCCTGTAGAGTTTCCCAGGAGCACCTCACTGATTTGAACTGCTGGCCTTTTGGTTAGTAGCTGTAGCACTTAACCACTACACCACCAGGCTTTCCGACTAAATAAATAAAAAAAAAATAGCACAGGGAAATAAAGGAAATCTGTCAAGTAGAAAGAGGAAATGACCCTAGATTAAACCACTAAATGCCCCTTGGCAACCTACCTGAATGATAACTGCTTGGCCTATCTATGGTTTTTATTTCTAATTTCAGACTTGAGTCCTTAGAAGGATGCACCTTTTTCAAGCCAAGGTGTTAATGTGCACCAGGTGGGCACCCTGCAGTTCCTGGGAAGGTCACATAATTCTTTTTGCTTGTGGCCCCCAGGATAACAGGAATTGTGCAGTTAGGTTCATGTTAGGTTTCATGGCACAGGCTTAAGTTAAGAGGATCATTTATTAATACCTTGGATCTCAACTCACTAGCTGTGTAGGCTTGAGCAAGCTACAATCTCTCTGACTCTCTGTTTCCTCGTCTGTAAAATGAGCACAATATTGCATCATGGACCTGTTGTAAGGGCTTAATAAATTAAAAGATAAAAGCCCCTAGTATGAAATAGTCACTTAAAAGAGGTTATTGTTTCTTTCCTTTGTCCTTTTGTCACTAGATGACTTCTTAACCAAGGATTTTCCTTGAAGTTTACTAACGAAACCGCTTTGTTAAATTGAGGAAAGGTAGCTTTGGGGTGGGATTTGGAGGAGGAAGGAAAGTGAAGAGAATTTTAGGATCAGTGCTGCTGGATCATGTTTGCTTTCTCTGTATGTTATCCCCTTCCTGTTGGACTCTCATAGTGCCAGATGATCCCATTGTCTGGGTTGCAATGAGGGCAGCCTGTTGATCTGAAGAAATGTGTGTGTCAGAGGCCCACAATTCTAGAAACAACCCTCTAGAAGGACTTCAAAACATCTTATTTCCCATAGTCTGTGAATAGGTGAGGTCCCTGGTTGGTGCAAATGGTTTGCACTTGGTTACCAACTGAAAGACTGGTAGTTTGTGAAACCACCCAGCAGTGCCATAGAAGAAAGTCCTGGCAATCTGCTTCCATGAATATTACAGTCCAGAAAATCTTATGGAGCTCAGCTCTACTCTGTAACACACGGGGTCGCTGTGAGTCAGAATTGATTTGACTGCAACAGGTTTGGTTTGGTGGATGGGTGAGAAGAGCTGCCCTTTTAAAATGCTTTTGTTCTCTGAGTTCCATTTTTCACTGTTTTGGACAATTCTCAGACTCGAAGGGAAGTCTAGAGTACTGGTTTTATTCTGTTAGCTGGTAACGTTTCTGACCTCCCCTTCTCTTCAGGCAAATCATTAAGATGTCCCTCACATTTCCCTCCTCCCTGGCTGGGCTACCTCCAAAGCAAGACCAAAAAAGGTGGGCAAATCTCATTGTCAACTCCTCCTCCTTTCTGGGCAGCTCTGGCTTACCCAATCCCTCAGAGAGCTGTGGGCAGAAGCCTGTCGCCTGGGCCACAGGGTCACTTGGCCTCACACTCCAGGACTGTACAAATTCCCAGCTACTGTGGAGAGCACAAATGTCAGGGTTTAACACCCTCCAAGGTCCCTGCTCCATGACTGTTCATCCGTTCAGTCATTACTCCACCCCTCTTGCTTCTCCTTCTGCTCTCTCCTCACACTTCCTACGTTTTCCTGTCTTGCTAATTCCCATTTCCTTTCTCTGGTCCACCAGTGACCTAGACAAACAGCAAATGACTCTTCAGCCATTCTGCAATTCACATGCCCTATGTCAAATGTGTTGAGCTGCTTAAAGTGAAGTTGCACAGAGCATTGCAAAGGTGCGGGGGCCTGGATTGAGTCCTGGCTTGGTCACAAAGCCACTGGGGAGTCTTTATAAGATTTTTGCCCAGTCAATTTTGCAAAGAGTTGCAAAGAACCCAGTTCTCAAGGGAGAAGGCCAGCCTAGCCAGTCAGTCATGCTGTCGTTGTTAGCTGCCACTGAGTCAGCCCTCGACTCCTGGCAAACTCATGCACAATGAAACGCTGCCTCGTCCTGCATCATCCCTGTGTTTGGTTGGGGATCAGCCCATTGTGATTCACAGGGTTTTCACTGATTGATTTTCTGAAGTAGATCACCAGGCCTTTCTTCCTATTCTGTCCCAGTCTGGAAGCTCCACTAAAGCCTGTTTAGCATCCTAGCAGCACACAGGTCTCCACTGACAGATGGGTGGCAGCTGTGCACAAGGCTCATTGGCAGGAATCAAACCTAGGTCTCCTGCATGGATGGTGAGAGTTCCATCAGTGAACCACACGTGAGGTACTTTCATAAAATCCCTTAAAAGTGGTCGGCAGAACCATTATCACAAGCTTAGGTTCCTCACCCTTCATGCCTGGCTCTGGTGAGCACCCTCGCACCCCTTCTCCCACAGTGAGAAGATTTGGGAAGGCACTTTGCCTCTTGGAGTCGTTTTAAATTACATCCTAAGAACAGTTAGACACATTCTGTCTGAGGGGCCTCAGGCCCCTCTGAGATAGCTACTTAGAATTGAAGAAAGAACAGAAACTAAAACTTGCCTGAGAAAGTTTAGGTTTATGGGTTTTGACAGTTTACCCAGGTGATTCCTCAGAGGATGGAAAGGATAAAGTTACCTAGGAGTGAAAAGTAAGCAGGAGAGGTTCTTACAATGGACCTAACAACAAATGACAATGAACAGCTAACATTTGGCACACATGCTTTTATGCACAAGGGTTCAAGGTCAGTGACTTGGGATCCCTGTCTAATCTTCATGTAAATGTCCAGCCAGGAGTCAGTGGTGCATAAGTGTTGTGCACAGTGCTCTGCCCACACAAGGCTGGAGTAGGGTTAGCTGAAGACAGTGTTAATGACATCAGGGCTCTGGTTGTGATCTCCATACAGGCCGGGCTCTGCCATGGGCCACCCATTTTATGTAAGAATTAGTGTTCCCAAAGCTTCATGGTTGACCCTCAGTGTTATCACTTCATACCGTCTCTATCTGAGAGCTCATGACTTAGCCTTCCAGGCCTATATCTGCGGTCTTATTCTATACCACAAGCACTAGTTCTGAGATCCAGGTCAGACACCTCATACACATTTCCACTGTCTCAAATACACAAGCATACAACTCCCACCACCACCAAAACCTGCTTTTCCCTCTTAACTCTCTTATCACTGTAATGGTGCCTTTAACCCAAGAGACCCCCCCACCCCCCCACTGAGAAGTAGCCCTGAATATCCCAGTGCTGATCACTGCAAAAAACTGAATCCTGTTACTTGAGTAAGTGACCAGAAGGCAAGCACCTTTCATGGCCTGCAGCAAGAAAGTGGCTCCTGTGTCATACCAGGAGTTGCTGTCATGTTAACACCAACTCATGGTGACCCCGGGTGTGTCAGAGTAGAACTGTACTCTGTAGGGTTTTCTTTTTTTTAATTTAATTTCATTACGCTTTAGGTGAAATTTTACAGCACAAATTAGTTTCTCATTCAAAAATTTATACACAAATTGTTTTGTGACATTGGTTGCAATTCCTGCATTGTGTCAGCATTCGCCCCCTTTCCCTTTACATCCCGGGTTCCCTGTGTCCATTTGTCTAGCTTTCCTGTCCCTTCCTGCCTTCTCATCTTTGCTTTTGGGCAGATGTTGCCCGTTTGACCTCGTTTCCTCGACTGAGCTAAGAAGCAAGTTCCTCACATGTGTTATTGTTTGTTTTATAGACCTGTCTAATCTTTGGCTGAAAAGTGGACTTCAGTAGTGGCTTCAGTTCTGAGTTCGCGGGGTGTCTGGGGACCCTAGTCTCGGGGGTGCCTCCAGTTTCTGTCGGACCAGTAAGTCTGGTCTTTGTGTGTGTGAATTTAAATATTGTTCTACTTTTTTGTCCCACTCTGTCAAGGACCCTCTATTGTGATCCCTGTCAGAGTTGTTGGTAGTGGTATCTGGGTACTGTCTAGTTCTGGGCTCAGGCTGATGGAGTCTGTGTTTCATGTGGTGCATTAGTCCTTTGAACAAATATTTTCCTTGTGTCTTTGGATTTCCTCATTCTGCTCTGTATGGGATAGGACCAATAGATGTGCCTTAGATGGCTGCTTGAAAGCTTTTAAGACCCCAGAGGCCACCCACCAAAGTAGGATGTAGAGCATTTTTCTTTATGAACTATCTTACGCCAAATGACCTGGATGTCCCTTGAGACCATGGTCCCCAGCCCTCAGCCCCAGTAACTTGGTCCCTCAAGGTGTTTGGATGTATCTAGGAAGCTTCTATGATAGTTGATGCTTTACTATCTAGTTAGTAATTTCCCCCTTCCCCCCATCCCCTCCCTTGTAACCATCAAATATTGTTTTGTTTTTTTTCTGTGTGTAAACCTTTTCTTGGGTTTTTATAACGGTGGTCTCTTACAATATTTCTCCTTTTGTGATCAACTTATTTCACTCAGCGTAATGCTCTCCAGAGTCATCCATGTCGTGAGATGTTTTGTGGATTCATCATGGTTCTTTATCATTACGTAGCATTCCATTGTGTGTGTGTACCATAATTTGTTTATCCATTCATCTGTTGTTGGGTGCTTAGGTTGTTTCCATCTTTTTGCTATTGTGAATAAAGCTTCATTGAACATGTGTGCCCTATGTCTATTTATGTGATGGCTCTTATTTCATCTCTCTGGAATGTATTCCTAACAGTGGAATTTCTGGGTCACGTGGTATTTCTATTTCTAGCTTTTCAAGGAGGTGCCATATCATTTTTCATAATGGTTGTACCATTTTACATTTCTACCACAGTGCATAAGAGTTCCAATCTCCCCACAACCTCTCCAACATTTGTTATTTTCTGTTTTTTGATTAGTGCCATTAAAGTCTGGGTGAGATGGTATCTTATTGTAGTTCTGATTTGCATTTCAATGGCTGATTTTTCAGAAGTAGATCACCAGGCCATTCCTCTGAGGTGCATCTGGGTAGGCTTGAACTTCCAACCTTCTGGTTGGCAGCCAAGTGTGTTAACTATTTGTACCATCAAGGAACTCCTTCCTATGTTATTGCTATCAATATTTTTACCTGTTTCACCCCCTGTTTTAGATTGTGTGAGCTCCCTGAGGGGAGAGGCTGTGGTGTTTACTTTTTGTGTGTTCCTCAGAACCTCCAGTAGTGATTTGTGGTAGGTGCTCAGTAAACACTTGCTGAAAGAGAATAGACAAATGGACAAGCTAGACATTCTTTTAAGACAAATGGACAAGCAGAGTTTAGTACTCTGGCCTTTAATGACTATAGCTGGTTTTGTGGTGTTTCAAAAGCATGTCTTCTCTGAAAAACTGTCCCTCATATTTTCTAAGAGTTCAGTGTATAGCTGGTAATGGCTCCCAGTGCTGTTAGCTACATTTAAAGGGTGAGATGGTTGGCATTTGTGTCTCAGAGATTTAGAAAATCAAATCTATAAATACTGATGCCTTTTTTCCTCCTTCACAGCGCAGAAAAGTGGGACAATCCTCCTGAAAATGCACATTCCGATGAAGTCTCCAGGCTGGGGTAAGGTAAAAATGCACTACCATTTTAAAATCTGATGCATATCATTGAACTTTGAGCACTAGCCTTGAGGGACCCCAGGGATCGTGAAGTTAATCTGGAAAATGCTGCAGTTCCACCAGAGGCATTTCTTCTTGGGATACGCGATTCGTCCAGGTCTCTGAGAATTCTGAGTTCAAGGTTACAGGGGGAATTTTGATATTTTTCCTTTTCTAAAAGAAACGAATAAAAGTTCATTGTGGAATAAAGAAGACAGTATTTCTCACAGGGAGAGGGAGAAGAAGAAACTCTAGTGATGGGGTGAGACTAGGCAGTCTCTAGCACATTTTCCACCTAAAAACTTCTGAGTAGAATAGTCAAGGTGTACTAGGGATTCTAATCATAGACAGAAACAAACTCCTCGTAATCCCAAACCATTAGTAGTACTATACTTAATTAAGTGATCGTACACCATGGTATAATTGTTTATTTGCTCAAACCACTCCAGTGAATCACCATACACTTAGAATGAAATTTGTACTCCTTATCCTGGATGGCAAAGTCCTACATTATGGCTCCTTACCTGTTTTTCCTATCTTATCTCCTGCCACTCTCTCCACGGTCCATCCAGATGAACTATTCCTTGTTTCTTTGAAAATATAAAGCTTACTCCTGCCTTTACTCCTGCCTCGCTTCATGCATGCAGTGTTCATGTCCGTTTACTGTGCCTAGAATATTCTTCTCCCCGTCTTTGCAGAGCTGGTTAGTTCTCAGATTTCATTTCAGATATTACTAAAAACTAGCCTTTTGGTCATTATTAGTCACTGCACTGTGCTTTATTTTTTCTTATAGCTTTTTTAACTAATCAGACTTTATCTGTATGTCATCTTTCTGCCTTCTATTTCTGTATTTACTTATCTGTGTGTTTATTGTCCTCCTCTCTCCAGTAGAATATAAGTTCCTCAAAAAGATGGACTTTGCCAGTCTTTTCAGAACAGGCCCTGGCACAGAGTATGTGGATACTCTTAGAAAGTAGGAAACCACAAGGAAACTTAGCTCCCCACCTGCCAGTGAAAGAAAGCTGGCTCATCTACAAAATCAAACTTTCCTTGAGCCCATGATCGATGGTGTCTACAAAATCAAACTTTCCTTGAGCCCATGATCGATCTGAGATCACAGGGCAACCAAAACAACTAAATTTCAAAAAGTGACAAACCTCTTCAAGGAGGTTTCATCTTTAGCAGAACATGAGAGAAAGAGATGGCGTCTGCTAAAGCAGATAAAAAGAAAACAGCTAAAAATTTAATGAATTCTTAAAGGGCAAGAGTGGGCTAGTGTGACAATTTAGAATAATTGATAGCCGCAGACACAAGAGAAGTCTGCACTCACTTGCAAGCTCTATTCTAAGAGCTGCCACTGCATACTCCCAAGAAAGACTGGGGGCAATAAAATCTACTGGATGGTCTCTCTCTGTGGTGTAGGCATGCAAGAGATTATCGATAGCCGTAGGGTGGGGGACAAGCATGAAACGCCACGCATTTTCTTGAATGTTTTCTTATATGAAGCAAAAGCTTTCAGATGCATACACACACACACACACATGCACACACACTTGGGATGCAATTAAATTCATGCCTAGAAGGACATTTATAGTCATAAATACATCCACTAGAAAAGAATAAGGTGAAAATTTAATGAACTAAGTGTCCATCTCAAGAAATTTAGACATAAAAGTCAAATTAAACCCAAAGAAAATGGAAGGATAAAAATAATGAAGATTAAAGTACACCTTAATGAAATAGAAAACAAAATATAACAGAGAAAACCAACAAAGTAAAAAAAGCTTTGGCAAGATTAATAAACTTGAAAATCCATAGAAAGGCTGAAAAAGATAAAACAAGAGAAGTCATAAATTATCCATATAAGGAATGCAAAAAGCGACATCAGTAGAGATCCTACAGATAATTAAAAGAAGATACTATGAACCACTGTATGCCAATAAATTTGATGACATAAATGAAATGGACAAATTCCTTAAAAAATACAACTTATGAAAACTGACACAAGAAGAAAAGAAAAATCTAAATAATTCTATTTTTGTTAACTAAATTGAATCCATTATTAAAAACCTACTATAATAAAGCTCCATGGCAACATAATTTTACTTGTGATTTTGTCTACACATTTAAGGAGTAAATAAAATCTGTCTCACAGGAAATATTTCAAAGAATAGTAAAATAAGACATACTTCTCAACTGGTATTATGAGGCAGGCATGACCACGATTTCATAACATTATAAGAAAAGAAAATCACAGTTCAATCTCTTTTATGAATATAGATACAAAATTCCTCAATAAAATATTAGCAAATCAAATCCAGAGAAATATAGGATAATGTAACATGACAAAGTTGGGTTTATCCCATAAATTAATGTTTATTTAACATTATAGAATCATTTGGTATATTTGCCACATTCATGGAAAAATGAAGAAAAACCACGTCATCATCTCAACAATCGTAGAAAAAGAATTTGCTCGAATTCAACTTCTGTTCACAAAGTAATTCTTTGCAAACCAGGACTAGAGAAGAATTTCCATAGTCTAACGGGGTTTTTTACAAAACAACCTTCAGCTAACATCATGATTATTTGTGAAATATTGAAAGTTTTAACACTGAAATCAGAAACAAGACAAAGATGCCTGGTATCACACTCCTATTAGCATTGTCCTGGAAGTCCTAGCCAGGACAATAAGGCAAGAAAAAGAAATAAAAGGCCTTAGGATAAAGTATTAGTTTCCTAGGTCTATCATAACAAATTAGCACAAAGTGGGTGGCTTAAAACAACAGAAATTTATTCTCCCATGGTTCTGGAGGCTAGAAGTCTGAAACCATGCTTCCTCTGGGGGTTCTAGAGAGGAATCCGTTGCTTGCCTATTTCAGCTTCTGCCGGTTGCCCTGGTATTCCTGGGCTTGTGGTTACATCACTTCAGTCTCTGCCTCCATCTTCACATTGTCTTCTCCTCTGTGTGTTATTTTCCTTTACCTGCCTTTTACAAGGACACTTGTGATAGCATTAAGGGCCTGTTCAAACAATCAAGGGCAACCCCCTTATCTCAATATTCTTAACTTAATTACATTTGCATGGTCCCTCTTCCAAATAAGGTAACATTTACAAGTTCCAGGGGTTAATACTTAACATATTTCAGAGGCATTATTCAACCAACCACAGACGGGAAATTAATCAAAATTGGATTATCTGCAGATCACATGATTTTGTGTATAAAAATCCACAACAATGAACAGAGAAACCATAAGTGAGTTTTCTAAGGTGGATAGATACAAACGCAATATTTAAAATTAACTACATTTTGGCATCTATCAACAAATAACTAGAAAATAAAATTTCAAAGAGGTACCAATTACAATAGTGTAAAAACCCAGGAAACATCTAGAAAATAAACAAATGACATACAATTTCTCTATAGAAAATACTACAACACAACTGAGAGACATCAAGGGAGACCTAGATAACTGGAGGGATATATCATGTTGCATAGATTGAAATATTCAATATTTTAAAGATGTCAGATTTCTCCAAGTTGATCAGTAGATTCAAGGCAATACAAACAAAAATTTTTGCTGTGTCTTTTAATGGAAATTGACAAGAAGACACTATAACGTATATGGAAATACAAAAAGCCAATAATAATAAAGATGAAGAAGAATAACAAAGATGTAATTCATATAATACCTCCAAATATCAGGACTTTTTTTTTTTTTTTAATACCTTAAAAAAAAAAAAAAACCTCTTTATATTCACATCTCCGATCATGTCTTTCTCTCATCAGAGAAATGATCTCTTTAATATATGACAACTGGTTCACAAACGGGGACTCCACATTCTCACAAGCCAACTTAAAGACTTAATATTCTTTTAACGATAGTAATTAAGACATATTGGAATAAGAATGGAAAAGAATAGAGTCTAGGAAGATACCAACACTACCATTTTTCTTTGCTTAAGTGCTTCCTTCTCCCAGAAGAAAGCACTAATTGCCCCAGTTCCCAAAAATCTTCCTCCTCTTTCCTTATAGGAGGAAAGAGGATAGGGTCGCTATGAGTTGGAATCGACTGGACAGCAACAGGTTTGGTTTTTAGTTTTTGGCCCTGTTTCCTGGCTCATTTTCCCTTAGCACAGATGCCTTTGTTAGAAAGTCGTCTGTACATTGATCTTAAGCATCCAGAACTCTAATCTTCTGGAGGGAAAGGAACAAATCTAGTACCTCTGTATACGTATCATAGATGCCAATTGTCTATGTCAGGGTCATAATTTCTCTCACAGAGAGAAGGGTCTTCAGAGAAACTTCTGGATGATCCAGTCCAACTCCCACATCTTACTGAAAAGCAGTTAACTCTGCGATGTGAAGAGATTGCTAGGGTCATATATATAGTTAACAGAGGAGCTAAATCTAGAGTCCAGATGAGTAAAATTCTAAATTGGCAGTCAGAAAATTCTAATGTTTCTGGCTCCCTATGGCAAATACAGAGAACACACTCTAATTCCACCCAATAAAATAACCCTCTTACTCTTTGTGCATTTCTTATATCAAGAACTACAAGATCTCCTTTGAATGAGACTGTCATTCATGAGCCGGTCATCCAAGGAAGGGATTGAGTCTCAGCCAGGCACTGGGATGGAGGATTCAGGAGAGGAAGACTTCAGCATCTCTGAGCCCTCCCTGCTCTATTAGGTCTAAACCCTGAGCAAGGCAGACATCTTGGCAAGTGCCCCTGGTAGTGTTGATGGGGTGGAGGGACGAGGAATGATAAGTCAGCACCCACTACAGAAAACAGGTGGGAGGAGAAGAAGGAGACTAAAGCAGTTGGCTACAAACTGAATGAAGGCCAGAAAGTTCCATCTTGGGAGCCATGATCTGAATCTCTGAGTTTATTTCCCTTTAAAATTTTACTACTTAGGAAGTTCATTTCAGTTCTGCACAGGGTGCTATAAGAAGTGTCATCACTTCATCCTTGAAAGAGAGTAGTGGTCCTACCTCTCCCAAGAAGTCAGGGCTGTGGGGCAGGAAATCCAAGGGTTCTTCAACGAGAAGGAGGATTTTGGGGAAGAAAAGCAGCAACCTTGATGGCCTGATGTCCCACCCTCACCCAAAATTCCTTCTCTAATGCACACTTGGAAACCCTGGTGGTGTACTGGTTAAGAGCTACGGCTGCTAACCAAAAGGTCAGCAGGTCAAATCTACCAGATGCTCCTTGGAAACTCTGTGGGGCTGTTCTACTCTGTCCTATAGGGTCACTATGAGTTGGAATCGACTCCCCAGCAACAGGTTTGATTTTTTGGTTTTATTGTACACCTGGACTTTTAAGATTTATTTACGAAAGAAGTTAGTGATGTTTTTACGTCTTCAGCCCATTGTTTCCTCTGGCGTGTGAACCATTGCACTCTGGAGATCTGACTCCACTTATACACATCTCTGATCATGCCTTTCTTTCATGAGAGAATTGATCTCTTTAACACATGGCAGATTAGCTCACATTCTGACAAACCAATTTCAAAAAATTAAGTCAAAAAATTCTATCTCCCTTTCTCCCTCTCTCTCAACTTAGGCTTCTGTAGTGACTAGGAGCTCTCTGGAAGGAAATGCATTTGCATCTGGTAGCTGTGAAATGAATTGCCAACTATCAGATGGGAGGTAAGAAGATCTGGGGCAAGTATCTCAGCACCAAGAGACCCAAGCATGGCAGAGACTGGCAGCATTTTCACAGAGCCAAGAGAGAATTTATCAGAAGCCTAAAGAGAAACAAGGCTCTTCCAGCCAGAAGAGGGTTGGTCTTGTGCTCCAAACAACCACAGCTGGCTGACTCAAAGAGTTGGCCAGATTCCATTAATAGATGATCACTAGTGGGCAAGACCATGAGTTGGAATCGACTCGGTGGCAACTGGTTTGGTTTTTTTTATTGGGCAAGTGTTAACATTTGTACCCTAAAAGCCTGTTCTGGTCTCCGCCCTCACAGACACGGCCCATGTCAAGCCAGTGTAGCCATGGGAAGGGACAGGCATATTTCCCTCTCACCCTCCATAATGCTCTGTTGTGTCTAGGAAGGAGGATTGGTGGTGGGAAGTACAGTGAGAAAATGTTACCATATCAAACTGTCTCAATCCCCCTTTTTATAGCTCTTGTGGAAAATGGAGGAAGTGTTTAAGCCCCTGGTCCATGTGTTTAAAAAAATAATTATAAAATAAGGGAAATGCATATTTCATGCATGAAGCATTTTTAAGATGTTGCAGTATGCATTTCACAAAAGCCCATGCTTAGGTCAGAACACTGGCCGGCATTCATCACTTACTGTAAACCTTGACTTTAGTGCCTGAATTCCTGGGGAGCCTGTGTGCGCACCAGCAGCCCCTGTCAGCTTTCACAGTCCACAGCCCTCCCATATCACTGTTTCAGGACGTGTCCCCGTAGTCCTGGGGACATCCCATGGTGAAGATGCCTGAGGGATGCCCTGCAGCTGAACGTGGGTTCTTCTCTTTGTTCATTTTGAAAGAATGTCAGGAAACATTTGGGAAATATTTTTGTTTTAGAATCACAGACTTTTAAAACAAAAAGTGTGCTGACTCATTTATTGAAGAATTATATAGCAGAGCAGAACATCTAACAGGGCCAGTTCTAGGGACAGCCTGCCTAGCCTGGCTGCTCGTCTTCATTACTTGCCAGCTGTGTTGCCTTGGGCAAGCGTTTTACCCTCTCTCTGCCTGTAGGGTCGCTATGAGTCAGAATCAACTCTATGACAGTGGATTGGGTTTTTGTTTTTTATGCCTAGAAATCTTCATATATGATATAAGGGGGATCAGAACAGAATTTAACTTCGATCGTTATAGGTAAGGAACATATTGCTGGTGAGCACTTACTGGCTGGCTGCACTTAGAACTTAGAGTTTCTCAGCATCCACGTGGACACTGACTTCTGTTTGTCCTTTTAAAAATAAAAAGTATTATATCTTTTTCCATTCTGTGTTAAAACAATTTGAAAAATACAAAAAAGCAGATAAAAGAAAAAAACTCTCTGATTGCCCCACTCAAGGGAAAACACTAGTTAAATTTTGATGTGTTTCCTTCTGGTCTTTCTCTGAACATAGGTGAAAGGAAACACTCAAACACACACACACTCATAGTTGTAAATTTGCTACAAATACCAATCCAGAAGCTGGTGCCTTGTAAACATAAGTGTACTGAATGACCCAAAGCTGAACTTAATCTTCCTGATTCATTGTCCAAAGTGGTCTCTTCCTTTCTAGAGTTCTTATTCCATGGACCACACCTCCTTCTCCAGTCAGAAGGCAAGTGTCTCAAGAGGGAGATACTACACAAAACCAGTGTTACTGATGCTGGCAGAAGAGCTGTGGAGTATATCGGAGAGTCTATAGAGTGGGCTATGTAGATATGGGAGGCCCTGGTGGTGCAGTGGTAAAGAGCTCGGCTGCTAACCAAAAGGCCACCAGCCATTCCTTGGAGACCATATGGGGCAATTCTTTTCTGTCCGATAGGGTCACTATGAGTCAGAATCGACTCAATGGCAACGGTTTTTTTTTTTTTTTTTTTTTGGTTTATGTAGATATGAGAGTCCCTGGCTGGTGTAAATGGTTAACATGCTCAGCTGCTAACCAGAAGACTGGAGGTTTGAATCTATCCAGAGTTGCTCAGAAGAAAGATGATCTACTTCTAAAAGAACTAGCCATTGAAAACCCTGTGGAGCGCAGTTCACTCTGATATGCATGGGGTCACCATGAGTTAGGCTTGATCCACAGAAAGTTGTTTTTCCTAATGTAGATATGTGTGTGTCAGGGTGTGTTACCTGTTTCTGCCTGTTGTCTCTGATGCTGATAACAAAAGCTACTACACTTTCTCTTCACTCAAAATTAGAGAGCTTTATCATTCTAGGAGAACTTCAGCCCTTACAACCACCTTAATCAGTATAAGAATTATCCCAAAATATCCGAAGATATTTTTATGCAGTGGATAGTTATGTCATATAATAAAAATAATTGTTACAGGTAAGGTTTCCTGAGTGTTCACTATGTGCTTCAATGCTTTTCATATATGTATTTGTCAGTATAGGCAGGAATATGCTGCAGTAACAAATTTACCCTGTGAATTACCTCATCATTAGCAGCTTCAAACAACACAAAATATATCAGTTCTGTTTGTAGGCCAGGAGTCTGGTTGGGTCTCATGGTACTGGCACACTGTTGTTCCTTTCTGGAGGCTCTGGGGGAAAATCCACTTCCTTGTTTATTCAGGTTGCTGGTAAAATTTTAGTTTCTTGTAGCTGGAGGACCCAGGGTCCCATTTTCTTACTGACTGTAAGCTGAGGGCTCCATTCTCAGCTTCTAGAGGCCACTACATTCCTTGGCTCATGGCCCCCTTCCTCCACCTTCAAAGCCCCCAGTGATGGGTTGATTTCTTCTCACATTGCATCTCTCTAACCTATCTGGAAAGATTCTCTACTTTTAAGAACTCATGCAATTAAATCGGACCCACCCAGACAACCCAGGATAATCTCCCCATCTCACTGCCCAAACCCTTAAGCTCATTTTCTAAATCCCTTTGGCACGTAAGGAAACATTCACAGGTTTGAGGGAATTAGGGTGTGGACATCTTTGAAAGGCTATTATTCTTTCTAACACACTCTGAAATCACAGTGGCTTAACACAAAATAACATTTGTTTTTTAATCATGTAAAGTCTAGTGAATAAGGCAGCTTTTCTCTATCTCATAGCTCTGTCATTTGGAACATGTGCCCTTTTAGGTCAAACACTGCTGCTAAGTCAACTAGAATGAAGAGTGTTGGATTAACAGCATGGCCTTGAATAGGGCATTGTTGGTGGAGTGTGAGGATGGAAAGCTGATTGGAATGGATTCAAGAGATAATGGGAAGAGAGTAAGTGAAGACAGTGAGCAAAGAGAATTATTACTATTTCTATATTATAGAGGAGAAAACTGAGGCTCAGGGGTTGTCTGTGAAGAGCTTAAAGCGATGCCTGGAAAAACTGAGAAGTGGTCCTCGGAAAAGCTGTGGACCGGAATCCACAATCCCTGCATCTAGACTTGAGTCAGTCATTTATCTCCCTGAGTGTTTACTTGACTATATACCATTGTGGTACAGTGGTTAAGAGCTCAGGCTGCTAACCAGAAGGTCAGCAGTTCAAATCCACCAGCCACTCCTTGGACCTTCTGGGGCAGCTCTACTCTGTCCTGTAGGCTCGCTATGAGTCAAAATTGACAAGACAGCAATGGATTTGGATTTTTGGTTGTATACACCGTCAGTGCCAAGCACTGATGTAATAGGTGTGTATACATGTATGTATATTCATATGAACATATTCACCATGTATCAAATATGCATTTAATACATATTTGTGGAACTGATTTGAATTGAATTAAACAAACAACTGGAAAAAAAAAAGTTTAGTCAGAGTTGTAACAGAGTTTTGAACAAGGACTATTTATACCTGAAAGCAGATTTCTATGTTAAATAAGTCCTCTTTTAAGAGAATCTGTCCAGTGTGAAGATAAAGGAGGCAGGAGCATATGCACATCGTGAGGGTTGGGTTAGAAATCAAACACTCATAAGTTTAAATCTCTGCCACTTAACAGCTGTGGAACCATGGTCAAGTTAATTGACTTTCCCCAGTTTCAATTTTGCCATCTGTTTAACAGGCATAACTGCCTTATTCTGTAGGTGAGATAAATGCAGATTTCATATGAAGCACCAAAAACAATGCTTAATATACACTAGACATTGTTATTATTACAAATGACTAGATATGAAGATGGTGTGGGGATGACTATGAAGAGGTAGAAAATTCAGACAAGGCAGTATGGGAAGAACTTTCTGGAAGCTGTTTAAAGGATGGATTGCAGGGGCATGAGTCTACAGATGGGTCAGATCCAAATATATTTTGAGGGGAAGTGCTAATGAGGAGGGCCTGAACCAAGGCAGTGGCCACGGAGATGGTGAGGCTAGAATGGGGTTGAAAGCTTTTCAGGAAGTTGAAGCAGCAGGACTTGGTGGTGGAAAAGGGAAGAGTTGAGGCTAACTCCCAGGATTCAAGCCTGGAGAGAGGATGGTGTCATCATCTAGGAGAGGTTTTGTTAGAGAAGAAAATGAGCTCAATTTTGGCCATGTTCACTTTCAGGTGCTTGTGGGATCCCCAAGTAGAGCGACTGTAGTCCATTGGATGTGTGACTCTGGGCTTCTGTTCTCTCCATCTCATTTGAAAACAAAACTAAGGGTAATATTTGCAGAGGAAGGTAACAGAAGACGTGTGTGTGAATGTCATCACCCAGGTATAGTGCAGCACAGAGTTCTCAATCTTGACACTGTTTACATTTTGGAAGGCACAGTTTTTGTTGTGAGGACATTGTGCATTGTAGGGTGATTAACAGCATCCCTGGCCACTATTCACTGGAGGCCAGTAAAATCTCCCCCTTTCTAGGTTTGATGACCAAAAATGTCTCCAGACGAAGCCTGATGTCCCCTGGAGGTCATACTCACTCCTGATTGTGAGCTGCTGGTAAGAATAATGGCAAGAGCCCAAAGGACTGAACGCTGAGGACCACCAACATTCAAAAGGAAGGCAGAGGAAAAGAGCTAGTGTGAAGAATCAAAAGAAGAGAGCTTTAAGAAAGAAGAGTTTGGTAAAGTCAGCTGCTCTAGAGAGGTTATATAAGATAAGGACAGAAAAAACAAAAAATCTTTGAACCTGGTGTGAGGAGGTCTTTGAAGATCCCAGGGCAGTTTCAGAGGACTGGTGGGGGGAGGAGACTGGAGGTGAGGAATAAATGAAAAGCATGAGATGTGAGTTAATGAAAATGTATTCTCCTTCAACAAGCTTAAGTAAGAAAGGAAGAAGTGAGGAGAACAGTAATTAAAGGGGTGGGGTATCAAGGGAGTGTCTTCTAAAGAATGAGAGAAACATCTCGGGCATTGCTAGATGATGAGTTCCTTGAAGGCATAACCATAACTTATTTCTTTCTGATATGCCATGCTCGATTTACAGAAAAGTCTCAATAAATATATATTGGTTGAATTAGGGATTTATTTTGTTAGCCTTTTGTGAACTGTGGATATTTTAAAACAACTCCAGGAAGAGAGCAATGCCCAACATGAAGGCATGAATCACAAATGGCAGAATTTCAGACATGAGTCAGAGATATTTTAGGTGTAGACCTGCCCTGTACCATCTAACCATACCACCCACTCACCTCACATTTCCCATAGAAACTGATTGCTCCCATTTTTGCTGCCAACCAGATTTTGAGGTCCCTAACTTGAGCCATAGGTAGTTATTTCACCCTTGACTAACTGGCGGTGACGAATAGCTACTAAACTGAGTAGAAAAGGAGTACAAATTTGATGTCCTGTCTTTCCCAGAGTCTTCAGGTTGGGGAGAGATTGGAATGTGTCCCTGGACTGGGCTGCACAAAATTGTACCATCAATCTTGAAGATGTCTGCATGAGCTAATGAGATGCAAATACTGAGGCATTAAAAAAAAAAAGGAACCCAACAAAAAACCTCATAATTTACAATGTTGTCCTAAGGGCGGCAGCAGAGTACATAAAAGAAGAGGGGAAAACACACACACACACACACACACACACACACACACACAGAGCTAACAGCAAGACTTTTGAGTGATGAGTTGTTGGTTTATCTACAGCTTATGAACATAATCTCAGTCTAAAAAGATGAATGGGAAGAGGCTCAGTAAAGAGAATCTCTTATTTGAAGCATGTAGAATTGTTTTGTAAAGCCACTGGGAAAGGCAAAGTTTATTTTCATTTGGTTTGGACCATAGTTTATGTCTTCCAAAAGAACTCATATGCAGAAAGAAGTTCTTTTTTTTTTTTTTTTGGTTAAGCACCATCATTTGCACCAAGAACCATCCCAGAGTGTAACCTCCAAGAATCCAGGATTTACTCAAGCCTTACTCATGGTTGTTCTTCACCATTTGGCGTGGTGCCTTCCACCTAGCAGTTGCTTGGTAAATGTTCATTGACCTCAAACGGAGTAATTTTTTTTTTAATGGGTGAAGATTAAGGTAGGATTCTAAATGTCTACTTTGATTTTAAATAAAAGCTTAGAAAATCCAGCGAGACAACAGGTGACACCTGTGGCCTTGAAGAGACGCTCTTAGGTAAGCCCCAACTCTTGATGTATTGCTAAACAGCCAGCTTAATCCAAACACCTTCCTGGAAGCCTACATGATGAGCGGTGACATGCTAATTGAAATGTACTTTCCCCAGTGAACCACTTAACAATTTATATAAATATCAAAGCCCTGGGCTTTACTGTCAGTCTTTGTTTTGGAATGAGGCATTTATAAAAAACATATGTTTCTGTCATTGACAGAGTGTTCTGAAAATATGGCCACTGAATCACATCCGACTTTTCTTTCTGCAGATGCAGAACCAGTCAGGGTACATTTCTCTGTTAATAACATCTCCTTTCAGGAGGAATGGACTCCACACTGGGGTTTCATTACTGAATTCTGGGTAGCTGTTGATAATGGAAGCAGCAATGAGGGAAACCGGGGAGAAAGAGCTAAAAAAAAAAAAAACTAATTCTGGCAGGTGAGAACAGGGAAGCAATTAAGAGAAAAAAAACCTGGTTTGGTAATCCTAACGAATAATATAATATTGTTTTCTCTAGTTACCTCTAGACACAAGCCTGTGTGCCTTTCACAGGCAGAGCTCTGTGACTGTAAGTGAAATGCTTCCTGTACATGAGACCTTTCTGTTTGAGTTGGACAAGGGACAGTCAGGCTGCGGTCATCGGTCTGGCTTGCAGAGGACTTGGGAGTTGAGCTGAAAGTGTGAAATCCTGCAATAACTGTATCAATTGTGCCAGACAGAGCCTCTTTTGTCTTCTTAAGCTATCTGACTTTCCCATAGGGTTTCTTGCCTCAAACATGCCTGAAATGGTGTAGCTTAATGAAAAACGCCACTCAGGACAAGGTAGTTTTCACCAACAACCATCCATGGTGGACATTCTAGTAATTCTAGTCATATGGGAGAGCTGGACAGGCTTAGACAAGATCGGGAAAAGTGAATTCCAAAAGTGGCACCAAGAGAGCTGGCAGGCTGGTGGGGCAGAGCGGATGGATCACATAGAAGTCTGTGTCCCCCACAGACCCTGAGACCTAGGCAATTGTTTTGCTTCTAGTCTACATATAAATCTTTTAATTGCAAGTCCTAAGCTTTGAGACATTCATTCTCAATTGTTTTGAAGGAGAAAAAAAGGAAGGAAGGAAGAAACTTCTGCTGGCAGCCAAGCGATCTGCATTTCATTTCAATTTAGATAGTTTTGCTCTACATTTTTTTCCCAAGGTTTCCTGGATTTCAATAATATATCTTTCATCACCAGATCACCAAAAAGTGGTTGTGTTGAGCTGTCCCTGGGGCTTTGGAGTGGATATCAGGGATTACTTTATAAGTGGGGAACTTATGAATTGTATTGGGTTTACAAATGACTTGTTTTTCTCAGTTTAATGGTCAAACCATGAAACTGATAACTTATTCCAGGAAGGGTAGGCATATGATATTATAATGGGTCTTTGAAAACAGGACATGACAAAACAGACACACACACACACACACACACACGTTTTAAATAAGACATTTGCTGGGTAAATGGGCTCTGACTGCTCACATCGCAGGCATTAAAATCTCCATTTTAGTAAATTCCTGAGGCCCTCTCTCCCTGACCCACCACCCCGACTACTCTAAGAGCTTTGGAGCTGAATTTTTGTAACCTCTTCACAGCTGTCATTTGACCCTGCAACATAAGCAGGCATTGTGTAGCCAACAGACTCCTATGTGGAGAAGTTCTGAGCTGGATGTTTGCTTACCTGCATGGCGGGAGTCACTGGGTGGGCAGTGGGTGCTGGAGGTGGTAGAATGGTAGCAAGGCCACCTTTCCAAGCACATCTGTTTTATTTCTTAACTTTCTGATGGCTGTAGCAGGGCAGAGGGTGCTGGGAGGGGAGTCAAAAGATGAGGAGTTACTGCAAAAGACATATTTGGATTTCCATTTCATAGAAACAAAAGAACCCGTGTTTGCCAAATTGCAAATCCATGGTGTCTTAATCATCTAGTGCTGCCATAACAGAAATACCACAAGTGGATGGCTTTAACAAAGAGGAGTTTATTCTCTCACAGTCTAGTAGGTTACAAGTTCAGATTCAGGGGAGGTCTTTCCCTCTTTGTTGGCTCTGGAGGAAGGTCCTTGTCCTCAATCTTTCCCTGGTCGAGGAGCTTCTCAGGCACAGGGACCCCTGGTCCCAAGGATGTGCTCTGCTCCTGGTGCTGCTTTCTTGGTGGTATGAGGTCCTCAGCTCTCTACTTGCTTCCCTTTCCTTTTATCTCTTGTGAGATAAAAGGTGGTACAGGCCATACCCCAGGGAAACTTCCTTTACCATGGATCAGGGAGGTGACCTAAGTAAGGGTGGTGTTACAATCCCACACTAATCCTCTCAACATAAAATTACAACCACAAAATGGAGGACAACCACGCATGGTCTAACCAAGTTGATACACATATTTTTTGGCAGACATAATTCAATCCATGACACATGGAAATAGGCTGGACTGGAAGCAAGCAATTCAACTGCAGCCTTTGGGGCGGAGGTGAATTATGGCTGGCCAAAGGAAGAGTCTAGGTCCACAAAGCGAGGGAGGTGGGGAATGAGGACGCAGAAAACAGAGAGGAAGGACTGGCATTTTCCTGATGCTCTAAAAGCTCTCTCAGTAAAACACTGGGATGAATGAGTTCTAAATGAATCAGAAACACATGGATTAAACTCCCCTTTCACGTGAGAGAACTAGAGAGAAACTATGGTTGTCACACTGGGGGCTTAGGATAAATCTCATGTGTGACCCCAGTCGAAGAATATCTCAGCTGACTGACAGGTGAAAAGTCTCCCCAAGATGGCCTCGCTCCAATTTTGGAGGCTGGTTACATTGAAGGCTGAAAGTCAAAACTCCCTTTATTGTTCCCAGGGCAACAGATGTTCTAGGATTCACTTCCCATTGCTTCCTGCAACTCCACACCCTCCACCTCCATCTCCAAACTGCAGGGTCTTGTCATTGTCCTCTTGGGACCACCCTTGGCTGCCATTGCCATTACCTTTTTAGTTTCAGTGGCTTTTCAACCAAGTGACCTTCATGCTAGCGTTCTTTGGGTTTTTGCCAAAAATAAACAAAAAATGTATGCTGTTAAAGCGATACTATCTTTTCTTTGACTTATCTTTGCAGGCTCTTACACAGAATCACATACGTGACAATTTTGGTTAATGCTAAAAGATTTAGAAATTTGATTTGGAGAGCTTTCAGTTCTGTTGATATGTTGTTAGGAAATGGGGCAACCCTTAGGATGAGGGCTTCTGGGGGCGGGCTAGAAGAGGAAGAGAAAACTGAAAAAGAAAGTCAAGAAATCTGATTTTGAGACTGAGCATGGCTGTACTGGTTCCATGCAATAAGAATGAAAATGTTTCTGGAGTACCGACAATGTTCTGGAGTCCTGGGTGGTGCAAACAGTTAATGTATGCAACTGTTAATCAAAAGGCTGGAGCTTTCAGTCCACCCACAGGCACCTTGGAAGAAAGGCCTGACAATCTGTTGTTGTTGTTAGGTGCCGTCGAGTCGGTTCCAACTCATAGCGACTCTGTGCACAGCAGAACGAAACACTGCCCGGTCCTGCAGCCATTGTGTCAATCCACCTCATTGAGGGTCTTCCTCTTTTCCACTGACCCTGTACTCTGCCAAGCATGATGTCCTTCTCCAGGGACTGATCCCTCCTGAAAACATGTCCAAGTACGTAAGACGCAGTCTCGCCATCCTCGCCTCTAAGGAGCATTCTGGCCGCACTTCTTCCAAGACAGATTTGTTCATTCTTTTGGCAGTCCGTGGTATATTCAATATTCTTCGCCAACACCACAAATCAAAGACGTCAACTCTTCTTCAATCATACTTATTCATTGTCCAGCTTTCACATGCATGTGATGTGATTGAAAATACCATGGCTTCAGTCAGGCGCACCTTAGTCTTCAGGGTGACATCTTTGCTCTTCAAAACTTTGAAGAGGTCCTTTGCAGCAGATTTGCCCAATGCAATGCATCTTTTGATTTCTTGACTGCTGCTTCCATGGCTGTTGATTGTGGATCCAAGTAAAATGAAATCCTTGACAACTTCAATCTTTTCTCTGTTTATCATGATGTTGCTCATTGGTCCAGTTGTGAGGACTTTTGTTTTGTTTATGTTGAGGTGCAATCCATACTGAAAGCTGTGGTCTTTGATCTTCATCAATAAGTGCTTCAAGTCCTCTTCATTTTCAGCAAGCAAGGTTGTGTCATCTGCATAATGCAGGTTGTTAATGAGTCTTCCTCCAATCCTGATGCCCCATTCTTCTTCATATAGTCCAGCTTCTCAGATTATTTGCTCAGCATACAGATTAAATAGGTATAGTGAAAGAATACAACCCTGACGCACACCTTTCCTGACTTTAAACCAATCAGTATCCCCTTGTTCTGTCTGAACAACTGCCTCTTGATCTATGCAAAGGTTCCTCATGAGCACAATGAAGTGTTCTGGAATTCCCATTCTCCACAGTGTTATCCATAGTTTATTATGATCCACACAGTCGAATGCCTTTGCATAGTCAATAAAACACAGGTAAACATCCTTCTGGTATTCTCTGCTTTCAGCCAGAATCCATCTGACATCAGCAATGATATCCTTGGTTCCACGTCCTCTTCTGAAACCAGCCTGAATTTCTGGCAGTTTCCTGTCAATATACTGCTGCAGCTGTTTTTGAATGATCTTCAGCAAAATTTTGCTTGCATGTGATATTAATGATATTGTTCTATAATTTACACATTCGGTTGGATCACCTTTCTTGGGGATAGGCATAAATATGGATCTCTTCCAGTCAGTTGGCCAGGAAGCTGTCTTCCTTATTTCTTGGCATAGATGAGTGAGCACCTCCAGCGCTGCATTGGCTTGTTGAAACATCTCAACTGATGTTCCATCAATTCCTGGAGCCTTGTTTTTCGCCAATGCCTTCAGAGCAGCTTGGACTTCTTCCTTCTGTACCAGTGGTTCCTGATCATATGCCACCTCTTGAAATGGTTGAATATCGACTAATTCTTTTTGGTATAATGACTCTGTGTATTCCTTTCATCTTCTTTTGATGCTTTCTGCATCATTTAATATTTTCCGCATGGAATCCTTCACTATTGCAACTTGAGGCTTGAATTTTTTCTTCAGTTCTTTCAGCTTGAGAAACGCTGAGCGTGTTCTTCCCTTTTGGTTTTCCATCTCCAGCTCTTTGCACATGTCATTATAATACTTTACTTTGTCTTCTCGAGCTGCCCTTTGAAATCTTCAGTTCTTTTACTTCATCAATTCTTCCTTTTGCTTTAGCTGCTCGATGTTTGAGTGCAAGTTTCAGAGTCTGCTCTGACATCCATCTTGGTCTTTTCTTTCTTTCCTGTCTTTTCAATGACCTCTTACTTTCTTCATGGATGATGTCCTTGATGTCATTCCACAACTCGTCTGGTCTTCAGTCACTAGTGTTCAATGTGTCAAATCTATTCTTCAGATGGCCTCTAAATTCAGGTGGGATATACTCAAGGTCATATTTTGGCTCTCATGGAATTGCTCTGATTTTCCTCAGTTTCATCTTGAACTTGCATATGAGCAATTGATGGTCTGTTCCACAGTCGGCCCCTGGCCTTGTTCTGACTGATGATATTGAGCTTTTCGGTTGTCTCTTTACACAGATGTAGTCAATTTGATTTCTGCGTGTTCCATCTGATGAGGCCCATGTGTACAGTTGCGATTTATGTTGGTGAAAGAAGGTATTGCAATGAAGAAGTTGTTGGTCTTGCAAAATTCTATCATTCGATCTCCAGCATTGTTTCTATCATGAAGGCCGTATTTTCCAACTACTAATCCTTCTTTGTTTCCAACTTTCGCATTCCAATTGCCAGTAATTATCAATGCATTTTGTATTGCATGTTTGATCAATATCAGACTGCAGCAGCTGATAAAAATCTTCTATTTCTTCATCTTCGGCCCTAGTGGTTGGTGCATATTATTCGTATAACTGGTCTTCCTTGTAGGCATATGGATATTATCCTACCACTGATAGCATTGTACTTCAGGATAGATCTTGAAACCTTTTTTTTTGATGATGAGTGCAGCACCATTCCTCTTCGACTTGTCATTCCCAGCATAGTAGACTATATGATAGTCCAATTCAAAATGGCCCATACCAGTCCATTTCAGTTCCCTGATGCCTAGGATATCGATGTTTATGCGTTCCATTTCATTTTTGATGATTTCCAATTTTCCTAGATTCATGCTTCGTACATTCCAGGTTCCGATTATTAATGGATGTTTGCAGCTGTTTCTTCTCATTTTGAGTCGTGCCATATCAGCAAATGAAGGTCCTGAAAGCTTTACTCAACCCACGTCATTAAGGTCGACTCTACTTTGAGGATGCAACTCTTCCCCAGTCATCTTTTGAATGCCTTCCAACCTGGGGAGCTCATCTTCCAGCACTGTATCAGACAATGTTCTGCTGCTATTCAGTTCTAGAGTCCTGGGTGGTGCAAATGGTTAATGTATTCAACTGTTAATCAAAAGGTTGGAGGCTTCAGTCCACCCACAGGCACTTTGGAAGGAAGGCCTGACAATCTACTTCCAAAAAATCAGCCATTGCATACCCTGTGGAGCACAGCTCTACTCTGACACGCATGGGGGTGCTGTCCTAAGTGCTTCAGATGCTTTCCCTCATTTAGTCCTGGGAGCAACCCTCGGAGGAAGGGTGTATGATGATACCCATTTTACAGATGGGAAATCTGAAGTGTAGAAATGTTAATCACTTGTTTATTTTTACAGAGCTAGTAGTGCACAGTAGGACTAGGCAAGTATAACACTCCCCTTGGTGCCAAAGATCTCAGTAACCCAGATAAAAGATATTTTAATGCAATGTTTTAAAAAATCAAAATTAATGCAAAAGAAATTCATGATGAACACAATATCAAAATTTAAAGAAAGACAGGAACCGACCAGGTGTTTGCACATTACCCCTCCCTCACCTCGTCCCAGCCCCAGCCCTGCACATAGTGCTAGACGAATGTAAGAAACTGTGGTTGCCCCCAACCTGCTGGGCCACCAGCTTCCTGCCATGAGGCTCACCTCACTCACCTGCCCTGTGCCCCTGGTGCCCACACCTGAGAGGGACCAGGTAAGAAGTGAGAAAAGGGTGAACAGGCAAAAGTGAGGCAGCATCCATCTCAGAGTACAGGACCCTGTTGAGTTAGGGTGATGGAATGTGAGGAGGTCTGACGGGCCAGTGGAAGGGTCTGAAATAAGAGTCTCCAGGGTTGTGGAAAGAAAGAAAAGAAAATAAGGAATGCCATTGGGAGGCTCAAGGAATTATACGTTTGTGGTTGCGCTTGTCCAGACTTCCAGCCATGGTGGAACTGCACCTCCCTGAGGAGAGTAAGAGAGAGCCACACAAAGGCTAATCCTATATGAGCCTGTGGTCACAGCAGGAGTTCAGCAAAGGCACTGTCAGCTAGGGCATGGGAGGGATGAAGGGCTTCTGGTGGGCCTGAGGGTCAGCTGAGGTTGGGAAGATGCTGAAGGAATGGAGAAGGGGGTCAGAAAGGGAAGAACAGGGCTCTGAGGGAAGGAGAAATGGAAAGGGCATGGCAGGCCCAGTGAGCAGGCCTTGACTAGCCCTTGCCCTAAATGTTTTTACAGATATCAATTGCCTCCTCAGAACAGCCTGTAAGATACATGTATCATTATTATCATTATTATTCTCATTTTAGAGATGAGGAGACTGAGAAAATGAAAAGCTTGGTCACTTGTCCAAGCTCACACAGCTAGTAAAGGGAGGAGGCAGGATTTGAACTTGGGCAGCCTGCTCAGCTGCCCTTGACCACATGATTCTGGGAAAAATCAGAGGAAAAAAAAAAAAAAACCTGAAGACCAATATGAGGAATTTAAAAACGTATTTGGGCCATCCTGAGTGAGATCTAATGGTGTGAAGAAACCCTGCCCAGGGGTTGGGCTGGGATGAGGAAGTTGGTCACATCCTCCTTTTCCATCAATGGTAGTTGATAGAGTGAGCTCAGGAAGTCGACAGACTCAGACTTGGGACCACTTAAAGTCTCTGAGCTTCAATTTTCTCATCTGAAGAATGAGGATAGTAGTGCTTGCCCATAGAGCTGTTGTGAAAAACAAACTAGAAGATGCGATTGAAAGCAGAAGACATTTAGTAACCTGAGTTCCAGAACAAGTGGCTACTCCATTGTTTACTAATATCAGTATGAGTTGGATAATTATCGGCTTTCAGCAGACCTTCCACACTAAGATAGACTAGGAAGAAAGGCCTGATGATCTACTTCTGAAAAATCAGCTAATGAAAACCCTATGGTGTCTGTCTGATGGTGTTTAAGGTTGCAGTGACTTGATGGCAGCTGACAACAACAACAGTAACCATCGTTGTGAATATCATCTGCCATGTGTATTACACCAGAAGGAATAATAGTGATAATACTAATGATAGGTAAAGTTTATTGAGTACTTACTGTGTGCTAAGCACGTATTGACTCATTTCATCCTCACCACAGCCTCTAAGGTAAGTACTTTGCTATCCTCATTTTATTATGAAATTACTCTGAGCACTTATGTTCTAGGCCCTGGTTGACCACTGTAGATTTGGTTCACCCATGACACATTTGGAGATTTGGGAGGTATTTCACAATAAAATCATCTTAACCAACTCAGTGTCTGCCCACTCTCAGAGCTCAGGGCAGCCCCAGCTCCTGCTGTGAAGCCCTCTCGCTGACCAGCACAGCCTACAGAGAAGATCCCCTCTGCCTGTGAGCACACCTACCTACTGTCACTCCTCTAACTCAGCCAGCCAAGTTTCCATGTAGTCTTGTCACTGCTCTTGTCTTTTCTGCGGCCTGTCTCTTTGTGGATGATCTGTCCCTCCGACCGCAGTCTGGGGGTGGATACTATGTCTCAAATGGCTTTGTCTTCCTCACACTGACGATAAATAAAGAGTCTACCAAAGAATATTCCATGACTTATTAGATCTGTTTGTATTTAGATAAAACTAAATGTTTGTGGCTTCCATCCTTGACTGCCTTCCGCACACAGGGAGTTGGTAGTTCTGTTCTATTGTATCAGGGGATTTGGCCTCCTTTACCAAGAAAAATACCACCACCGACCAGGATCTTAGTGTGCCTGCCTGAAAATCAGTTGCATTCGAGTATTTCTCTTTCTAGGGTTTATTCCATGAAAGACTTTAGAACTTGACAAGGGAAGGGAGGCAGAGAGGATGCCAGAGAATTCAGCTCATATTTCCTTGGCCAAGTGATATGGTGTGAAAATAGTTCTTCTTGACTCTTGGAGATGTCATCATGTTGAGTGCATGACAGGTAATGAAAGAGGATTGTTTGCACATGTTATTTTTATGGGCTCATTGGCTCAGGTCATGTAATAATAAAAATAAATCTTGTTTGAAAACAGAGCACCACACTTCCAGGTAGACTATCATCATAATAACAGTCAGTGCAAGCTTGGGCCAGGACAGGAGTGAGCACGAGGTAAGAGCCGTTGGTATGTATATCTCTTTGGGTTGCAGAAGACGGTGAGGAGCCATTCAGGCCATTCTGTATACCAAGAATGGAAAATAAGTGGCATGGGTGCCCCTATTTCCCACTCTCTTGTCTGTGACAGACATGACTAATCAATTCTAGCAAGCTTTCTCATTTTGTCTAGTTCAGTCTCAAAATTTTTCTCAATACAGTGCTCCAGGCAGTCACTTCCAATAGGAGTCAGAATAAGGAATGAAATTTCTTTGCCAACTATCCTCTTTCTATAGACAGGATCATGTTGAGCCCTCTACTGTTTAAAAAAAAAAACTGTTTAGCTGACCTTTAAATGATGACTGGTGCCATCTACTATATGTTTGGCTTTAGGGATGTTACTTAACTTATTTGAACCTTGGTTTACTTGTCTCTAAAATGGAGAAATACTGACAAGCTCTGCAAGACTGTTGAAGTGATTAAAGAGGTAATGTCTTTAAAGGGCCTAGTAGAGTACCTGGGGCATTCAATTAATGATGACTCCTACTACGACTTGCTTTGAACCCTAAAGGGCTTGAGAATCTATTTAGTCCATGACCTTGCATCTAGACAGAATCACTCTTATACCTTTTCCATTTTGGGTGTAACTCTTCAAGGATGGAGAAACTTCATCAACTTCCTTCTGCAGCTTTTTGGTAAGTTTTACAAAGGCTTATATGAACATATGAATTGGATGTTTTTCTCCAAAAGGTCATTACTGCTGGGATAGACACAGGTACTTGAATTTAATGTAGTGGGGTTGTACTTGTTTCATTCCCTCCTCATCTTTCAATTCTCATCTTAAGTGTCACTTTCTCAGGAAGTCTTCCCTGACCCTAGGCAGGGCTCCATTTTCTCCATTATCATTTTTCAAAGATGCATTCAGGACTTCTTCATGGCCCTGATTATAATTGTAATCCCAATACTTACTTGTGTAATCATTTGCTTAATATCAGACTCCTTCACCACTTAAAATGCTTTATAAGGGCAATTATCCGCTAGCCTAAGAGAATGCCTAGCACATAGTAAGTACTTACCAAATACTGGGTCGGTAGATACATGCCAGCAGGAAATAAATATTTCAAAGGCACAGCAGCTCCCTGGAGCTGGACTGCTTGGGTTAGAAACCTATCTCTACCACTTACCTATTCACTGTGTAACCATTTGGATAAAAGTTGAAAAATCTACACCAGTATTTAGATGACCATTGTCTGTCATTGAAACTGTGTTAGTGGCCTTGGAATTGGTGTTCCCTCATTTATTCCTACCCTCTTTGCCTTCATTCTTCCTGCAAGACCAACATGATTTGATAATGAAAGTCTGACAATACTGGTCTCCTTCTTAGAGGTTTTCAATGGCTTCTGTGCCAGAAAGCTTTCTGGTAGGAAAAAGAGAGCACATTCGAAAGATGAATAGCAGAGTTCAATGAAAGGACTATTTACAAAAGTGTAGTCAGGGATAAGGGAAACCAACAAGTGATGGTGGGGCACCCCAGGCCAGCAAAAGTGGGTGCCATCAGCACCCTCACCTAAGAGACCAGGAGAGAGAGTGCCTGTAACTCAGGCATTCTCAACAGAGGTGATATAGCAGGGGAAGAAAATTGGTTTGAGGTGGGAAAAAATTTTCCTCTTTTTATGTATAAAGCACAGATATACATGGAGTATATAAGCATAAATATATAGTACATGGCCAAGTTTCATTTGTGATTGACTAGGGGGAAAAATGTCTTCAAAGTTTCCCTTTAGGGAGATAATGAAAACAAGATTGAGAGACACTGAAAGACTGAGAAAGCTGAAAGATTGAAACATCTAACAAAACCTATGGCTTCTATAGGGGAATACAGCCACAACATCCCAGGACAGAACCAGGATAAGTTGACATCGTGACCTCAACCCTCTCCTGTCCTTTTATGTGCTTCCCTTTGGCTCAACCCAAGCAGAGGCCAGAGGTTAAGAGAGTTAGTTGACTCAAACCATCCAGGTCAACCTCCTGGGGTCTAGAGCCAGCTATGGAAGTTTAGAGAGTAGATATGGAGGGGCAGATGGAGAATAACCAGCACAGCAGCCAGCAGGTCTCACTATAAAGGACCAAAGAATTATTTGAATCACATAGATTTGTGCAACCGTGTCCCACCCTACCCTCCTTTCATCCCCCTCTCATTTGACTCCACCATCCCATCCTTTTGGTTCCTCAAATACTAAGCTACTTCCTAACTCAGGGCCTTTACACATGCTGTCCTTTTGACATTGTACGTGTTTCCTTCCCTCCTTCTCATCTTTTAACTCTCAGCTTAAGTGTTACTTTCTCAGGAAATCTTCCCTAATCCCTGGCCAGGGTTCCATTCTCTTCATTACAGTTTTTCAAAGAAGCATGCAGGACTTCTTCAAAGCACTAATTGTGATTGTAAGTCAAAGACTTATTTGTGTAATCATTCTCTTAATATCAGCCTCCTTCACCAAGCAAAATGCTTTATGAGGGCAATTACCCACTATCCTAGGAGAATGCCTAGCATATAGTAAGTGCCCACTAAATACTGGATCAGTAGATACATGCCAGCAGGAAATAAACATTTCAAAGACCCAGCTGCTTCCTGGAGCTGGATTGCTTGGGTTAGAAACCTAGCTCTGCCACTTGCTAAGCATGTGACCTTAAGCAAGTTAATTAACTTCTCTGTGCCCTCAAACTTTACTCATCTGCAAAATGAGGATAATAATAGTAGCTACTTCATAGCACTGGAGGGAGGTAAATGAGCTAACACATGCAAAGTGCTTAGAAGAGTACAAGGTAATCATTGACATCATCAGCATCAGCATCATCAAATCTTCACTGTGTAATTCTTCTATTGTCGACTGGCTGTTTGTTGGTGACATTTGCACTAATCAGAGAAAAAAAGGTATGCTAATCTTAGATACCACCAAGTGTCTGTCAGGTTGTCATACTGTGGTGGCTTGCATGTTGCTGTGATACTGGAAGCTTTGCCACCAGTATATCAAATACCAGCAGGGTCACCCTTGGTGGAAAGGTTTCAGCAGAGCTTCCAGACTAAGAAAGACTAGGAAGAAGGGCCTAGCAGTCTACTTCTGAAAAAATCAGCCAGGGGAAACCTATGAATATCAGGGGAACATTGTCTGATACAGTGCAGAAAGATGAGCCCCTCAGGTTGGAATGCACTCAAAATAACTGGGGAAGAGCTACCTCCTCAAAGTAGAGTCAACCTTAATGATGTGGATGGAGTCAAGCATTCAGGACCTTCATTTGCTGATGTGGGATGACTCAAAATCAGAAGAAAGAGATTCAAACATCCATTTAATAATTGGAATGTGGAAAGTATGAAGTATGAATGTAGGAAAACTTGAAGTCATCAAAAATGAAATGAAAAGCATAAACATCAATATCCTAGGCATTAGTGAGGTGAAATGGCCTGGTATTGGCCATTTTGAATTGAACAATCATACAGTCTACTATGACAGGAATGACAAACTGAAGAGGAATGGCATTGCATTCATTGTCAAAAAGAACATTTCAAGATCTACCCTGAAGTACAACATGGTCTGTGATTGGAAAATATCCATACACCTACAAGGAAGAACAATTAATACAACTATTATTCAAATTTATGCACCAAACACTGAGGCCAAAGATGAAGAAATTGAAGAGTTTTACTAATTTCTGCAGGCTGAAATTGATCAAACACGCAATCAATATGCATTAGTGACCACAACTGGTTGGAATGTGAAAGTTGGATACAAAGAAGAAAAATCAGTAGTTGGAGAATATGGCCTTGGTGATATAAATGATGCCAGAGATTGTTTGATTGAATTTTGCAAGACCAGTGACTTCTTCATTGCAAATACCTTTTTTCACTGCTGTAAACAACTATTATACAAGTGGACCTCATGAGATGGAATACACAGGAATCAAATTGACTACATCTGTGGAAAGAGATGATGGAAAAGCACAATATCACCAGTCAGAACAAGGCCAATGTCCAACTGCAGAACAGACCATCAATTGCTCATATACCAGTTGAAGCTGAAGTTGAAGAAAATTAGAAAAAGTCCACTACAGCCAAAGTACCACCTTGAGTATACCCCACCTGAATTTGGAGACCATTTCAAGAATAGATTTGATGCATGAACACTAATGACTGAAAACCAGATGAGTTGTGGAATGACATCAAGGACATCCTCACACATGAAGAAAGTAAGAGGTAATTAAAAAGACAGGAAAGAAAGAAAAGACCAAAATGGATGTCAGAAGAGACTCTGAAAGTTGCTCTTGAATGTAGAGTACCTATAGTGAAAGGACGAAAGTGATGAAGTAAAAGAGCTGAACAGAAGATTTCAAAGGGCAGCTCAAGGAGACAAAGTGATGTGTTATAATGAAATGTGCTAAAACCTGGACACAGGAAATCAAAAGGAAAGAATGTGCTCAGCATTTCTCAAACTGAAAGTACCAAACAAAAAATTCAAGCCTCGAGTTGTAATACTGAAGAATTCAATGGGGAAAATATTAAACAAAGCTAGAAAGCATCAAAAGAAGATGGAAGAAATGCACAGAATCAGTGTACCAAAAAGAATTGGTCAACTTTCTACCATTTCAGGAGGCACCATATGATCAAGAACCACTGGTACTGAAAGAAGAGGTCCAAGCTGCGCTGAAGACATTGGTGAAAAACAAGTCTCCAGGAATTGGCAGAATACCAATTGAGATGTTTCAACAAACAGATGCAGCTCTGGAGGTGCCCATTCATCTATACCAAGAAATTTGGAAGACACCTGGCCAACTGACTGGAAGAGGATGATATTTGTACCCATTCCAAAGAAAGGTGGTCCAATAGAATGCAGAAATTATCGAACAATATCATTAATATCACATGCAATTAAAATTTTGCTGAAGATCATTGGAAAGCGGTTGCAGCTGTACATTGACAGGAAACTGTCTATAAATCAAGCTGGATTTGGAAGAGGCTGTGTACGAGGGATATCATTGCTGAAGCCAGATGGAATGGATCCTGGCTGAAAGCAGAGAATAGCAGAAAGGTGTTTACTTGTGTTTTATTGACTATGTAAAGGCATTCGACTGTGTGGATCATAAAAAATTATGGATAACATTGCCAAAAAACAGGAATTCCAGAACACTTAGTTGTGCTCATGAGGAACCTGTACATAGACAAACAGGCAGTTGTTCAAACAGAACTAGGGGATACTGCACTGTTCAAGGTCAAGGTGTGTGTAAGGGTTGTATCTTTTCATCATACTTATTCAATCTGTGGAACACATAATCTGAGAAGCTGGACTATATGGAGAAGAACACAGCTTCAGGACTGAAGGAATACTTATTAACAACCTTCGATATGCACATGACACAACCTTGCTTGCTGAAAGTGAAGAGGACTTGAAGCACTTGCTAATGAAGGTCAAAGACCACAGCCTTCAGTATGGATTATACCTCAACATTAAAAAAAAAAAAAAAAAGTCCTCACAACTGAACCAATAAGCCACATCATGGTAAATGGAGGCAAGATTGAGGTTGTCAAGGATTTCATTTTACTTGGATCCACAATGAACGCCAATGGAAGTAGCAGTCAAGAAATCAAATGACACATTGCATTGGGCAAATCTGCTGCAAAAGACCTCTTTAAAGTGCTAAGAAAGCAAAGATGTCACCTTAAGGTCTAACGTGTGCCTGACCCAAGCCATGGTGTTTTTAGTTGCTTCATATGCATGAGAAAGCTAGACAATGAATAAAGAAGACCAAAGAAGAAATGATGCCTTTGAATTATGGTGTTGGTGAAGAATGTTGAATCTACCACGGACTGCTGGAAAAATGAACAAATCTATTTTAGAGGAAGTACAGCCAGAACACTCCTTAGAAGCAAGGATGGTGAGATTTTGTCTCACATACTTTGGACATGTTATCAGGAGGGACCAGTCCCTGGAGAAGGATATCATGCTTGGTAAAGTAGAGGGTGAGCGAAAAAGAGGAACACCCTCAATGAGATGAACTGACACACCGGTTGCAACAATGGGATCAGACACAACAACGATTGTGCAGGTGGTTCAGGACCTGGCAGTGTTTTGTTCTGTTGTACATAGGGCTGCTATGAATCAGGACCAACTCAACAATACCTAACAACAAATCTTAGATAGCACCATTTCTAACCATTTCAGCTTAGAACAAAAACCCAATTTTCCTGATACCAAATCCTAGAAAAAAATCAGCTTTCTGAATTTTTTGAATGTCACATAGAGTCTGCAAACAAATTATTCAACAATGAATTGAGTTTGTTGTTGTTGTTGCTGTTATGTGCCGTCAAGTCAGTTCCGACTCAGAGCGACCCTATGCACAACAGAGGGAATCACTGCCTGGTCCTGATCCATCCTTACAGTCGTTGTTATGCTTGAGCTCATTGTTGCAGCTACTGTGTCAATCCACCCTGTTGAGGATCTTCCTCTTTTCCACTGACCCTGTACTCTGTCAAGCATGATGTCTTTCTCCACAGACTGATCCCTCCTGACAACATGTCCAAAGTATGTAAGGTGCAGTCTCACCATCCTTGCCTCTAAGGAGCATTCTGGTTGTACTTCTAAGACGGATTTGTTCGTTCTTTTGGCAGTCTGTGGTATATTCAATGTTCTTCGCCAGCACCACAATTCAAAGGAGTCAATTCTTGTTTGGCTTCCTTATTCATTGTCCAGCTTTCACATGCATATGATACGATTGAAAATACCATGGCTTGGGTGAGGTGCACCTTAGTCTCCGAGGTGACATCTTTGCTCTTCAACACTTTGAAGAGGTCCTTTGCAGCAGATTTACCCAATGCAATGTGTCTTTTGATTTCTTGACTGCTGCTTCCATGACTGTTGATTGTGGATCCAAGTAAATAACTTCATTCTCTTCTCCATTTATCATGATGTCGATCATTGGTCCAGTTGTGAGGATTTTTGTTTTCTTTATGTTGAGGTGCAATCCATACTGAAGGCTGTGGTCTTTGATCTTCATTAGTAAGTGCTTCAAGTCCTCTTCACTTTCAGCAAGCAAGGTTGTGTCACCTGCATAACGCAGGTTGTTAATGAGTCTTCCTCCAATCCTGATGCCCCGTTCTTCTTCATATAGTCCAGCTTCTTGGATTATTTGCTCAGCATACAAATTGAATAGGTATGGTGAAAGAATACAACCCTGACGCACACCTTTCCTGACTTTAAAACAATCAGTATCCTCTTGTTCTGTACGAACAACTGCCTCTGGATCTATGTAAAGTTTCCTCATGAGAACAATTAAGTGTTCTGGAACTCCCATTCTTCACAATGTTATCCATAATTTGATATGATCCACACAGTCAAACGCCTTTGCATAGTCAATAAAACACAGGTAAACATCTTTTTGGTATTCTCTGCTTTCAGCCAGGATCCCTCTGACATCAGCAGTGATATCCCTGGTTCCACATCCTCTTCTGAAACCAGCCTGAATTTCTGGCAGTTCCCTGTCAATATACTGCTGCATCCATTTTTGAATGATCTTCAGCAAGATTTTGCTTGCATGTGATATTAATGATATTGTTCTATAATTTCCATATTTGCTTGGATCACCTTTCTTGGGAATAGGCATAAATATGGATCTCTTCCAGTCAGTTGGCCAGGAAGCTGTCTTCCATATTTCTTGGCATAGATGAGTGAGCACTTCCAGCGCTGCATCTGTTTGTTAAAACATCTCAATTGATATTCCGTCAATTCCTGGAATCTTGTCTTTTGCCAATGCCTTCAGAGCAGCTTGGACTTCTTCCTTCTGTACCATTGGTTCCTGATCATATGCCACCTCTTGAAATGGTTGAACATCGACTAATTCTTTTTGGTATAATGACTCCATGTGTTCCTTCCATCTTCTTTTGATGCTTCCTACGTCCTTTAATATTTTCCCCATAGAATCCTTCACTATTGCAACTCAAGACTTGAATTTTTTCTTCAGTTCTTTCAGCTTGAGAAACACTGAGCGTGCTCTTCCCTTTTGGTTTTCCATCTCCAGCTCTTTGCACATGTCATTATAATACTTTACTTTGTCTTCTCGAGCTGCCCTTTGAAATCTTCTGTTCAGTTCTTTTACTTCATCAATTCTTCCTTTTGCTTTAGCTGCTTGATGTTCGAGAGCAAGTTTCAGAGTCTCCTCTGACATCCATCTTGGTCTTTTCTTTCTTTCCTATCTTTTCAATGACCTCTTACTTTCTTCATGGATGATGTCCTTGATGTCATTCCACAACTCGTCTGGTCTTCAGTCGCTAGTGTTCAATGTGTCAAATCTGTTCTTCAGATGGTCTCTAAATTCAGGTGGGATACACTCAAGGTCATATTTTGGCTTTCATGGAATTGCTCTGATTTTCTTCAGTTTCAGCTTGAACTTGCATATGAGCAGTTGATGGTCTGTTTCACAGTCGGCCCCTGGCCTTGTTCTGACTGATGATATTGAGCTTTTCTGTCATCTCTTTCCACAGATGTAGTCAATTTGATTTCTGTGTGTTCCGTCTGGTGAGGCCCATGTGTACAGTCACCATTTACGTTGGTGAATGAAGGTATTTGCAATGAAGAAGTGGTTGGTCTTGCAAAATTCTGTCATTTGATCTCCAGCATTGTTTCTATCATGAAGGCCATATTCTCCAACTACTGATCCTTCTTTGTTTCCAACTTTCACATTTCAGTTGCCAGTAATTATCAATGCATCTTGATTGCATGTTTGATCAATTTCAGACTGCAGCAGCTGATAAAAATCTTCTCTTTCTTCATCTTTGGCCTTAGTGGTTGGTGAGTAAATTTGAATAATAGTCGTATTAACTGGTCTTCCTTGTAGGCATATGGATATTATCCTATCACTGACAGCGTTGTACTTCAGGATACATCTTGAAACGTTCTTTTTGACGATGAATGCAACACCATTCCCCTTTGAGTTGCCATTCCCAGCATAGTAGACTATACGATTGTCTGACTCAAAATGGCCCATACCAGTCCATTTCAGTTCCCTAATGCCTAGGATATCGATGTTTATGTGTTCCATTTCGTTTTTGGCGATTTCCAATTTTCCTAGATTCATACTTCATACATTCCAAGTTCCGATTATTAATGGATGTTTGCAGCTGTTTCTTCTCATTTTGAGTCCTGCCATATCAATGAATGAAGGTCCCAAAAGCTTTACTCCATCCACGTCATTAAGTTTGGCTCTATTTTGAGGAGGCAGCTCTTCCCCAGTCATCTTTTGAGTGCCTTCCAACCTGGGGGGGGGCTCATCTTCCAGCACTGTATCAGACAATGTTCTGCTACTATTCATAAGGTTTTCACTGGCTAATGCTTTTCAGAAGTAGACTGCCTGATCCTTCTTCCTAGTCTGTCTTAGTCTGGAAGCTCAGCTGAAACCTGTCCTCCATGGGTGACCCTGCTGGTATCTGAATACCAGTGACACAGCTTCTAGCATCACAGCAACACTCAAGCCCCCACAGTACGGCAAACTGACAGACACGTGGGAGAAAGAATTGAGTTTACCCTACAAAAAGTGAATATTAGCCTTTTTGCTACTGAGATGGGACGTGAAGTGTGGGTTTCTTCTCAGGTCCTTGCATTGGTTGATTCTCTCCCAAGATTTTACTCCAACTTCAGCACTGAACAAGGGAGGGACAAGTGGGGTATGCAAAAAGGAACACTGGGCTCGCTCTGTGTCCAAGAGGCCGTCTTGGGACAGTCAAAGTTGCTTTCTGAGAGGTCTCTGGGAGATGCAGGGAGACCAGTGGAGAACGGGCTGAGCATACTGAGAGTGGGTACTACGGAAGAAGGAGCCTGAAAAGCAAGTGAAGTAACACAAGCAATGTCATGAGACAGGAGCTCTGGTGGCAACTGTTGTTCAGTGCATCTCACATTTTTCTGTTTGGTACATCTCAGTTTGGGAACAATTTAATCAGATTGGGCATGCGCATAGTGGCTTTTGCACTGCAGCATTTTAAAGGCCTTTTCTGATCTAGGCACAGACTGGGTCATGGAATCACATGGTGGTCAGAAGCTTCTTATTCTGCCTTTTAATAACAGTGAAGGAAAATGAGGCCTAAAGCGGTCACACGCGTGACCTCAAGCTACGCAGCCTTGGTTGAGTCACTCTATGCTCTCATGTTTCCCTGACTCCTGGGCCAGTCCTGTGGCTTTCCTTTAAATCTAACCCTTACCCTCTCTTCTTGCCCTTCATTTATCCTCCGACTAAGGCTGAATTAAATTAAATTTCTGTAAGTCACACAAGCGAGCTAGCTTTCTTTCTTGGTAGCCCCATCACCTGAGCAGGCATCCCGATAGTCTCCACACACACACGCTACCTGTTATCCCAGCTCTGTCTCTGGAAACCTGAGCAGGTCAGCACCACATGCACTTGATTCCTGTGAATGAACCTTGTACTGACTTGGGTGAGGGCATGCATGGCCGAGCAATCACTGTCACAGAGGGAAAATTAATGTTTGCATGTGCGACTCACCTCTTTTCACATCTGGTCTCAGTAGGCCTTTGGGGATTTGTTGGGGAAAAGAAAGAGCAGTGAAGAGTGCCTTCAGTGTTGCTGGAGTTGGCACCGAACAAAGATGAGATTGCCACTCTTCCACTTCTAGAAAAGTGGTGGGTTTTGACTGTTTAGTGGCTGGATGCCCTTGGTCTGAATGGTTCTCTGGTCAGGTTCAAGGGCCTGAGAAGTGCTGCATGAAGTCAGGTTCATGGTGCACCCAGGCAGGATTTTTTTCCCAGTCAGGGTCGCTAAGGAAAGTGAGTATCTTTCCTGAAGTCAGTTTAAGGATGTGTTTCAAATGGCTCTGTTATTGTTGCCAGCTGCCTCATGCACAACAGAATAGAATTGCTGTGATCCATAGGGTTTTCACTGGTTAATTTTTGGAAGCAGATCATCAGGCCTTTCTTCCTACTCTGTCTTAGTCTGGAAGCTCCACTGAAACCTGAATAGACCTTGAAATGTCAGAAGAATGAACAAATCTGTCCTGGAAGAAGTACATCCAGAATGCTCTTTAGGAACAAGGATGGTGAGACTTCATCTCATGTACTTTGGACATGTTATCAGGAGGGACCAATCCTTGGAGAAGGACATCATGCTTGATAAAATAGAGGATCAGTGAAAAAGAAGAAGACTCTCAGTAAGATGGATTGACACAATACTGCAAAAATGGGCTTAAACATAGCAACGATTGTGAGAATGGCACAGGGCTAGACAGTGTTTCATTCCCTGACATAGGGTCACTATGAGTCAGAACCAACTTGACAGCATTTAGAATGTTATATTTTTCTATAACATTTTCTAATTGGTTATTTTCATTTTTGGTGTACTGGAATATTAATGTGGGTGTATAGAAATGCTATTGCTTTCTGTATGTTGAACTAGAAATCTTTATGAACTCTCTTACTATTTCAAAACTTTGCTTAGATTTTCTACGTGATATTTGTATTGCAAATATAAGGACAGTTTTATTACTCTTAAATTCTTATAGTGGTTGAGTATTGCAAATAAAGTTGCTATGATCATTCAAGTACAACTCTTTGGGTAAAAAAACTCTTTGGGTAGACAAATACATTTATTTCTCTTGAATAAAGAATGGAATGGCTAGGTCATAAGACACTGCTTTCCGGGTTCCAAAGTGATTGTATGATTTTCCATTACCCATTAGCAATGTATAAAAAGCTCTAGCTGCTCCACATCTTTGCCAACATGTGATGTGATCAGTCTCTTCCCTTTTGGACCTGCTAATGTGTGTGTAAGGAGCTCTGGCAGGGCAGTGGCTAAGCACTCAGCTGCTAACTAAAAGACCAGAGGTTCTAATCCACCAGCCACTCTGTGGGAGAAGGAGATGGCAGTCTGTTTCCGTGTAAAGATTATGGCCTATGAAACCTTGTGAGGCAGTTCCAATCAGTTTTATATGGTTGCTATGAGTCAGAATTGCCTCCACCACTTTGGGTTTGATAGGTGTCTAAAAGTATTTCCTTGTGCATTTAATTTGCATGTCCTTAAAAAGGAGCCCTGATGGCGCGGTGGTTAAGAGATCAACTACTAACCAAAAGGTCAGCAGTTTGAATTCACCAGCCACACCTTGGAAACCCTATGGGCCAGTTCTACTCTGACTTATAGGGTTGCTATGAGTTGAAAGTAATTCCACAGCAATGGGTTTGGTCTTTTGTTGTTGTTGTTGTTAATGCCTAATGAAGCTGGGTACTTTTTCATGTATTTGTCATCTGAACACTTTAGTTTGTGAAGAGTCTGTTCAAATATTTGACTCACTTTTTAAAACTGGGTTCTCTGTCTTACCAGTCCCTGAGTAGCACAAACAGTTATGCACAGGGCTATTAACTGAAAGGTTGGTGGTTTGAACCCACCCAGAGGTGCTTTGGAAGAAAAGCCTAGTGGTCTGCTCTTGAAAAGTCACAGCCATGAAAACCTCATGGAGCACAGTTCTACTCTGAAATACATGCAGTCGCCACGAGTTGGAATTAACTCAGCAGCGACTGATTTGGTTTTGGTCTTATTATTAACTTGAAAAATTTCTTTATATATTCAGAGATAAAAATCCTTTGTTGGATAGATGTTTTGCAAGTATTTTCTCCTACTCTGTGGCCTCTTTTCATTTTCTTAACAATGTCTTTTAAGGAGAAGACATTTTAATTTGATGAAGTCCTATTTATTTGTTTTTTTATTCCTTTTTTGTGTTCTGTTTAAATATCTTTGCTACCAAGGTCAGTAAGATTTTCTCCTTTTTTCTTCTCGAGATTTTAGAATTTTAGTTTTTATGTTTAGGTCTATACTCCATTTTGAATTAATTTTTGACATAAGAAAGGTCGAGGCTTTTTTTTTTTTTTTTTAACAGATGTCTATCCACTTGTTGCAGCACCATTTGCTGAAAAGATTATCCTTTCCCCCTTCAGCTGCCTAAGCACCTTTGTTAAAAATCAATTGACCATAAATATGAGAGCTATTTCTAGACCTGTAATTCTGTTCCATTGACATACATACCTTTTTGTCCAAATCACACTGTGTTGATAACTATAACTTCTTTATAAATCTTGAATCTAGTTAATTAAGTCCTCCAACTTTGCTCTTCTTTTTCAAAGTTACTTCTGCTATTTTAGGTTTTCTGCATTTCCACATAAATTTTAGAATCAGTTTGTCAATTTTTGAAAAAAATGCAGTTGCTGGGATCTTAATTGAGATTATGTCTAATATAGAGATCACAGTAGCTTTATTTGTAACAGCCCCAAAGTGGAAACAACATAAAAGTGTATCAATAGGTTCATAGATAAACGAATTGTGGCATATCTGCATGATGAAATACTACTCAGTCATAAAAAGGAGTGAACTATTGATATGTGCAAAAACATCGATGAACCTCAAAATCATTATTCTCAGTGAAAGATGCCAGATTAAAAATAAAGGGCATATGTTATATTATTCTACTTAGATAAAATGGAAGCTAATCTATAGTAGCAGAAAAAAGACCAGGAATGACCTGGGGATGGGGGTTGTTTTGGGGAAGGGCAAAGTGGGGGGGTTAGAAAAGGATATGAGGAAACCTTCAGAGGTAGTGGATATGTTCATTATTTTGATTGTGGTGGTGGTTTCATAGGTGTATGTATATGTCAAAACTTAGCAAATAGTATACTTTAAATATGCCCAGCTTATTATATGTCACCTATACTTCATTAAGAAACCCTGGTGGCATAGTGGTTAAGTGCTACAGCTACTAACCAAAAGGTCGGCAGTTCAAATCCACCAGGCGCTCCTTGGAAACTCTATGGAGCAGTTCTACTCTGTCCTGTAGGGTTGCTATGAGTCAGAAGTGACTCAATGGCAACAGATTTTTGGTTTTATACTTCAGTAGGAGTCCTGGTTGGACAGTGGTTAAGCTTTTGGCTGCTAACCAAAAGGTCGGCAGTTCAAATCCACCAGCTGCTCCTTGGAAACCCTATGAGGCAGTTCTACTCTGTCCTGTGGGTTTGCTAAGAGTCGGAATTGAACTTGATGTCAATGGATTTGTTTTTGGGTTTATACTTCAATAAATCTATAAAAATTATAGCAATTATTCATTTTCTTATCTTTTCCCGCCATCAACAAAACTATGTAACGTAAGAATCATTTTAGGCATCCTTGTGGTGTTCCTGACATCAAATGAAATGTTTCAAAGAGTTTCTTTTTGTTCCTTTCCTTTTCTCTTTCCCCTTGCCTTTCCTTTTTCCTTCCTTCTTTTCCATAGGTTTGTGATAGATATATTGTATCAGGTTAAAACATTTTCTAGATCGCCGAGCTTTTTTCTAAAATCAGGAATGAATGTTGACATTTCTAACAGCTTTTGTCTGTGAATGTACGTGCCTTCAAATTAGTGTATTTTCTTCTTGTTCTGTTAATGTGAAATATCCTTGCAGTTTTTGGAATAACCCTTACATAGACTGGAAACATTTTTGTTCATTCAATGATGAGCTTGATATACTACAGTTTTATTTAGAATATTTTTTTATGAATGTTCGTAAGTGAGATTGGTCAATAATGTTATTTTCTTGCTCATGTTGGTCCATTTTTGATGTCAAGTTTGGACTACCTCATAAAATGCATTGGAACATTTTCCTATTTCTTCTAATCTCTGAAACAATTTGTCTAATATACAGCATGTCTTTTCTTAAAGGTTTATAAAACCTCACTTAAAAATAATCTATTGGTGCCTTGTAGTGGCCCTGGTGGTGTAGTGGTTAAGCATTCGGCTGCTAACCAAAAGGTTGGCAGGTCCAATCCTTGGAAATCCTGTGGGGTATTTCCACTCTGTTCTATACGGTCCCTATGAGCTGGAATTAACTCGACAGCAATGAGTTATGGTTATATTATTACAGGTTCAATTACTTTAGTGATTATGAATCTTTTAGGTTGTCTGTTTCGTCTTCTGTCGATTTTTTGTAATTTACATTTTCTAGATAGTTGACCATTCTAAGTTTTTTAACTTTTTTGAACAAAAGATATTTTTATTATTCTCTAGATATTATTATTATCATATGTAGAAGATACTCATTTGATTCATTTTTATAGATTTATATATCTAGTAGTTTTTTATTATATGCCAGGCATTGTATTAAAAGGAATTGTCGAGGTTGCAGATAATATTTTTCGCCAGCTAGGGCTACCTGTCTCCTTGGTTAGGGGCTGATAATCTTAATGAATCAGAGCTTGAGGAGGGTTAGGGCTGGGTTGCAGTCTTGGTAAGACTCATTTAATTTACCTCTATTTACTCCCTGTTTCTTGGATTTGTACCCTTGAGTTTGTTTCTATCTTCTCAATCTTAAAACACTGAGGGAACTCTGGTGTCATCCTTCAGAGGTCTGGAGTTTTACTTCTTCCAAATTTGGCAAATGTCTTGAGGAGGAGCCCAGGCATGTGTTTGAGGTAAGCCCCACTCCTCGAGCAGGAACATTTCTCCTAAATACTGTGAGACCAAGGGAGATTTCATCCCACCTTTTCAAAGCTCCGCAGCTTCTCATATAGCCCCACATTTTGCCAATGAATCATGGGAAAACCAGCTGCACATAGACAGCTCCCAAGGTTTCCAAATCGTCATGTCAGTCCTGCACAACCTCCAAAATGTTTGCTCATTTCTCTCTTCTCTAATAGAATCCCTCTGTGTATGCTATGGCTGTTTCTCAACCAAATCTAAAATCAGCGAAAGCGGCTAGGGAGGAATACAGACAGTAACAGACTGCTCATGTCAGAAGAACTCTTTCTTCCCTGGAATTTTAGTTCATTTTATTCTCTTTGTTTCTACAGCTCTCCTTCTTTTAAAGACAGAATTTTTTTTTTTTTCAATTTGTTTGAAATTTTAAATTTTTAAAGTGAAATCAGTGGCCTGCCCCTACGTTCTTCCCATGTCGTACGTAAATCAAATTTAAAGTCGTTTTTGGATTTCTCTCTTATTTTCCTTTCATTTGGGGTAAAAACAAAAATCTAATTTTTTTTTTTTTAAATCTATCATTTTAACGTTAGCTTTCCTCATGTTTTTTAAACTTTGGTTTGCAGGTTCATCTTGGATAAGAATTTTTCTTGTTTTTCTCTGAATTTTATTTATTTATTATTATTGTTGAGAATATACACAGCAAAACATACACCAGTTCAACAGTTTCTTGTACAATTTAGTGAGGATGATTACATCCTTCAAGTTGTGTAACCATTCTCATCCTCCTTTTCTGAGTTTTTCCTCCCTCATTAACATAAATTCACTGCCCCCTAAATTTCCTATCTAATCTTTCAGGTTGCTCTTGTCAGGTTGATCCCATATAGATAGTTCTTAAAAGAGCACTGTGCTCAAGGCAGACCTTTTTTACTAGTTAAGGTAAACTATTACTCAGTTTTAAGAAGACTTCAGGGGATATTTTTGGTTTAAGGTTTAAAGATTATCTTAGGTTAATAATTCATCCACCCTCCATGGCTCTAGGATGTCTAGAGTCCCAGAGAATTTAAAATCTTGTTCTTCATTCCCCCCTTTAGATCAGGATTCTTTGATGGAATCTTTGATCAAAATGTTCAGTAACAGTAGCCAGGCACCATCCAGTTCTTGTGGTTTCATGGCAAGGGAGGCAGTTATTTATGGAGACAATTAGTCACACACTCCATATCCTTCTACCCTGACTCTCCTTCCTCTGTTGCTCCAGGTGAATAAAGACCAATTGTTGTGCCTTGGGTGGCCACTTGTAAAATTTTAAGACCCTAGGCACTACGCAATGAAATAGGAGGTAGAACAGAACCACTAAACATGTTATTAGGCCAATTAACTGGGATGTCCCATGAAACCATGACCCTAAACCTCCAAACCAAAAACAGCAAAAGTCAAGATGAATAAATGGAGCCTCATAAAAATTAAACTTTTATTCATCAAAGATTTTACAAAAAAAATGAAAAGACAAGCTACTGACTGGAAGAATATCTTTGGAAACCATATATCCAATAAGAATTTGATAACCAAAATATATGTAAAACTTTAAAAACTTAACAGGAAAAAGACCGATAACCTAATCATAATATGGGCAGAGAATTTTTCTTTTTTGCTCTCTCTCTGTTAATGTCTAATGGTTTTACAGTTACACTCAGCCCCCTTGAGACCCACTAAACAAGGACCATGTTGTGGTTTAGGGCTCTCATTCTCCTGGAAATATTGAATCTGCAGAGTGCTTGTCTTACATCCTGGTGGCAAACTTCTCTTCATCCTTAGGACAATGTGGATAACATCTTCAGCTTTCTTTTATGCGCAGGGATGATCTACCTTCCTTTTTAGTTTCAACCAGTGAGCCTATCTCTGCTCTCCTGCTTTGTGTTGGGATTGGGTATGTTCAGCCTGTTAGCCACAGGAAACGAGTTCCTTCCCACCTTTATCTTTCCCTGGACCCGGGATCCAGCAGACCCTCTGCTTCACCCCTGCATACCTGTTTGTATTTCTGCTCTTTAATGTATTTCTGTAGAGATGCCCATCATAGTTTTGAGCATGACTATGTCTTTTTCATTTTAATGTTTATGTGTATCCATATTAGATATATATTTGACTTGAGAACAGAAGGCTTTGTCCAAAGCATAAAATTACAATGCAATTTTCTCCAAAAATTGAACCTGAGATATTGTAGCTAATGTGTTTTGGTTTTAAATAGCTAGCACCCATCCTCATCCTTTGGACTCAATGGTACAACACCTGCCCTCTGTCGCCCTTGTGTCATCAAGAGTTCTCGGTGTCCCACGAGCAGGCAACACTTTTCAGAATGTAGTTTTGAATTCTACAAAACTTAGGTTATTTAAAGGTCTTTCCACAGAACTGCTGATCAAAGGAAACAAAATCTTAATGAAGCTTCTATGGGCCCTCAACCCTTGATGATGCACGTCTAACTCATATCATATCCCAAGCATTGAACCTGATCCCTCTCACCACTGTTATCAATAAATAAAGGGCCAGAGTCCTCAAGCAAGTTGGATTTCTTTTTATCCTTGCTCAACTGGTAAATACATTCAGATACCCTTATTTTTTGAATCTTTCATCGGTCCTTCATCTGCTGGGTGCAGTGCATGGTCAGGATATGTCTCCTTAGGGCACTGGCAGAGAGACACTAGGTGATGTCGATTCAATGTTGCTATCCTAAAAATACCTCCTCAATTTTCTTGACTAGTTTGAAATGCCCGTCATTATTCTCTTTTGGGAAAAAATGCTTTCTTGTAGCCAAATATCTTCCTATATTTCCTTTCTGAAAACTCTAATAGCTTATAACAACCTTGGCAGAGATGATTTTGGTAGAATTCTTGTCTTCCATGTAGGAGACCCAGGTTCAATTCCTGGCCAGTGCACCTCATGCACAGCCATCACCCATCTGGCAGTGGAGGCTGTGTGTTGCTATGGTGATGAACAGCTTTCAGGAGAGCTTCCAGACTAAGGTGGACGAAAAGGAAATTCTGGCTATCTACCCCCAAAAACCAGTCAATGCAAACCGTGTGAATCACAACGGTCCAATCCACAATCGATCATAGGGATGGCGCAGAACTGGGAAGGATTTCATTCCATTGTGCCTGGGGTCATCATTAGTTGGAGACCAACTCGATGGCAGTTAAAAACAACTAGAGATGAGTTTGACAGTGGACAGCGGATCCTGATTTCCATAGGGCACAAGCAAGCACGAGAGGGGGCTGTTCAGAACAGAGTGTTTCCAAAGAAGGGGTTAAGCCCTGAAGACATACCCTGAGTTGCTGGAAGGTTATCGGAGGGCACCATTCAATGTGACAGGCAGGAGAAAAAACAGCTAGGATGAGGAGTAAGAGGATTCTAAAATGAAAAGTTGAGAAAACTTTACAATTTTGCAGAGGATCAGTTCTAAGCTGGAGCATCTAAAAATAGCATCTAGTTTGTACAGACATGTGTGTGAAGATGCCCATAAAAGCAGAAAGTAAACCTGTTGCCTTCAAGTTGATTCTGACTCGTGGCGACCCCACATGTTACAGAGTAGAACTGTGCTCCATAGTGTTTTCTTGGCTATAATCTTTATGGAAGCAGATTTCCAGGCCTTTCCTCTGGGCACTGCTTGGTGCATTCGAACCACCAATCTTTAAGTTAGTAGTTAAGCACAAATCATTTGAGCTCCCCATGGATCTGGAGACGCTCATGTAACTGAGGAAATCAGAAAGAGCCTACTCAAAGGGAGAGCAGAACAGGGTTGGGGCCACATGTGGGCACGTTGGCATTCCCACACAGACAGACATGTTCAGCTTCTCCCCAGCTGCCTGCCATAAGACACATCTGGCCCTGGCATGAACATGGTCGTGTTTCAGGAGCCCCACGTGTTGTTTATGGACACTGGTTCTGGTGTAAAAGCAGGTAGCTTCCAAAGTGTCATAACAGGCAGAAGTGGGGGCAGTTACAGGTCAACTGTTCCCAGGCAAAATTATCTCCTAGAAAGGGACTAAAAACAAGTTTAAAAAGTTACAATATTTCTTTTATGCTTAGTTGATTTATTTGTTCATTTTTTTTTTTCATTTGTTTATCAAATATTTATTGAGTACTTCTTATGTGTTGGGCACTTCACTAAGTGCTAGGAATACAGAGATGAACAAGATCTCAGGAGGAGGGAATTAATGGCTCCACCATGAAAGCTGAGAACTGAGTTCTTACCCACGACATCTAAAGCTGTTTCTGCCACGTTTTCCCTAAAGAGAGACGAAGAATAGCAGGCTTTTGATCACAATCTGAGACAGAAGTGTAGAACTGTGAGGAGAATCTATGTCTTAGTGGCAAGCAGGGTTAGGAGCTCTCAGGTTTAGATCTTCTTTAGAAAACCAAATCTTTCTACCTCTCATCCTCCCACCCCCACACACCAATGGGAAAGACAGTGGGTGAGCAAGCATGAGGCATACGGAACCTGTAGGAACTTGAACTTGGCTGTCTATAACATTCACCCAGAGGTGCATTGCCTTGGCTTGGCCCTCTGGGAACTCAGATTAGACCTTTCTCCTCATTTTGCAAGATCCAGGAGTGAGTGCTAAAAACGACCCTCTGCCATCAGAGAGAGAGTAGTTATGAGCACATATTATGTTCCCACCATCAAAAACCAGGAAAAAGAAAATATTCTAATGTTTTCACTTAGGCAACATCAAATATTCTATTGTTCACAAATATTCCAAGGTTGGGCATCATGTAGAAGAATGATATCAGCTCCCACTTCTTGAGATATAACTGTGTCAGGTACTGTATTAAGGGCTTTTTAGGCATCTGTTATTTGACCCTTATCTTTTATTGTTATCCTTCTTTTATCGATTAGGAAACTGAGGAGCAATGAATTTTCTTAACTTGTCCAAAGTCACATAACTTCTAAATAGTAAAGCCTAGATTCAAACGTGGACTGGCTTCCCCCACCCCCGCCCCCGCCCCACCGTCCCTGCCCTGTACACTGTTCTTCTTTTAAAAACATCTAGTTATTTCACAGAATATTTTCTTGTTAAGGGCTGGGTAGATGCATTTTCTTATAAATTTTTAAAAATAGGTTACCTTAATATTAATCTTAGCTGTTTTCCATGTTTAAGTACTCCCTCCTGGACAGTGGATTACACTGTGCTTGAAGTCAAGGTTGGTCCCTTCTCTTTTTTTATAATTCTCATGGCAACTAGCACAAAGCTAACCCACTCTGAGTATTCACAACTGAGCAAAGGGACATGGAGCAAAATGTCTACCATTTGAGATGATCTCACTCAGTTTAGGACTGTGCCCCATTACTGAACATCCTCCCTTATTTGTCTTTTGGGGACAGTCTGGGCCATTAAAAAAAAAAAATTTTTTTTTTTCCACTGAAATTTCATTGGGGAATTTATTGAGTCTCTACTGTGCTGGGGTAGGCCCAGAGGATGCAGTGTAAGCTATGACTGGTCCTCTGCTTTAGCAAGGTCATTGAGTAGTTGCAGAAACAGGGATCTAATCCAAAGTGTACGCTCAGGGCTGTGATGGAAGCACGACTTGTCCTCTGTCAAATCCCAGAGCGAACATTCACGTGGCTCCATCTGGTGGAGCCAGGGCAGGTGGCTCTGAAGAGATGGTCACTAATTCACAATAATGGCGGGAGAGGCCTTGGAAACAGAGCCCAAAACGTGTCAAGGATCTCGAAGTGAGAACTTGGTGCCTCCTGGCAAGGGAAGGAAATTTGTTATGAAAGAAAGTGCCCTGCAATGTGGGTGTTGCTTAGAGATGAGGCTGAGAGGTAGGAAGGGCTATGGAATGCCGATTTTCTGCTAAAATGCAGAGCAAATGGGAGTGAAGAATTATCATTTCCAAATGTCCCTGGCCAACAGGAAGCACTGGCATCCTTGCTTCATTTCCATTCCAGAGGTCCTTCAATTTTTTGCTACTTGGGATATCCCCTCCAAATGGCACCCGAATGAACTCCCTTCTCTCTGCAGACTGCTCCGTCAGCATAGGGGGAGGCCTGAATGGAGCTGGAACCCCCACCCCCTCAAGGGAAGGCCATGGCAGGGGAGGGGAGCCACGAGCCTTGCCTCCACAGGCCTGCTTGGCAAAAAGTTTTCTGCAGGCCTCATTAAGGATGACTTGATGTCTATAAGTCTACTCTTAAGTCTTTTTTGGACTTCTATTGTTTCCACTGAGCGTGACAAGGCCCAGGCACTTTATACTGGCTATCTCAGCCAAGTGCCAAAGGGGAAAGAAATTAAAAAAAAAAAAAAAAAAAAAAAATCACTACCTTCATTCACTAAACATGCCCATTTACTGGTTTTTCTTCTTTATTACATTAGTCATTGCTATAAACCCAGCATGGTCTACTTTTTTTTCTTTTCTTTTATGATAGCAATATTCCAAAGCCAGGTAAGCTCTCCAACCATGAGGCAGACATATAATGCAAATCCAGAGATGTCAGTTAAAACTTTAGCAAGCATTTCCCAAAGGCTCCCAGGCCCCGGAAACCTTTGTCATGTCAATCTTCAGGCACCCTGATGGATGAGTGCAGTTGGAGTTATTGGTCATTATCATTTTGTGCCTGGTGTCCCCACATCATTTCTTTCTTATAGCAAAAGTAGGGTTGCCATATTAGGGGGGAAAAAAAAACCCCACAAGAGAATTAAATTTGGATTTCAGATAAGCAATACATCGTTTTTAGCATAAGTCTGTCCCACACAATATTTGTGACAGACTTATACTGAAAAATGATTTTATCTGGCAACGCTACCACCAACTCCATTTCATAAACAAGAATTAAAGGCTATCTTAATGCTAAGTACCATGTGAAGTGCCGAGGATTCAAGTATGAATCAGACAGTTTTTCCCCTTAAGGTGTTGAGAGGCTAGTGAAGGTGGAGATAAGTAAACAGCTAATAAAATACACCCTGACACTGGCAACAACAACTCACACACATGTACAAACACTCACAAGTGCACAGGAATACAAAAAAAAAAAAAGTACTATACTTCAATTAACTAGGATTTGACTCTGAAAGGGAGACATCTACTAACGCATATATTGTTTTGTCAAAATATCAACAATCTCAAGCAGGTGTTGAGAAGGAATTTCACGTAGTAAATATTCATTCCTGAGTTAAAAAAAAAAAAAAAAAGTAAGAACTGGGATCAGCAATTCCTTACTATGATAAAATGCAAACATACCATTTATTCCTGACTAGGAAAACAACAACAAAGAAGTCTTAGAAAAATAGTAATAGATAAATACTTCCTCAACATGCGTGTGTGTGTGTGTGTGTGTGCATGTGTGTGTATATGTGTCTCAAATCAAAAGCCAGAATCCTGCTTAGTGATGAAGAGTCAAAGTGTTTTCTTTAAAGCCAGGAATGAAACAAGGATGATTATTACCACAGGTATTATTAGTATCACACTGAAAGTATTAGCCATTAAAACTAGACAAAAGAAAGAAATAAGAAGTATAAATACTTAAAAGGAGATGTCAAATTTATCTTCAGAAGGTACCATCGTATACCAAGAAAATCTAAGACCTTTTAAGAATGTTAGAAACAAATTCAATATGATGTTGTTTAACAAATGAATGTACAAAAATTAACAGCCATCTGTAAGGAGCAAGAATCAGAAAATCTAATAGAGAAAAATCCCAATAATAATGGCAACGAAGACATAGGATCTACAGGTAAACTTAATTTCAAAAATGTGCAGACCCTAAATGAAGAATACTTTAAAGCTGAGAGTCACAAAAATATTTACTTATCTCAAAAGATGTACTGGACTCTTGGATAGTAAACCTTGACTTTATAAAACAATCAATTTTCCTAAAATTAATCTCTAAATTCAATGCAATCTCAACTGAAATATCAATAGTATTTTTGGAAGTTGAAAATATGCAAAATTCATCTGCAAAAGTAAACATCAAAAACTTCCGAAAAAGAAGAATAATAAAAGCAGATTAGTTTAGCCAAATATTAAAATGTATTCTGTAGGTGCAATAGGTAAAATCGTTTGGACTTGGAGAAAATAATTGCAGGAAAAAAAAAATGCAATAGAATGGAGAGTACAGAAGTAGACACAAATACATGTAGGTAATTAGTACAGGATAAAATGACACTTAAAACCAGTGAGAGAAAGATTACTCAAAAAATGGTTTTGGGAGAAGTGTTTGAGAAAAAAAAAAGTTGGAATACTTTCTTTTAAAGAGAGATATTACAGCTGTAACCAAAGCTTTAAGCGTGTAAACAAATAAACAACAACAAAAGCACTATATATGTTCCAAAAAACAAAATGTGTAAAGTTGTTTCAAAGCAGATACATAATTCAGAAATCGTAAAAGAATACAATGACAATTTTGATGAGTGAAAAACTTAAAGCATCTATAAGCAAAATAAGTACAGAAAACCAGAAGACAAACAAAAAACTGAGGAAAAATATTTCACAGACATACACCAAGTGCTAATTTTCTTTTTTAACAAAAAGTTCATAGCAATTAGTAAGAAAAAAAGATTAACAATCGAATAGAAAAAAATGGGCAAAGCTTGTGAATAGGCAACCAATAGAAAAATAATAAACAATCTCATTCATAATTTAATAAAAACATTGGTAATTTTTATAAGTTATCACAAAAGCAGAACTTCAAGGATTTGATAACATCTAAGGTTGACAGTTGTGTGTAGAATTGGCCTTACACACCATTGCTGGGAATGTTAACTGGGGTAACCTTTCTAGTGGACAATTAGGAATATCTACTGAAACTAGACATGCAGGCTTGCCCCATTTGACTGATAAGCTCATTCGTAGGACTTTATCATTTGAATATGTTTATATTATTGTAAACATTTGCCAAAATGGATGCACAAGTTTATTCACTGCAGTATAGTTTGTAAATTTGTTTAAAAAAAAAAAAGTGAACTAAGTGTCCATCAATAGGGGTTTAGGGATGCCATTTTTTTTGGACAATAGTGCTGTTCCGGAGTCATCCATTCTTGAATGGCACTGACCTCCTGCTAGTGGAGTGAGCTGCCCTGGCTTCTGAGGGAGCACCATGGTGGGGTAGCATGCCAACGTGGGAGTTAGGAGGTACTCCCAACTTCTGTCTCATGAACCTACTTCACTTCTCCAAGCCTCACTATCTTCAACTGAAAATGGGAATAATAGCATCTTCCTCCTAGCCCTGCTGAAGGTACTAAATGAACTCAGTGGGTGATTTTAAAATGTTAGTTTTCCTTTGCCTTTCATTGTCCTGTACAGTTCTGGTTTTTCTTTCCTTATGGTGGTGGTAGGAAGGGGAGGAAGCCCATTCTGTGGCACTCAGAGCACACGATGAGCAATAAGCACTAAGAGCCTTCAGCTACACATCCTTCAGATCCAGGGGAGTTATTGCTTTAATCCATCCCTCCATGAGGAGGTGCCCAACCTCAGGGTGTTTTGCCATCCCAGTGGCCAATGGCTTTCCTGGAAGCTCCCCCAGGGTGAGCCTGGTCTTTGCCAATCCTTATTTCTTCATCAATTGATTTACGAGACATACGCCCATGACCTGCAGGTCTCTGGGTTTGGGCATCCAAACAGAAAAGAGCCATTAAAGTTCAATCAAAGCTGGTGGGTAAAGTTCCAACTCTTCAAAGAGCCAGGAGGCTGGAAACCTAAGCTCTCTATTAAGGTACGCAGCCAACCCCAACCAGGAGTGGGTGGAGACGTCTGCAATCCTTGTTTCAGCCCCCAAAAGGCATGCCTCCCACCAATGCTGCATGGCCAGATTTTATTTTCATCATTAACACCAGAAAGAATTAAGCTTTTGTTTGTTTGTTTGTTTTCCTTTGGAATTTTACGATTTCCCTTTAAGGTGATTCGAGTAAATTCACAGCCTCAGAGCCTTTACTAACCAAAAAGATATGAAGAAAACAAAAACAGTCAGCAAGCTGACTAAGGGTCAGCCTCTGGAATAGGCAGAGGTGGATTTGAATTCCAAATCTGTCACTTAAAAGCAGAGGCAGGATTTGAATCTCTCTGGCTTTAGTTTCTCATCTGTAAACTTGGGATGATAATATTCTCTACTTTAGGATAAAATAAGGCAATGAATGTCAACCACTTAGTAAGGGCCAGGCATGCAGAAAGTCTACAAGTGATCTTGGCTATTACTCTCATGGTTTGGCACCACATAGGTGAACTCTAGAGGCAGAGTGGTTGGGGTTCAAATCTGTACTCTGACATTTGCAGGTTGCATGACTCTGGCAAGTTTCTTAACCTTTCTGTGCCTCGGTGTCCTCATCTAAAATAAAGGGTGGTAATGGTACTTACACCAAATAGTTATTGCAAAGATTAAATTAATTAATATGTGAAAAATACTATTTAAGGTCGGGTCTTAAATAGCATAAAAGAAAATCAAAAACAAAAAAACCTGTTGCCGTCAAGTCAATTTCAACTTACAGAGACCCCATGTTTTACACAGTAGAACTGATCCATAGGGTTTTCTTGCCTATAGTCTTTACAGAAGCAGACCACTACATCTTTCTCCTGGGGTGCTGCTGGGTGAGTTCGAACCGCCAACCTTTAGTTTGAACTGCCTCCTAGTATTAAAAAAAAAAAAACTAAACCCATTGCTGTCAAGTCAATTCTGATTCATAGCGACCCTATAGGACAAGGTAGAACTGCCCTATAGGGTCACAGGGTTTCCAAGAAGCAGCTGGTGGATTCAAACTGCTGACCTTTTGTCTAGTAGCCATAGCCTGTTAACCAGTGCACCACCAGGGCTCCCATATAGTCAGTACTATACAAATATTGTTTCATTATCATTATTATTAGTGACAAAAACACAGCTCAAGGAATCCAAAATAGAAATGGAAACAAAACAAAAACACACAAAAAAATATGCAAACGGCCAACCCTAGAGAAAGCAAGTAGAAGGCAATAATGAAGATAAGTCAGAAAATTTTAGAAACAGAAAAATAGAACTAACAAATAAATTGAAATGAAATAAACATACACACACACACTGAAACATGTAAGACTTTGTTGGGTAATGAAGGGATATAAGACATATAAATAAAATCAATAATTATGAGCTCAGGTTCTCCAAAACTGAGGCTGGAAATCGCTGCAGCTGGAGGTTGACCGAGAGCAGCCAGGAGCTCCAAGGGAGTTCTTGCTGGCAGAAGGCCACTTTGGCGACATGCAGTCTGCCTCTATGTGGGGCTGTTTCCACCTCTCCCAGCCTGGGCATCAGCCACCGACTGCCAGCTGTGTTGCCCCAGGGAGGAGCTTCCTTTGTCATCACCTATCTCTCTGCCTCTGAGGGGAGCCTGACTTTGGCACCATCTTCCCCGACTCATACCTCCTCCCAGCTTCTCTAACAGGGCCTAGAACACCCATATTTTCACCCAGTTTGTCACCTGCTAGGCTGTCAGTCCACCCATGTGCCTTTTTATGACTTAAGACCTGACTTGAGAAGTGATGAAAGGGGTTTTTTATCCTCCTCGTGTTAATGTGTTAAATCCTCTAAGTCCCCTTTGCACCAGAGACCTTGAGAAATGGATGCCAAAACTTAATCATGAATTCTGTGCCCGGTACATGTGTAATATTGGACTGGATTAGCTGCTAACTGAAAAGTTGGCTTTGGAACCCACCCAGTGGCCCCATGGAAGAAAGGCCTGGAGATTCGCTTCATTAAGATTACACCCAAGAAAAGCCCATGGAGCAGGCCTAATCTGTAACACACCGGGTCCCCATGTGTTGAAATCAACTCGACAACGGTGGGTTTGGCTTTTTTGTTTTTATGGTAGTATCCTTTAGGGTATAAGAGGAATAATAGACTTTCGGCTGCTTTCCAAGAACTCAAGAGGTAAAGATAGAAAAAGATCCAGATATTGGATGCAACCAAGAATAAGTCAATAGAGCAAGCAATTGAGTGCAAAATCTCAGTGTTTGGCTCTGGGACTGAGTCCCATTGGCAGACAGGAAAGGGAATAGTTGTGTCTACGATAGTCAGGAAGGCAATCGCTTTAAATGAAGTAAGACTTGATGGATAGAGAGAGAAGTGAGAGACATAGAGTGTGCAGGACGAATCAGCACCACCGTTAATTGATATTGCGCACTTTGTCTATGCCACACACTTTATGTGATGGTTAACTTGGTTAGGCTATGGTTTCCAGTGGCTTGGTCAAACGCTAGTTTAGTTGTTGTCATGAAGTAATTAAAATGTGATTAAATCAGCTGGCCTTGGGTAGAACAAATCACCTACCAGAATGTAATCTAATGTAATATAACCATCTTCTGTAATGCGACGTAGTATAATGTATCACTTCCCATAGTGCAACCTAATGTAAGCAATCAGTCATTTGGGGCCACACCAGTGTATGGTGAATTCTAAACCTTATCACTTCTGGGTTACAAAAAGGGCGGATTAGACAGAGATACAGATACACACAGACAGGGGAAGACAGATATCATGCGAGGATCGTCTATAAGCCAAGGAACCAAGGAATGCCCAGGAATACCAACAAGGAAGGAATAAACAAGGCTGAGATCCTGATTTGGACTTTTAGCCTTCAGAACTATGAGAAAATAGATTTCTGTTCTTCAAAGCCCCCCACTTGTGGTATTCTTGTTACAGCAACACTAGATAATGAAGGTACTTTCTTACAAAATTTCATGTACTAATTCATTTATTCCTCACCACCTCCCTATGTGGAAGGTGCCACTATCAATCACCATTTCATAGATGAGAAGACTGAGGCACCAAGAAGTAAATGACCAGCCCAAGGTCTCACAGTTACTGAGTGGAGGAGATGGGACTCAGACCTGTGCTCTTAGCCACGATGCCTACTGCCAGAAGGCTGTGTTTGTATCCTGAGGCGGCCACTGACTAGCAGCCCTAGTTTCTTTGTCCTTAAAATGGAGGTAATAATACTGAGCCCATAATGGTAGGAGAGGGTTAAATGAGATAAGTAGGTAAAGTCTCTGTTTCCAGTAGGTGCTCAAATGTCCCTGCTTGTCCCCTGCCCAGTCTTGTCAAGTCTACCTTTGAACATCATCAACCGATACATGAGTTCATACTGGGTGTGGTCACAAGTTCTGAAATGCTCACCATATTCCTGACTCCAAGCCTTTACTCACAAGGCTTCTTCTACCCAGGATACCTTTTCCTTCTATGTCCAGATTTCCAAATGTTGTGAAGCTTCTGAGTTCCTGCCTGTGTAGTATGTCCAGTGTGGAATCTTTTCCAGTTGCCTCCAGCCATAGTGGCTCTTCTTCTGTCTGTGCTCCCCTTTCACTCTGCTTCAGCCGAGTCATCTAGAATATGGGGATGATAAGGCCACTCTGTGTCCAGCATATTACATTTAGGCAGAACACGGTAGGCATCTAATACACGGTCCTCTTATTGTTACTATCATGATTAGTCTTTCTCATGCTGTTGTTACCTTTGAGCCTGTTTTATTTGCTCTCTTAGATGACCCAGTGCCATTGAGTCAATTCCGACTCATAGCGACCCTACAGGACAGAGTAGAACTGCCCCATAGAGTTTCCAAGGAGCGCCTGGCAGACTCAAACTGCCAACCCTTTGGTTAGCAGCCACAGCACTTAACCACTGTGCCACCAGGGTTTCCCTCTCTTAGATGAGGGATTATTAAGTAATTTTTTGGCTTTCCCACAATGCCTAGCACAGAATCTGGAATGTAATTAAGTGCTTGGTAATTATGTTATTGGCCACCACCTGTCTATCAATTCTTCATACTGTGGTGACTCCCATGTTGCTATGATGCTGGAAACTACGCCAATGGTATTTCATAGCCCAGCAGGTCACCCACAGTAGATAGAATTCAGCAGAACTTCCAGGCTAAGGCAAATTAGGAGGAAAGGCCTGGTGATCTATTTCTGAAAATTAACCAGTGAAGCCCTATCACTCACAACAGAGCATTGTCTGACATAGTGCTGGCAGAGCCCCTGAGGCTGGAAGGTGCTATACAATAGCTGCAACAATGGACTCAAGCAACTAACAACCACAAACACTGTATTGAAGTGAACAAATAGCTAGAGACCATACAATAGGGAGGAGACGGGCAGTGGGAAAGAGGCTTCTGTTCACACTTGCCACTTGCTATGTGCTCAGAGTGTGCAAAGCCTCATGCTCTGTGCTGTAGAGAGGATCAGAAGAAACATGTCGGATGGTCTCTGACCTCAGGGACTCGCAGTGTGATTGGGCTTCAGTAAAGCAGAGCGATTCCTGAGCACTAACCAGGCAACTAAGAGAGAGTCGTGAACAAGGTCTAGGAGAAGGCAGTCATAGGGACATAGAACAGACTTTCTTGCTGACTGCTCTGTCCCCTGTGTTGAGCACAGTCTCTGGCACCCGGTGGCTACTCAAAAAAAAAAAAAAAAGTGTCTAATGAATGAAATGTGAAAGAGTTTTTGAGGAGGATGAGAGAAATGGTGTGGATCAGAGGGAAAGAGAAATAAAGGTGTTTTATGTGGAGACAGAGACAGAGAAAAAAAATTACAGGCAGAGGACAGGTAACAAAAGCTTTGATGGCAAGATACTGGGAACAAATTATATGTCCGACGACAAGAAGATAGCTACATAAATTATGATACTCCAGTCTGTGTAGTTTTTTATAGTCATTTAAAATCAGGTTTTCAAAGGCCTTAAAACAAGGAAGAGGCTTTTGTTTTATTTTTAATGAAAGAGGGTGATGCAAAATTGCATAAGCCCTAGTATCCTATTAAACTTATAAAGACTAGGAGCAGACACACTATACTATTAATAGCAGTTTTCTTTAACTCTTAAGTTTATGAATGATGTTTTTATCCTCTCTTTGTTCAATTTTTTCATGCTTTGCAAATTCCCATGACCATAAACAACTTTTACCATGGAAAAACAATAGAATTGTACATTCAAATTCTATATCTACCTTGATTATAATATTTACAAAATTAAGCAATGATTCCTGGAATTTATGTTCATGAGCTCCAGTGTTTTATTCATAATGGATAATTCTTTCCCTTTCCTGATTTTGATAATTCAGAGGATATTGAACAAGTGTTGTATAGATAATATTTTGGGGTATTTGGGTATGTGTGTGAATCTCTATAGTATTGTAAACCACATATGTGTATATCCATGTGAAATATATATGTATACACTGAGTCAGAATGTAGCTGGGGTGGGGGAAGATGGACAGATGGTTAGACAGGCGGATAATGGAATAGGGTAGACCCCTAGTGTGTGCTGGCAAGTTCAAAGGTGGGTTACAGACTGAGAAAGGCTGGGACAGTGAGTCAAAAACATATTCTCTTCCCGAAATAGACTAAGAGTTTGAGAGAGAAATGAAACAACAGAGACTCCATTTGTGGGTTTCTTTCTTTCTCTGTCTCTCTCTCTCTCCCTCCTGTCTCTTCTGCTCTGACTGCTGTATGAGCTGTCCAGCCCCAGGGGCAACCGCAGCAAAAGAACACCACCCCTGGGCGTTTTGCCGGCTGGAAAGAGGTAGTCAGAGCCCTGGTAAAATGTTTCTGACAATGGCAAAGGTAAAAAGTGATCAAAATGGGTCAATTTTTGAGAGGAAAGATCTATTTTTAGACTGAGCTGGGTGGGGCTGTGTTTTCAAAACAGGTATTTAAGGTTGCATGTAATTCATTTAATGTGCGAGGAAGTTACTAATTTCATAGAGAAATAAAGCTCCTCAGAGCCCAGATTCCTCTGAAGCTTCCCTCAGCCTTAGCCCGGGGTGATTACTAACTCCTTTGGTGAGAAGATAATTTTATTTTAATTCTCATGCAATAGTTGAATAACTTCCATACAAATGCCAGCTATCAATCTTCATGAGTAAATTATTGTCCTAGTTATTAGGGTGCGGTACGGGAGAGGATGACATACTTTAGAAGCTATAAAACTTCTTGGATATAATTTTCTTCCTAGGCCATTATAAACATAACAACCCTATTTTTTTTTTAATAGCTCAGATGAACAATTTGTTGAAAGAGTAAAATTAAAAGATTTCAACAACAATGAAGATAGGACTTTGACAAAGGAGGACCAAATATTTACTTTTTTGTTCCATTTTAGAAAAAAGCATGACTTTCTATGCCTTATGTCCACCCAACATCTCTTTCTCAGCTTCTTAGAACTAAGTCACCCAACCAAGCAACAGTCTCTGCCTTCAGTGGTCTTACCTACGTTCAACAATTTGAAATTCTCTTTTATTTTTTAAGAAAAAACAAGCAAAAATTAATAACTGAATAGGCTATTATTTGTGCGAAACACTTTGCAAAAATGCTTTAATAATTTAATTTTATTTATTTATTTATTTATTTTCCACCATAACCTTCATTACTTAGCCAAGAAAATACTCTCTGGCTTAAGGGGCTTGGGTCTACTTTTAAAATTTTGAAATGCTCTTTTTTTTTTTTCTTTAAGGGAAATAAAGGGGCCAAATCTAACAGTTGACTCTTCTATTGTCTTCATGAAGCATTTTGCACACATGTACTCATGTTTGAGTTTTACTACAGAAACCTGCTGATGCAGGCACTAACCTCACTTTCAAATGAAAGGCAACTGATGAGCAGAGATATGAAGCATCTTGCCCAAGAATACACAGCGAGTTGATGCGAGAACTAGGTTTTGATCTAGATCTGCCTGACTCCAAACTTTATGGTTTTCCCTCACCACCCACCACATTGCTGCAACTCTTTAGAGAACCACCCAGTTTCTACTTCTATTCTTTATTTCCCCAGTTTCAACACCTACCCCAAAAAACAAAACCCGTTGCCATCGAATTGATTCCAACTCATAGTGACCCTATAGGACAGAGGAGAACTGCCCCCTAGGGTTTCTAAGGTTGTAATCTTTACAGAAGTAGACTGCCACATCTTTCTCCAGCACAGCAGATGGTGGACTCAAACCGCCTACCTTTCAGTTAGCAGAGGAGCACTTAACCACTGCACCACCAGGGCTCCTTTCAAACACCTACTCTGAAACTGAACTAGAATTACAGCTGCAAAATCTCATCACCTCAAAAGGTTTGCACTCAGTAATGGTCTGACTGAGACTAGAAGGACCCAGGAGGTCATGGTCCCCAGACCTTCTGTATGTTAGCCCAAGACTGGAACCATTCCCAAAGCCAACTCTTCAGACAGGGATTGAACTGGACTATAAGATAGAAAATGATTCTAGTGAGGAGTGAGCTTCTTGGCTCAAGTAGACACATGAGACTATGTGGGCTGCTCCTGTCTGGAGGGGAGATGAGAGGGCAGAGGGAGACAGAAGCTGGCCGAATGGACACGGAGAATACAGGGTGGAGAAAAGGGGTGTGCTGTCTCATTAGGGCGAGAGCAACTAGGAGTACATGGCAAGGTGTATATAAATTTTTATATGAGAGACTGACTTGATTTGTAAACTTTCACCTAAAGCACAAAAAAAAAAAAAAGGTTTGTACTCAGAATTACAGAACTGAAGTCTATCTATGGTGGGTCATTGACTTATTGGTTCCTTACAAAGTTAACATTCATCTCCATAAATAGATCCAAGGCTAGATGACAGTTTACAGGCAGAAATATTTATACACTTGAGATTTCGACACTATTTCTTCTTGTTCAGAGACCCTTTCTCTCTCAGGCCCCTGCCTCTAACAGTTCCCTGAAGGCCCTTTGTTGTGTTGTTTGTTTCCCACTTAGAAATGTGAATGAACTAATTTGATTTTGAAATTCTCTTTTGACACTCCTTGAGGTAACTGAAGACACATGTGACAAAATCAAATTTGGCTACCAAAGCATTTTTTCTCTCTCTCTTTCTCTCTTAGCAGACTAGCTTGCAAAGACCTCTGACTCATTGGAGCAAGACTTCTCCGACAGATAGGATATCCAAGTCTGAAATGAAAGCCATGAATTAATTTGAGAAATAGACACTCAACTTCTTCAAAACTCTTGGTTTTTCGGTTCTACTAAAGCAATAACTATCCAGAATTTAAAAGGACAATAGAAGTCTTATGCTACCTGTCTTTTATTTAACAGGTAAGGAAATTGAAGTTAAAGGGCTTAAGCAACTTGCCAGAGTTACTGTTGTGAGTGACAGAGCTGGGTATGTTATGGACTGAACTGTGTCCTTAAAAATATATATTGAAATCCTAGCCGCTATACTATAGGGTCTCTATGAGTAGGAATCAACTTGATGGCACTGGGTGTGGTTTTTTATACTTGTGGATGTAATCTAATCTAATGGAATACAATCACGTTCCATAATGCCATCTAACATAATCAATCAGTTGAGGTCATACCAGTAGGGTGGATCTAAACCTAATCACTTCTCAGTTAAATGAACAGCAGCATAGACACAGAGACGCACAAGCACAAAGTGGGAAGACAGATACTATCTGACAGGGGAGGCAGATGCGTCTACAAGCCCAGGAACTCCTAGGATTGCCAGCTGCTAGAAGCCCTGGTGATGTTGTGGTTAAGAGCTGGGCTGCTAACCAATAGGTTGGCAGTTTGAGTCCACCAGCCACAGCTGCTCATTGGAAACCCTATGGGGCAGTTCTACTGTGTACTATAGGATCGCTAGGGAGGCTTGGTTTTTGGAAGCTGAAAGAGGTGAAGAAGGCCCTTCTATAGAGCCACACCCTGAATTTGTACTTCTAGCCTTAAGAACCATGAGGAAATAAGTTACTGTTCTTTAAAGTCACTCACTTGTGGCATTTCTGTTACAACAGCGCTAGGAAACTCAAACAGGGTGTAACACAGGTGCTTCTCTGGTGTGGCAAAAAAAAAGCCATGCCTCACTCATGAAGACATTCAGCAATGGTACCTACCCTAGAGGGCTCACTTAGAAGGTTAAATGAGCCTGTTGTGCAAAGTGTTTAGAAGAGTGTCTGGGCATAGAAAGTGTTCAATAAAGTGTTCATTCTTCTTCTTGTTGTTCTGGTTAACCTAGATGGATTTTACTCCGGCCAGGAGAATGAGGTGAGGCCATGAAAGTGTTTTAGCACTGATCATCAATGCAAAGACATGGATGCCAGAATAACTGCTGGTAACACATTGAATTTGTAACAGGAATTCAAATCACTCGCTTGCTCTTATGCTTTTAACATGCGTTACTGCCAGTATTTTTAAGGCAAGGCAAGGCTTTGGAGTTAGAGTTGGTTGCCCTGAAATGCCTATGTTTTTCTTGAATCTCTCTGTAAAGAAAAAGAAGCTGGGCTGATACAGGGAGGATTTGGTGCTATGATCATATATTTTAAGAAGGCAATTGCTTCCTATGTTAAAACTAAGTTTAATTTTTATTTAAAGAACTTTTTCTTTCTAGAGAAAATGGATGTTGGTTATACACAACTGGTCGATCTTTTAGCATCCTGTGTAAAGCTGTATCTCTGTGAGTTGTGTCCTTCTTGAAAAGAATTCATCATTATTTCCTATATGTTGTATAGTTTTATACAATATGTTGTTTTAAAGGAAGAAAACTGCTTTATGAAAATGAGAGCTGTGCTTGTGTTGCCCCTTCTGGAATCCTGTCCTGAAATAGGAACATTATGCTGGCACCTGGACTGCTTGCCAAATTTCTAGAAAGTTGTCAACGCTTTTTCACCCCAAATTCCGATGCTTAACTCCACTCCATTTCTCCCTGCCCCCAACTGTACCTGGTTGTGCCGCAGGGGTGCCCAGGCTGGGTCCTAGGCCAGCACAGTCTGTCTGAAAGGGGCAGGAAAATACAGGGCTACTCTCGGTGGAAGTGAGGCATAAGTGGGTAGACTCAAAGGGCCATTTGAGCCTGTGATATTTGGTTGGCTTCTGTGAATAGGTGGCTCTACTGTTCCTAAACAGAAGGCTCTATTGCTTAGATCAGGGCAGTAATGGTTCAGTAGTAGAATTCTTACCTTCCATGAATGATTCTCAACCAATGTACCCCAAGGGTAGTCACCACCTGTCTGTCACTGGAGGCTTGTGTGTTGCTATGATGATGAACATCATGGACAAAAAGAACAAGTGTCGAGAGACTTCTGCTGTGTCAGTAAAGCTGATTATTACAAAGGAAATTAGCCAGACCAACATGCCTGGATTGGTCAGCTAATTGATAACATTGTCATTAAAGTGGGTTTATTTTATGTCAGGGAGTCCCTTCATGGTACAAATGGTTAAGCGCTTAGCTACTAACAGGGAGGTTGGCGGTTCAAATCTACCCAGAGGCACCATAGAAGAAAGGTCTAGAGATCTACTTCTGAAAAAATCAGCCATTGAAAACTCTGTGGAGCACAGTTCTGCTTTTGTCACACATGGAGTCACCCTGAGTTGGAGTTGGCTGAACAGCAACTGTTATGCCAGACATGGTGCTGCCTGGTTAACATACTTTATTCCTTTTGACAGGCCATCATCATCCCCATGTCGCAGACTGATGCTCAGCAAGGTGAAGTGCTTGGCCCAGTCTGGCACAGCTGGTGAACCACAGAGCTAGAATTTGAGCCATGTCTGAGAGCTCCCCCAACCCCACATGACTCAGGGCAACAGAGCTGTTGCCTGGTGCCTTCTCTGAGCTCCTCCCTAACGAAAGGTGGAAGTTACCTGTGAGCTTCCGCTCCAGAAAATGGGCTGCTCTAGAGCCTTGGTCCTGTCAACTCCTACCGGGGTGACTTTGAACAAGATGCATGTTTCAGCTGTAAAGATGAGGGTTTGAACTTGATCATGTTTTCTTGGATTCTATATCAGTTCTGTCTAGCAGATTCCTTGTATTGTAACAACCTCAGCATATGTGTATAGAGCCTTCTACTGCAAAACAATCTGTTTTCTGCTTGTGCTTTACCGAAATTTGCCTCAAATTGGGGATTTAATAGGACAAAGCCACTTTATCTTCAAACCCATTTGATTGCGTTTAGGCAAGATGAAAATATGCTAATTCTCTCCCTTTAGTCATGTCCACATTTCGACATCAGACTTCAAGTCTGGAGATAAGGAAAGAGGTTTGAGAGGTTACTGATCAGAAGGAAATCATCTTTTTTTCACATTCCCTGCGAACCCCCTAAGTCCTGACTTGTCCTTTTCCATAGGCCATTAAGGGCATCCTGGCTGGGTTGGCCCTAGGTAAACTGAAACCTCCCTGGCCTTCTGTCCCATAAATATACCGAATGCAGCTTCCTTTTTGGGCACCTTATCTTCTCAATGACTAAGAGCTAGTTTGGGGGCCATAAGTTAGAAATTGTTTCTTCTTAAATAAATCATTGGGTCTTGACTTTTGACCCTGAGCCCATTTATCATAATCAGTTCCTTTCCTCAGCTCCTTCAGTGAGTTCCCTCCCAAACAATTTCTCTAGTGAGCAGAATGTCAAGTTTTAAAGGTTGCTGTGATTGTGGCTTTGAGTTTTTAAAGGCCCCATACTTTCTCCTTTTCCTTATTTAAGGAGTGTTGTGGTAAGGGTGAGGGAGGCTGTGTGTTATTTTGAGGAAGAATTTTTACATCAAATTTAGCTATACCATGTGATCCTATCAGGAAGGCAATTTCATCCTTTGTAGAGCCAAATCTGGAGTCCCTGGGTAGTATAAATGGTTAATGAATGTGCTCAACTTCTAACCCAAAACTTGGAGATTCAGTTCCACACAGGTGCCTCAAAAAAAAAAAAAGTCTGATGATCTACTCCTGAAAAACCAGCCATTGCAAACCCTATGGAGCACAGTCCTACTCTGACACACATGGAGTTGCCATAATTTGGAAACTACTCCATGGCAACTGGTTGGTTTAGAACCAAATCAGTATAATAATGGGACCTGTTTTTCTCTGGGACACTAGTGTGTTTGGGTGTTTGGAAAAGGCTGCTATCTTCAGTTCTTCACCTCATGTACCAACTGTGCTTACACTCTATCTTCATGGCCTGTATCTGAATCCAGATTTATTTTTTTTTCTAAATTCTATTTATTTTGTTATTGTTGTTGAGAACATACACAGCAAAACACACACCAATTCAACAATTTCTACATGTACAATTTAGTGACATTGATTACTCTCTTTGAGTTGTGCAATCATTCTCACCCTCCTTTTCTGAGTTATTCCTCCCTCATTAACATAAACTCACTGCCCCCTAAGGTTCCCGTCTAATCTTTCAAGTTGCTGCTGTCAGTTTGATCCCATGTAGATAGTTCTTAAAAAAGCATAATGCTTAAGGCAGACCTTTTTTTTACTAGTTAAGCTAAACTATTGTTCAGTTTTAAGACAACTTCAGGGGATATTTCTGGTTTAAGGTTTCAAGATTATCTCAGGGCAATAGTTTCCAGAGTTCATCCACCCTCCATGGCTCCAGAAAGTCTAGAGTCCACAAAAACTTAAAATTCTGTTTTGCATTTTCCTCCTTTTGACCAGGATACTTCTATGAAATCTTCGATCAAAATATTCAGTAATGGGTAGCCAGACACCATTCTGTATATTCAGGTTTATGGCAAAGGAGGCAATTGTTCATGGAGGCAGTTAGCCGCACAGTGCATATCCTTCTCCTATTCCTGACTTTCCTTCTTCCTCTGTTGCTTCAAGTGAATAGAGACTGATTGTTGTGCCTTGGATGGCTGCTTGCAAGCTTTTAAGACCCCAGGCACTACACAAAGAACTAGAAGGTAGAACGGGAGCACTAAACATGTTATCAGGCCAATTAACTGGAATGTTAATAAAAAATAGACCCTGATCTATTTTTTAAACCTATATCCCAAGGGAACCGAATACCCAATCTTCCAAATGCAGTTAGGTTATTAGTTTTGACTTAATGAAGAATATAGTTGGTGGGAATGAGCCAGGCAAAGAGTTGAGGACTCTGAGGGAAAGAAAGAAAAAGGGTGGCAAAGAATCAAATATATGCAACTAAGCACTTTTCATATTTTGCATTAAACAGTTTGATACCATTTTTTAAGAGAAGGAAAGAAATGTTCTAGATATTCTAAGCATAATGCCTAAGCCACAAATTCTGTAAAAAATGAACAGCATAAGCTATTAACAACCGTACGCGTCATAAACACCTTAGGCGAGGCGATCAGATACTAATGCCAGAAGCACCTCGGAGCCATCCGTCTGCACAGGGCTCGACTTCTGCAATTTCATAAGATAAATGCCTCTGCTGTTTTAAGATGATGAAACTACAGCTGGGACGAATCTCCGTATTTTTCACCAGTGATTTAATAAAGGCCAGCTTCGAATAAATATGGAACGGCTACTCTGAAAGCTTTTTGAGCTTTGTGCTGAAATGTGCTGGACCTTTCTTCCATAAATTGATTGTATCCAAAGTTTCGATTTGTCCATGCATGGAAGAAAGACGTTTAGTAAGTCGTAGACTTTTAACATTCCATGTAACCCGGTGTGGCTTATGGGAAATTTAGGGAAAGATGCCTTCTTGGGCAAAGCCAGGGGTGAAGGATCAGAAAGTAGGCTCCACTTTTCTTGGCCTGAAATGGCTGCCGAAAGAAACAGAGACGGGTATTCTGTATCCTGAATTTTGCTGTCCCTAAATTTACACTTCTCACAAAGAATGCCTATGTCCATGTGATGGCATACTTGCCTTCAGGTTGACTTTGGTGTCTTAAGATGTACTGAATACACACCCAATCAATAAGTAGCTAGACATGGGCAGGAGGGTCAGATAGCCAGATAAACACACTGCACCATATTACAGGCATATTACTTCTCAAAGCGTTTACAATGCTAGGGGTCAAGGCTTACTATCATCTTAGAGATCTAGTTAAATCTTCTATTTATGAGTAAGAAAGGTTTTTGTTTTCCATTTTTGATGAGCGAGAGAACAAGCAAATGAGTAAGCGAAGAACACCTGATTTATTAATATTTCTTTGGGCCCATATTCTTGGCAGTTGGCTCTGTATGTCACCTAGCCCTGTACAGGGTCTCTGGTTAGGCTGTATGTGTGCGTGTGTGAGTACAGTCATGTGTTCATGTGCTTGCGTATATGGACATTGACATTCGTTGTGCATTTGTACACGTGTGTGTGCATGTGTATATGGATATGAGCGTGTATGCATGTGTGAGTGTGCAATTTTCATTGGTTCAATGGCACTGCTCTCAGAACGGCAAGGGCCTGTCAGGGAAAGGCAGCGCCTTCTGCTGACACATTTTGGCGGGGGGCCTGAAGTTGTGGAAGCCCCACCTTCAAACGCTGCAGTTGGACTGTGCCAGTCCGCCTGCCCAGCCCCCTGCCCCGGCCCTCCTGACTTTAATTACGTCCTCCTTGGCTGAATTCACAGGTGGCTTTCCTTGGAGGAGGCGTTTACCTCTCCCCAAGCCCTGGCTGCTCATTTCCTCAGTGGATTAGCAGGGCCACGATGAAACAGAAGCTTGTGCCTTCTCCATTCTTTACACAACCTGGTGTTAGAGGTTGACCTTTCACCCCTGGAGATTCGGAGGATTAAGGTTGCTTTTAAGTCCCGCTCTAGTTACTAATCCACCGCTTTCACTCGATGTTATGTAAGCACTTCCTGACTTACCCTTTAAATCCTGTAAACATAATAAAACAGAGTTTAACCTTTACCTTCGGATTTCCCCCACTATCTTTCGCGCTATCAAATCAACTATGGAAGGATCTGGGAACAGAAAGCTCATAAGTGATGGTCTGATTTTTTTTTTTTTTTTACCCTGGGACATGTAACAAAACATTACAATATTTAATATATTCAGGTCAAATAGTTGTTAGCGAGTATGGAAGGTTACAGGTCGGGAAAATCATGCTTGCCTCCCACACCCTGCTCCTTAACTGCATAGATTTTCCCACAAAACAATAAAGCAGGTGGCATCAATGTTTTCTCCCCTCCCCCTTTTGAACAAATTAGAACCAATAACTTCCAAATGATAGCTTAAAAAAAAAAAAAAAAGGCTTGGAGGCAGTTTGCAGTAATACAGATTTTCAGTTTCCCTGTCTGCAGTTCAGCAGTCCCTGATCCTATCCTGAGAGGCTCTCTCTGGAAGCCTTTGCTCATTTAGATAGGAATATCATTAGTAACACTGATTTCTGGAGCAAATACAAAATTATTTCAAGCCAACGTAGAATCCATGGTTTTTGTTTACCCTTCACCCTCCACTGGTTAGCCAGCTCTCCTAAACATTCTTTCTTAGGGACTAGGTTACAGGATTGTCTAACAGTGTCTTATCGCTGTTGTTGGCTGCCATCAAGTTGGCCCCTGACTCGTGGTAACCCATACACAACGGAACAAAAGGTTGCCTCATCCTGCACCATCCCCATGATCAGTTCCGGATCTGACTGCTGTGATCCATACATAGGGTTTTCATTAGCTGATTTTCAAAAGTAGATTGCCAGACCTTTCTTCCTAGTCCTTCTTAGTCTGGAAGTTCTGCTGAAACCTGCTCAGCATCACAGCAACACACAACCCACCAGACGAGTGGTGGCTACACATGAGGTGCATTGGAACTGAACCCAGGTCTCCCGCATTAAACCAAAAAGACAACCAAACCTGTTGACAAGTTACTCTTGCATTATTTATTTTAGTTTATGGATCGTTTGGTGCATCCCTTGGAGAACATCTGAAATGCCCCAGGTGGCGGTGGGAAGCAGGTCAAAGCGGGAGAGGAATCACCAGTTTCTGTGGGGAATTTCCCTGGGATTTCCTTAGCTTCTGCACTCGTTTCTGCCCCTAAAAACATCCCGAAAGAAGCAAACTCTGCCCTCTGCTACCTGCTAGGGAGAATCTTTTTCCAATATCCCCAAAGATGGAAGTCATCTGGAAGCTGCTTGGTCAGAAGTCACCACCAGAACCTTACAACATTCCTTCCTTAACTGCTCAAGAATTAATGGGTATCACGTAAGAAATGCTGACAAGGAACATGTGTAGTTTGTGTCTTGCAGTAAATGCTTTTTCGGTGAGTCTCTGCAGAGGCGTAATGTCCTGTTTGTGACGAGCATGTCCCTTCTTGTACATGGATGTGTCACTGCTCTGTTCTCATGTGAAGCGCATGCACATGGGGATAGGTGCTCCCACTTGGAGGTGCTCACGGGCCCACTCCACTTGCTGAACATTGTAGCCAAGGGAGCAAGTGCTGCTCCAGGCCCAGCAGAACCTTCCTCGACATTCAACACTTGACCATAGCCCTGCAGTGGTGGAAGCCATAGAGAAGAAGACTCAGGACAAGAAAAGAGGAACCCCAACATAGGTTGACTCCACATCAGCTCAGCTCAGGGTCCTCAGACTTCACAGTGCAGAGTCCCCCAGGTGTTCACACACCTGTGCACACTCCCTCACACACAGCCACTTTCATGATCACCCCATGTTATAGCAATGAAATGTTGCCCGATCCTGCGTCATCTTCCTGATGGTTGGTATGTTTGAGTCCATTTTTGTGGCTGATGTATCAATCTATCTCATTGAGGGTTTTCCTCATTTCTCCTGACCCTTTATTCTGCCAAATATGGGGTCCTTTTCTAGCAATTGGTCTTTCCTGATGATGTGTCCAAAGCAAGCAAGCCGAAGTCTTGCCATCCTCACTTCTAAGAACCATTCTGCTTGTATTTCTTTTAAGGCTGATTACCAGATAGTGAAGCCTTTTTGTCTTTTGCAAACCAACTTCCCTTGAAAGAGTATTAGGTAGCATCTCAATTTTCAAAAAGATTTAAGAAGGGTTATTGTAGCTGTAATGGCAGCAGCCGTATTAATTGCAGTCAAATATCTTTACTCCAAAGCCACCTGCCCAACAATGTGTCATATGAAATGTAGCTGGGAACCCAAGATAAACAAAAAGTCTGAATGGTCAGCATAGCTGTGCTGGTGCTTCCCCATTAGAGCTCAATTGTCCTCACATGGAATCTGTTTACTCTCACTTTGTACATAGCCATAACGTGAATAGTGGTTTACTTTCCCAAATTAAAAGTGATAGTTCACAGTAAGGGAAAAGGCAGAAAGGCAATTTTTCTAAAAAAGAACAAAGGCATACAAACTAAAAATATATAACTTAGGATTGATTGATATAGAGCTAAACTTTTTCATAAATTCTCACAGTCCTTAAATACTCACTTTTTAATTTTTGAGCAACTTAATAGTCTCAATGAGAGCTCAGAGTTACCAAGAAAAGCATAAATGATGCTCTGTAACTGCTTTTTAAAGAGAAGAGGATATGGAGACGCTGGTTCAATTCAGTACCGTGACAAAAAACATGAACTTTGGAGTCAGATAAAAACCAAAACACCAAACTCACTGCCATCAAGCCCATTCCAACTCATGGCGACCCCATGTGTGTAGAGTAGAGCTGCTCTACGGGGTTTTCAAGGCTCTGACCTTTAGGAAGCAGATCATCAGGGCTTTTATCCGAGGTGCCTCTGGGTGGGCTCAAACTGACCAACTTTTGGTTAGTCGTAGAATGCTTAACAGTTTGCACCACCCAGGGATCAGGCCATGTCATTCACTGGCTGTGAGCCAGTAGACATGTGACTAAATATGGTGGAACCTCAGTTTCTTCACCTATTAAAAATAGGGTTGATTTTGAGGATTAAATTAAAATATATAAATAAGGTGTTTAGCACATAATGGAGCCCTGCTGAAGCAGTGGTTAAGAGCTTGGCTGCTAACCAAAAGGCTGGCAGTTTGAATCCACCCGCCGCTCCTTGGAAACCCTGTGGGGAGTTCTACTCTGTCCTATAGGGTCACTATGAGTCAGAATTGACTTGGTGGCAATGGGTTTGGTTTGGTTTGGTTTTTTGACACATAATAGGAATTCAGTAAGTGACAGTTCTTTATTGTTTTTCACCTGAAAATTTTCATTACGTAAAGTGCCAAAACCTCAAAGTGACCACAACAGTATATTAATAATCAGAATGATAGCAATAATTAATAATCATGTCAGTTACCATCTTGGGAACTGGTGTTAACAAAAAATAAATCCTCAGTGTTGAGGATTTTTTTTTTTCTGGAAATTTTTAAAGTCAAATATTTCTAGCAGCAGATGCATTTGCTAAATTTCATGCCATAAATAACCATAACCACTTAGAATTGTAGTTACATGGCTTCCTTGTAGCTCATACTTATCAATCAGTAGGGGTTGCTAAGGCCAAACAGTTCCCAAAGAAAATGGCAATGAAGAAAAGAAACAGGGTAGATGTGTTTTACAGCATACGACTCTTTTCAAATCGAAGTGTGAAAACAATCAATTCAACCAGGTGCCTAACTGTCCCAAGAGTCCAGGCAGAGCAATTATTGAAGTAACAAAAATGGAAGCAAAACAGAAAAATAAAAAGGGGCCTCCCTACAGAGGTAATTCTGGAACGGTAGTTTTGTACCTTGTAAACCTTGTTTCCATAGCTCCCCACCAAACAATGACTTTGCGTCATGGAAAAATTGCATGATCTACAGTCAAAACACTCAGTGCAGAAGTGAATTTTCTAGAAGAAAATGTGAGTGAACTCAGGTTTTGAGTTTCTAGGTAATTCTCTTTGTATAAAATCCATTTAATACTATTGTGGGACAGGAATGGCCCTCTCTTACCATCTATCCTGCCATCTGTAAATCAATGGAGTTGGATTAGTGTTTGTTAAGTTCCTTTTTTTTTTTTTCATTTGGAAGTAAACCCACCAAAGGAAACATTATTCATAAATTTATTCATTCACTCACTCATTCAACAAATATGGAACAACTGTCTTTTTAAGTATAAGTTAGATTGTGTCACTACTTTTTTTATACTGGTAAATATATATGTAACAAAACATTTTCCATTTGAACATTCTTCACAGGTATAGTTCAGTGACATTAATTTATGGTCATCACGTTGTTGAGCCATCACCTTATTTGTTCCAAATTTTTTAAGCACTCTTAACAGAAGCTCAGTGTCCCCTAAGCACTGAGTGTTCCTTTTCCTTGTCCTCTCTCCTGGTAACCACTAGTAAACTTTGGTCTCTGTACACTTGCCTGTTCTAGATATTTCATAGAAGTGAGATCATACAATATTCGTCCTTTTGTGACTGACTTATTGCATTCAGCATAGTATTTTCAAGATTCATCCATGTTGACCTTGTGTGTAAAACAGAACAACAGAAGGTCCTTTGGTTAGATCTGGGATGGAATGGTCCTGGAGCCCATTCTCTCACTGCTCTCTCCTCCACCTGAGGGGCCCTAAGGAACTCAGAGCAACCCTGTAGTTATCTAGTGCTGCTATAACAGAATACCACAAATGGATGGCTTTAACAAAGAGAAATTTATTTCTCACAGTTTAGGAGGCTAGAAGTCCGAATTCAGCGTGCCAGCTCCAGGGGAAGGCTTTCTCTCACTGTCAGCTCTGGAGGAAGGTCCTGGTCATCAATCTTCCCTTGGACTAGGAGTTTCTCAGTGCAGGGACCCCCAGGTCCAAAGGATACAATGCACTCCTGCTCCTGTTTCTTGGTGGTATGACCTCCCCAGTGTCTCCCTGTTCCCTTCTCTTTTTTAAGACACAACCTAATCTTGTAGATTGAATTCTGCCTCATTAACATAACTGCTGCTAGTCCTGCCTCATTAACATCATGGAGACAGGATTTACAACACATAGGAAAATCACACCAAATGACAAAATGGTGGACAATCACACAATACTGGGAACAATGGCCTAGCCAAGTTGACAGATATTTGGGGGGGGGCACAATTCAATCCATAACAAGCCCCAAGAACTTGATGGAGACCAATCAGAAAGTTAACTTCTCTCCTTGCCCAGTCTAATAGTCTACAGTTATTTTACCCCTACTCTCAAGAACAATCCTCAGTCAGAAATCTCCCATGTTTGAGGATATGTTTAGCAGGTCAGGACTGCTAGAGAGTATTTTGAAGTTTATAACAAGGGAAAGCCAGCTCCAAAAAAGCTAGAGGCAACAGCATGAATAAAGATTCTAATGCTGGAGAACATGTCATAACCACATGGCTCTTAGGAAATCAGAGTAGTGAAGGCTGGTCCATAGTCCAGGGTGCAGTCAATGCCACATCTCTAACACTTGCCCTTCAGACTCATATAAAGCCTGAGGGAAGAGACCCTCAGCTCTATCCTCTTTGTTATCAGAGCCCTAACTCATTAGTGGTAGAATACTTAATCAATACTAGAAGAGACATGTTGGGAAAAACCTTGAGAAATCAGCAGACCCATCCCCTTGTGTCCAGGCAGGTCTGAGCCACTGTCTTAACAATTCTGTGACACTCCTTAGTCACTATTGTAGGGATCTGTAAGCTCCAGGACCAAGAAACCATTTCTTTAAAGTGAACATAAACCTTTCATGCAGAATCAGTACCCATTTCTTCTCTCTACAGAAGTAATGAAGAATTGCTGATGACTATTCTCAACACCTTTGAACTTTGAGGTTTCTCAAGTCCCGTATCTTCAGTTTATTCTTTCCTTGCTGTGGAAATTGCAAGTGACTTCAGCTACAGACGTTGTGAATTAATTTCCTATGCCTGTCCCTGGGGTCCTGAGAGGAAATGGGTGCACCTGCCCCAAATCAAATGAATAATTCATCTCGCATATGGGTCTTAAAGGTGATAGGCAGCACAGAAATGCAGAAACAGCTGGAAACAAGATTAGTGACATCCCCCCAAAACACTGAGGCAGAAAGACAACCTTATCTAGGTGATTACCTGGTGCTCGTTCTCCTGGGCTTCATTAGCTTAGGGTTCTGTGGTGCATATTCTGCTGAAAGCTCTGGCTGGGAGCTCAGAGTACAAGGATGTCAAAGGTCGACAAAGGTCTGGGAACGACCACGCTTTCCAGATCAGGGGAAGGTCACACAACTCTGGATCCTGTAGAGAACATCCCTGGACATTCATACATCATGGGCAGCTCCCTCATTCTCCATTGGGGGAGCTGGTATTGTGAAAGTGGTGTTTTGGCCAAGTCACACCAAAGATAGGACACCAGTTGTGACATTTAACAGTCATGTCACAATGGGAGATTGTGCAAAGTTGACCAATACATATTGCATTCCACATGTTCTTTTTTAACACAACATTGACATTTCTCCATTGTATGTAGGGTGTGTTCTCTCCTCTTGAACTTGGATGGACATTTGCAACTCCTTCAACAAGTAGAATACAGTGGGTATGGCACTGCGTGACCTTTGAGGCAAGGTCAGAAAAGGCCTGTAGTTTCTGCCTGACTTGCCCTCTCTCTGGATGCTTGCTCTTAGAATCCAGCCACCATGTAAAAAGGAAGCCCAGGCCACATGGAGAGTCAACATGCAGGTGTTCTGGCCAATAGCCCCTGCTCAGGACTCCCCAGATAGCCGGCATCAGCCTACAGATCTGTGAGTGAGTGTGCTTTCAGCTGATTTCAGCTCCAGCCTTTTAATCTTCCAGCTGAGGTCCAAGACATTGTGGAATAGAGACAAGCCATTTCTACTGCGCCCAGTCTGAATTCCTGGCCCACAGAAACTGAGAAATAATAAGTATTATTGTCATTTAAAGACATTAAGTTTGGAGCATCTGTTGACAGCAACAGATAACTAGTATAGCCATGTTGGGCAAATTACCCTTTTCTTTGCCTTAGTTTCTTCATTCTTTACAGAATCTGTTCTCCAGAATTGTCAGGTGAAACAAATAAGATAACAAATATAAAGGACCTTCTGCATAGCATGTGCTATGTAAAAGGGAGGTAATGTAATGTTGCTGATGACCAAGACAAGTCAGGGACACACGCTGTAGGCTGATCCCCTTTGGGCATTGTTATGTGTTGAATTGTGTCCTTCTCCCCTCAAAAATATGTGTTGTAATCCTAATTTCTATACTCATGGATGCAATCTAATTTAATGTAATGTAATCACTTTCCACAATGTAATCTAATGTGATATAATCAGTCACTCAGTTGAGATCATGCCATTTGACTGTAGATTCTAAACCTAATCACTTCTGAATTATACAAGAGCAGAAAGACCACACACACACACACACACACGCACACATGCCACACAAGTTGGGAGACAAATGTTACGTAAGGATCATCTATAAGTCAAGGAACAAATGCTGTGTAAGGATCGTCTTCAAGTCAAGGAACCAAGGAACGCCCAGGGCTACTAACAAAGAAGGAATTGAAACAGTCGAGGCCCTGATTCAGACTTTTAGATTGCACAACTGTGAGACAATAGATTTCTGCTTTTTAAAGCCATCCACTTGTTACAGCAGCACTATGTAACTACACAGACATCTTAGTATTTCCCCTGGATCAGTTACACGTATAGGCTGCACCACACACAAAGCACGCTCTCTCACCCTGTGCTCTTTTTCCCTCCTCATTTGCCCTGTAAAGGTCTCTATACCTGAGTTAGATGGTGAGCTCCTTGTAGACTGAGCTTCAACATTCTGGGAACATATAGGATATTTTTTTGTCTTAAAATTCAAGGATTTTTTACCAAATCAGTGGAAATAGTGTGTGGTGAGGAGCAGGCGAGGGTTAGAGAAGTAGATGTTGTGTCTTCTTCCTCCTTTCTGTGTTTGATGATTTTTACTGTCTTTCCAGCTCACCTTTTAACCTTTTAAACCTCTGCTGACATCTACATGATACTGCAAAAACTCAAGTGAAAAAAGACAAATAACCCAATTAAAAAACAGGCAAAAGATATGAATAGACACTTCACTAAAGAAGACATTCAGGTAGCTAACAGATATATGAGGAGATGTTCACGATCATTAGCCATTAGAGAAATGCAGATCAAAACTACAATGAGATTTCATCTCACTCCAACAAGGCTGGCATTAATCCAAAAAACACAAAATAATAAATGTTGGAGAAGCTGTGGAGAGATTGGAACACTTATACACTGCTGGTAGGAATGTAAAACGGTACAACCACTTTTGAAATCGATTTGGTGCTTCCTTAAAAAGCTAGAAATAGAACTACCACACTACCCAGCAATCCCACTTCTTGGAATATATCCTAATATATCCTAGAGAAATAAGAGCCTTTACACGAACAGATATATGCACACCCATGTTTATTGCAGCACTGTTTACAATAGCAAAAAGACGGAAGCAACCAAGGTGCCCATCAATGGATAAATGGATAAATAAATTATGGTATATTGACACAATGGAATACTATGCATCGATAAAGAACAGTGATGAATCTGTGAAACATTTCATAACATGGAGGAACCTGGAAGGCATTATGCTGAGTGAAATTATTCAGTTGCAAAAGGACAAATATTGTATAAGACCACTATTATAAGAACTTGAGAAATAGTTTAAACTGGGAAGAAATCATTCTCTTGAGGTTAGGAGGCGGGGGAGGGAGGGTGGGAAGAGGGGCATTCACTAATTAGGTAGTAGATAAGAACTACTTTAGGTGAAGGGAAAGACAGCACACAATACAGGGGAGGTCAGCACAATGGGACTAAACCAGAAGCAAAGAAGTTTCCTGAATAGACTGAATGCTTCGAAGGCCAGTATAGCAGGGGCAGGGGCTTGGGGACCGTGATTTCAGGGGACATCTAAGTCAATTGGCATAATAAAATCTATTTTGAAAACATTCTGCATCCCACTTTGAAGAGTGGTATCTGGGGTCTTAAACACTAGCAAGCAGCCATCGAAGATGCATCAATTGGCCTCAACCCACCTGGACCAAAGGAGAATGAAGAACACCAAGGACACAAGGTAATCACGAGCCCAAGAGACAGTAAGTGTCACATGAAGCAGAGACTACATCATCCCGAGACCAGAAGAACTAGATGGTGCCAGGCTACAATCAATGATTGCGCTGACAGGGAACACAACAGAGAACTCCTGAGGGAGCAGGAGAGCAGTTGGGATGCAGAGCCCAAATTCTCATAAGACCAGACTTAATGATCTGACTGAGACTAGAAGGACCCCAGTGGTCATGGCCCCCAGGACAGGAACCATTCCTGAAGCCAACTCTTCAGACATGGATTGGCCTGGACAATGGGTTAGAGAGGGATGCTGGTGAGGAGTGAGCTTCTTGGATCAGGTGGACACTTGAGACTATGTTAGCATCTCCTGCCTGGAGGGGAGGTGAGAGGGTGGAGGGGGTTAGAAGCTGGCGAAATGGACATGAAAAGAGAGAGTGGAGGGAGAGAGCTGTCTCATTAGGGGGGAGAGTAATTGGGAGTGTATAGCAAGGTGTATATGGGTTTTTGTGTGAGAGGCTGACTTGATTTGTGAACTTTCACTTAAAGCACAATAAAAATTATTAAAAAAAATAAAAACCTCTGCTGACTCCCTGCCAGTTCTTGTATGGCTACTAGGTGACCTGTGTTTCCTTCTACTCACCCCACTGCTCTGTCTACCTCCCTCTCCACATGGAACCATGAGCCTTGGGGAGATGGGATCAAGTGTCTTATCCCCATATTATCAATAATTCACCCAATGCTTGGCACAGAGCAGGCACTCAAATGGTTAACACAAGAATTTATGAAGCCAGATCTGGTTTATTTGCCACTTGCTGGCACGATGACCTTGGATAAGGCTACCTACGATTCCTGGGGCTTATTTTCCTAACTTCTACATGAGAAAAGTGTTAACTCCCCTCCTAAGGGCCAAATGAGATGATGTTTAGGAAAGCATTTGCAAAATGTTATTCAAGCAGGAGGATTACTATTTGTTTACTATGCATGAAGGAGAAGAAGGGTTCAGAAGAAAGGGATGGACAGGTGGGGTGGCAGGTAGGAGGCAAGAAAGAGAATAACATCATCAAGCATAAAAACAACAGCAATCAGTGTAATAATAGCAGCTCACATTTAGCTCACGCTAATTACATTCCAGGCAGCCTGCTACTAAATGTGTTAACACTTCATCTACATAACTCAAGGAGATAGGTACTGTGATTTGCATCACCATTTCACTGATGAGAAAATGGAGGCACACAACGGCTGAGTAACTGAAGGTTGCAGAGCTGGTGAAGCACAGAGCCAGAGTCTGAACTCAGGCCTACTGGCCCCAGGGTCTATGCATTTACACTTGCAGGTTGTTCCATGCACGCAGCACCTAAGCTGTCTCCCAAAATTCACCTATACAGGATGAAGACTTCTGAGACCTTCTCTCCATCTGCCAGAACCCTACAGACTAGGATAAAACACAACAGCAAATAAGAGTCTTCAAAGAGTTTTATGACAGGCTAGAAGGGATTTTGGAGTCCCTAGATCGTGCAAACAGTTAATGCTTGCTAACCAAAAGGTTGGAGGTTCCAGTCCACCCAGAGTCACCTCAGAAGGAAGACCTGGCAATCTACTTTCAAAAATCAGCCATTGAAAATTCTATGGAGCACAGTTCTACTCTGACACACTCAGAGTCACCATGAGTTGGAGATGACTCATGGCAACTGGTACTAGATGAAATTATTTCTCTAAATACTTTATTCCCTGGCTGACCACTGGGCAAGGATTGCCATCCTTTGAGTTTGACTTCTTTGGACTGTCTTTCAGAGAATCTTGTTAAAGTGTAAATTTCCCAGGGTGGTAGAAAACTCATTAATGTTTTAGAAAAAATCATTTCTTCGACTTTCCAGTTTCATCTCCTACTTACACACCCCACCTCTTGAGTAACCTCTGCCTCATCCTCTGTGCCATTTCTGACACAGGACTTTTAGACCCCAGATGCCTTCGCTCAAGCTGGTCAGTTTGCCAGTGGTGAATTTCGCAACATTTGCTACGAAAGTTCTTAACCTACCATAGACATAGCTCAAGAACTTTCTTCTTGAAGAAATTTTCTCGAATTTCCTCATAAGAACCTCATTCTTTTCACATAAATTTCTTAGAACTACATTTTTAAGTAAGCAGTGAATTATACCTTAAGGAGAAAGACTTCCTTGAAGACAGATTACGAAGAGAAGAAGACTAAAGTGGAGTTGACATAACTAAGGGATCTGAAGGACCCCTCCAAACGTTAAGTCTATATCATTGGCTACCACGAGAAAAGCACGGACAGAAGGAGTGTAGAATATGGAGGCTGAGGTCCTGGGGCAAAGGAGGGATTGCTAAAGAAGTTGTTTGCTACTTTGTAATTTGCCCCAGACCAGTGTTGATAAGCTGGGTAGGTTGGTGGTTTGACCATATGGTCGTCTTCATGGGCTGGTGAAGCTTCTTCATCAGCCTGGGGCTTAGTCCTCTCTACTACAGCAGTGATTCGTGTGCTTATGCTGTGTTGTTCTCCTTGTCCGTTCGACGCTCCCTGCCCTCCTGGCTTTTGTGGCTCTCAGGAAATGCTCAGGAGATCTGCAAGGCCTAGGTTCCAGGACCCACATCATCATCTCCATCAACTTGACACTTGTAGCTGGGATGCAAAGGAAGAAACAGAGCAGAGAAAACCATCTTCCATGGGATTAATAACAGTGAGGCTCCAAATGACAGATTAGAAGACCTAAACTAAGACATGGTCATTCTTTTCCTCCCTTTTTTCACGCTGTTATTAGCATCGTCATTGTTATTGATGATTTGAAGGCAACCCATGCATTAGCCTGAGAGCATTTGCTGCTTTGACTCCCTCAGGATGTAAACTCAGAAGGACTAGGTATATCTTCCAGCCCCAAAAGATGTTGTGGACCTTGGAACCTTCACATAATAGTAGTGATGTCTGCCAGCAGATCAAGGGCAAGGGATGAGACCCCTCCCATTTTGATCCAGCGTCTTTAGATCTAAGGAAACCAAAAGTGATTGGAAGACAGGCATAACCTTTGCTTCTTTTTAGATCTATCTAAACTTAACCCATCATTCAAGGCCCTGGTCAAACTTATATCCTGCCAAGGGTTTTTTCCAGATATGCTTGCCCCATTTTATCTTTCCTTTCTCTCAGGAACTTTTGTCCGTACTACAATCAACAGTATCACACCACTCAGTGACCAAAACTGGAAAAGGTTATGGTGCCTCACATATAAAGAGTGATACTAACTCACAAAATAAGCGTTAAGTGAACACAGTCCTGATTGGCCCCATACTTCCCTTCCAAATTTTTGAAAAATCAAATCGTATTTTTTTAACAGCATTTTCCTTATTTCTTTGGTGCCCTTGCTTTGTTGCTCTCTGAGCATGTGATGATTGTCTCTTGGGGAGTCTGACACTGGTGTTGATGCTAAGCCAAAGGAGAAGATAAAAAAGAAGAAGAGTGGAGGATGGATTCTGAAGAAAAAGTGTTGCTGTCCACAGTACACAACCAATCTGCCTTTTTTGTCCTGAGAAAGCATCTTAGAGAAGGACGGAAAAGAAAGAGAAGGTGTGAGCTCCTTTTCCAGGAGACAGCAAGAACATCGAGGAGGAGAGAGGTGGTGGTCGGTGCTCATCTCCAACTATTCGTTCACAAACCCTCAGCAGCTATTTGGGGGAAGCGCAGGGTATTTCCCTGAGTGCCAAGTGGTAAGTCAAACAGGCTATAACATTCACGTCCCAATTAACAATGACCAATTACGACGCCGGACAAAGCTGCCTGCATTTCTGCATTCTTGGGTAAAGCAACTTTTATAAGATTTTTCTGACCTAGGTATGTTTTACGACTTCTTCACACATATTGAAGATACTAATAAAGATTTAAAATATTTGCTAAGGAAAGGCCTGTAAATAGAGCAGTTGTGGAGAGAAGGCAAAAGGCAAAAAAGGGAAAAGGAACCCAGAATGAGCCCCTCATGACTCCTACATGTGCAATACTTTCAGCATGTGGACAGGACCATGAGGTATAAAAAGGAGGGTGGATCCTGATAAGGGAAAATCTAGAACAGAATTTCTGAAACCACACTCCATTAGACAATTTTTCATCATAGTTCCAGTAAATGCTCTAGAAAAGAGAGGTTCTGCTAACACATAATGTAGAAAAGTGCTGGATACAAGGTTTTTTTGTTTTGTGTGTGTGTGTGCGTGTATGTGTTTTGTCTTTTAACTGAAGGACTGCTCAGATGAACTCACAACATTGTGATTCTCTGATGGAAGTTTTTGCACGAAGAACAAAATTGAAGAGATGTTAAAAAGACAAGGGAATACTCTTTGGGAAATCCTGATTTTGAAAAAAAAAAAAAAAGCCCGGTGGACCAAGTAGGCGGAGGTGCCCCTGTCTGTTTGGCATGCAGTCCTCTGTAACACCCAAAGCTTTACCACAGGAGATTAGTCATTAGGTGATGGGATAAGGCGTTTTCTCTGGCAGTTCTCATTTAAATTCTGGATAGGTTTAACTTAGGTTTTTACCCATGAGTTGGAAGAGAATGGGAGTTTCGATTGAGAGAGGGACACTGAAATTTGACCATTTTAAGTGGACCTGGTTAGAGAGAGAGAAAGCCTGGGGGAACTGAGGGATAGGGTCAGATGGAGAGAATGTGGCTGGAGGAATACCAATCAAGGAAAGAATAAGAAAGAGGAGATAGGTGGGCACCACTTTAGAATCACCTGGGAAACTTCTAAAAATCCCAATGTGCGGAACGCATTTTAGACCAATTAAATCAGATTTTAAAGTGGTGAAACCCAGTTACCGGTATTTTTTTTTTTAAGCTCACGGGGTGTTTCCATGGTGCAGCCAAGTTTGAGACCAATCCCTCAAGGTTTGCTTGCAATACAGGGAGTTTCCACTAGGTGGTACCCGATTTTATTTCCATAAACAAATGATTAGACTTGCTTCTGGCAACTGAGAGAAAGAAAGATTAAAAATTTTGTATACTTGTGTTTCCCATTAAACTATATTCCTTCATAAAGATTAAATGATGGACACTGGTTAAACTATAATTCCTACTTTGAAATGTCAGACTTAATAATTTAGACGATTTTAAATAACTGCAAACACCTAAATTCAAGATGAACACTCACTAATTTTTTAATTATAATAATTCATTACTTACCTTTTCCCTGGTTTATGGGATTTAGGTTCATTTCCCATTTGGGGACTCTGGCTCTTAATCTCAGTCTTAACACTTTTTTAGACTTAAGAATTGAGAGACTAGAGAAAGCAATATCATAGATTCATCCTCATATAATCCCTAATGAAACAAACCAAAGTATTTTATTAAAAACTGCCAAAAGCTTGTGAACAGAAACCAAAGAGTGAAAGAGAACAGCCTCATGCTATAAACTTATGGAAATGGTGGCCAAGGCAAGAAACAGATTGTCTATGACAAACTATGTGTAGAGCTCCCAACCCTGCCCTCCTGCCTCAAAACAGACTGAGAACATAAAGTAAATTAAAAAATCATGAGAAATCTCAGTAATACTTTCCAATCTGAAGAGTGCAGACCAAAGGGTTTAGTGGGCAACCATGGGGAAAGTAAAAATAAAAAGTCTTTGAATGTTGGAGCCTCTTCCTCAGTAGACGAAGGAAGGCCAGGTCAGGGCAGGAAATGCCAACAGAGATTGCCATATTCCAGGGCACCCTGCTGAGGCAGAGGGGGAGGACCACAGAATGGAGTGGACCTTAGCTGGGCAGAGTAGCCCTGGTAGAGGAACATTCAGTAAAACCTATGGATTAAATTATGTCCCCTCAAAAAAATTATCTGTCAACTTGGCTAGGCCATGATTCCCAGTATTGTGTGGCTATCCTCCATTTTGTGATCTGATGTATTTATCCTACGTGTTGTAAATCCTAACCTCTATGATGTTAATGGGAGTTCTAGTGGTGCAGTGTTTAAGCATTTGGCTGTTAACCAAAAGGTCGGCAGTTCAAATCTATCATCCGCTCTTTGGAAACCCTATGGGGCAGCTCTACTCTGTCCTATAAGGTAGCTATGAGTTGGAATTAACTCAATGGCAATGGGTTGTTTTTGTTTGTTTGTTTTTTGGTTTATGATGTTAATGAGGCAGGACACAATCTACAGGATTAGGTTGTATCTTGAGTCAATCTCTCCTGAGATATGAATGGAACAGAGATGAGAGGGACCTCCTACCATCAAGAAAAAGCTAGGAATGAGTGCATCCTTTGGACTTGGGGTCCATGTGCTGAGAAGCTCCAAGACCAGGGGGAAGACTGATGACAAGAGCTTTTCCCCAGAGCCAACAGAGAGAAAGCATTCCCTGGGAGCTGGTACCCTGAATTTGGACTTCTAGCCTCCTAGACTATGAGAGAATAAATCTCTGTTTGTTAAAGGCATCCACTTGAGGTATTTCTGTTACAGCAGCACTACATAACTAATACAATAAAACCTCAGAAAAAAAGCAGAACCTAAATCTTCCAGCCAAGGTTGCACTCAGCTGCCACTAAGCTCTGTCTCCCTCTGTCTTTGCTTTGTTGAGCTACACAGAAATAATAGATAAGTAATTCTCTGCCCTCAAAATGAACCTGTAAGGAAGAACAGAGATGCTGAGAATGATTCAAGAAGAATTAACCTAAACTACATCAAATAAACAGGAGGTCTGGACAGACATGTCTAGATTAACCTTGAGAAAGATAAAAAGAAATGGCACAAGAACTATTTAAACACATTATGCCCAAAACATTACCACTACTGCAACTACTAATTGATAGTCAAATGAAAAAAGGAATATAACATGCAAAGAAGCAAATGAAGAGCCCAGTCCAGAAGAAGATACAACAGAAGGAACAGTGTCACATTTTCCACAGGGGTTTTGTGCTCTCAAGGAGCTTAATAAGAATATTAATTTAATAAAACAAAGGGGAAAAGTCAAGATATTAAATGGCTTTATAACATTTTTATAACTTTATAACATTTTCCTTTGTTGCCAACAATTAAAAAAAAAGTTGCAGTCCAGTTGATTCTAACTCATAGGGACCCCATGTGTTGCAGGATAGAACTGTACTCCATAGGGTTTCATGGCTGTGACCTTTCAGAAACAGACCACCAGGTCTTTCTTCTAAGGTGGCCCTGGGTAGGTTCAAACCTTTTAACTATTGGTTAGTAGCTAAGGATTAAACTGTTTGTACCACCCGGGGACTTCTACATAAGGACGCTAAACGGACTGCCGAAAATAATGACCCCAAAGTATAACTTAATTTTTTATTACATTTTGCCCAACCTAAGAACTTAAAAAAAAAAAAAAAAAAAATTTTTTTTTTAAGGACTTAAGGAAACCCTGGTGGTGTACTGGTTAAGTGCTATGGCTGCTAACCAAAAGGTTGGCAGTTCAAATCTGCCAGGCACTCCTTAGAAACTCTATGGGGGCAGTTCTATCCTGTCCTATAGGGTTGGTGTGAGTTGGAATCGATGTGTCAACGGGTTTGGTTTGTTTTTTTTAAGGACTTAAAGTTTCTGCACCATCTTTTCTAGGAGAGAACTTTTTTCCATGTGGCTTCTCCCTTTCCAGATCCAAGCATTCTATCTTAGAATAAAAGTCTACAGACCAACTCCCAGAGTTACTGACTCCCCATTATAATCTTTTTGAAATTAGGATTTGGCTTCTGGAGCCACGAAGTTACCTAATTCTTATTTCTCTTAATCAAAGCATTATACAAGCCCTTCATTGAAATATGATGGTTCTGAAGTTATTTTGACACTTGAGTTCAGACTATGCTCTCTTAAAATGACAGAAGAGCCATTTTTTCTGTCTAAATTTCTCAAAATACTTTTGGCCAGGAATATAATAATTATTAAATATGGTACCTCAACGGTTAAATACTGAAAAAATAATTTAGGTCAGACTATGTGGAGAACTTCGCTAAATTACACATTAGGTCTAAAGCATAACTGAATAACTAAGAGGTTCTACCAAGATATCACTTTGTCAATAAAGGGAAAATTTCTGTTCTCTGCCCCTGGACTTGGAGGACCTTTGTAGAAAGGGCAATTGCTCAATCGAGTAAGTATACACTCATGAGCATAATGAAAGAAAGAAGACAATCCAAAAATAACTCTCTGTGCTTCTGGCCATACTTTATGATCTGGTGGCAACAACCAATCAGTGAATAGATATAAATTTAGCACTTATGCTGTGTGCAGTGCCACTCCAAGCACTAAGAACCAAGTTGCCTTCCCACTTCCAGCTGCTCCGCAGTTGTAGGAGTCTCTGTAGGTGTCTGAGTGTTATCCAGGCAATGGGAAGAAGGCCCAGCTGGGTGTGGAGTAGTGGAAAAAAAACAGGCTGGAATTAAAATTGGCCACATGTAACCCATAAACAGGAAAATCTTCTCCAGAAAAGAAAGTTGACTACATAGACACACACCAGGCACACTAGTCAAGACCTGCCCTGCGCTGCGGGGAGCTCGGGTCGTGAGCAGAGCTGAAGCTGCTGCTTCTGCAGCCTTCCCTTCTGCTCAAGAATGGCACCATGTGAAAAGCTGGGCTGGAGGAGCATTCAGAGGTTTTCTCGTCCATTCCCCAGCCTAGCCTTTGGTGGAGCAGATCGTGGAGGTTTAGGACCAAGGCTGGGAAGCTTTCACATTGCAGTCTCCCCCTGTGGAGATGGACAGTGACTGGCTGAGCCTCCAGGGGAGCCTGCCTGTGGCCTTGCCCTGGCTTTGTGGCCTTGCCCTGGCTTTGTGGCCTTGCCCTGGCTTTGTGGGTTTTGTTGCTGTTCGTGCAAAGCTGCCTGTTAGTGGGTCTATGCTATAGGAAAGTAGCCCAGGAGCTTGTGCTAAGGCCTGGTGGGGCCTAAACAGCCACCCTTACCTTCTGTCTATATTGGTGGTTTCAACTCTGCCTGGTATTAGGTTATCCCAGGAAAGTTTTCAAATGTGCCCATGCCTGTGCCCACTCCAAACCAATGAATCCTAATCTCTGAGGAATTCTGATATTCTATCCTGGCTAATAGTGCAGCCAGGGTTAAGAAAGGATTACTAAGGGCACCCTGCAAGCTAATTAATCCCTTTCAGCTTGTCTTCCAAAAGCGTCCCCCAAACTCCTACTCAAAATCCTGTCAGAAGCCAACCTGCACGTGAGGGGCCCATGACCACAACCCCTTATCCCACTACAGGTAGGGCCACCTCCATGGTTTTCACTGTGGGTCTTAGTAACTCTCAGTTGCCTGGAACCCCTTCCTGAGGTAGGAACTAATATTGGTAGAATACTGGCCTGTCACTGTACTGGTTAATTAACCTCATCACTGGTCCTCATCACAGTTCTGTGAAGAGTGACCCCATTTAACATATGAGAAAACTGAGGCCTAAAGAGATAAGGAACTTGGAAATTTCTTCCAGTTCAGTTCCCTGAACTTAGATGTCCCAAATGTCATCTCAGCTTGAATGTTCCTCACATCCCCGAATCTTCTCAGAGATCTTGTTCTCCAGCATTCAGACTGCACCACCCTCATCCCCGACACCTTTCCCACACCTGCCCCCCACCCCGCCCCATGTACCCAGACACACACATTGATTGGTGTTACCAATACTCCCACATCCTGCTGGCTGAGCAGTCACTGTTCCCGTGATGTCTCCTGTGGTCTATGGGATGCAGCAGGTACTTGAGGTCCATCCTCCTCACTGTCCAGGGAAAACTGACACTCACCTCAAAGGAGGAGCCATTTCCTGGGGTGGTTAAATTTTAAACCTCATATGGTACGTGGCCATGGCTGTTCAAAATCCTACTAGGTTTCCAGTTAACCCTGCCCCAGGCCCACACAGCAGCAACCCTGGGTGAAGGTCCTGAAGCTTCCCATTTAAAACATGGACACAACATCACAAAGTTACAAGAGAACTCTTATTTCATTGACAATGAAAATTAAGTGGAAAATGTATCTACGTTTGAATTAAAATCTGAGCTCTGTCACTTTCCAGCCCTGTGGCGCTGATATGAAGAGGCTTTTCCTTATCTGTAAAAAGAGGATCATAATGGCATTTTCCTCACTGAACTGCTGCAATGGAGGGAATAGAGGTGACAGCTAAGGTAAGAGAGGTGACCATTACCTGGCATGCAGTAGGCACATCATAAATGTTGGTGGTGGTTGTTATTATAGTAGCACCCACTAAGCTGCTTATCCCTCCTTTCCTTCCACTTGCACCTTTTACCTGTAATCTCCCCCTTCCCTCCCGTTCCCCACCTCTACCCACCAACAATAGCTGTTGTTTAAGGTCAGAGTCCCTGGGTGGTACGAACGGTTAGAGCACTCTGCTGCTAACCAAAAGCTTGGAGGTTCGAGTCCACCCAGACCTGCCTCAGAAGAAAGCCCTGGCAATCAAATTCTGAAAAATCAGCCCTTCAAAGCCCTACAGTTCTACTCTGACACATATGTGGTTGCCATGAGTTGGAATCGACAGCAACTGGTTTTCATTTAGAGCCAAACTCAAAAGCCTCACCTCCTGGCCTGCTTTCAGAAGACATCTTTGGACCAGTTTAGGAGTTCGTTATGCCTCTGTACAACTTCAGCATCTTGAGCCCACACTTCCCTGTCTCCGTGCAGACCTCACAGCCCCTGTCTGAATCTCTGTTACCAGCCCTCTCCTGTATGACTCTGCCATCTTTCCCATATTCCAGGCTGCTATGAGGATGCTTCTGCATCGCTAACCAGCTCTGTGACTCCCCTGTTGAAAATCCTTTAATGGCTCATCAGAGCCATCAGGGTGAGGTCCAAGCTCCCAGCTTCCCATGCTTTGCTCTACAGAACTTGTCCTTCCTGTCCTAGCCTGCACTCTGCCACCTTGCTGTGGTGGTGAGCTTCACAACCTTTACTGATGGCTCTCACTGGACTCTGCACCTGCCTGCCCTCTGCTACCCCACAGGGGACCTGTGCAACATATGCATTTTGGGCATCAGCTCCAAAGGTCACTTCTTGTCCAAAGTCTGTCCTAACCCACCACACCCAAGTAGACTGACCAAGTCCTTCATTTGTGCTTTTCAGTAGGCTTCAAGCACTGTATCCCAACAATTAATTATGTTTCTTACTTCTTGTATATCTGTGTTCACCTCAACAAGAGAAATCACATCTGAAAAATAATAGCAGTAATAACCACTTAGGTTTATTGTCTGCTTGCCAGATGCTAGGCACTCTTCCAGGCACTTCAACAGTTATTATTAACTCATTTAATCGTCACTACAACAATGGACTCAAGCATGCCCACGATCCTGAAGATGGTGCAGGACCGGCAGCATGTCAGGCTGCTGTCCATGGGGTACGAGGTCAGAGCCGCTGACCCTACAGCAACTAACAACCACAACACTGCTTAGTCACGTAGATTCGATATTACCTTCATTTGATAGACAAGGACACAAAGAGATTAAATAACTGCACCAAGGCCAAGCGGTTAACATGTACGTTATTCTCAAGAGTTCAGTGCAGTTTTTGGTGCATGGAAGGTTCTCGGTAAATTGTGTTGAACTTAAATATTTTCTTTGTGGTTGAACTGTTACTCCAGACTCAGCTGGTGGGGGTTAAGTCTCCTCTCCTTGTACTGGAAGCTGGGACCACAGGGTGTGGGACTCAAGCAAGCGCTCGGCTGACGTGCATCACTCCCAGGTCCTCGGTTAGTTGTTCTGTGAATTCATGGCGCACAAATATTTTATGACTGCATTTATTCTTCATAACAATATGAATGAGCAGCTGAATAAAAGCCAAATCCCCCGTGAAGCCAAAGGAAGAGTGATTAAATTATAATCATCCTGGATTAATTAATCTATAATATTTGCTCTTTATTTGAAAGAAGAAAATCAGCCTTCAACATAAAGGTTATGTACTCCTGAGGTCTGTGTCTTAATAAAGGAAAGGCTTGGGGAAAAAACTTGACAAGCCCCCAAGATACAACATGTTGTAAATGTAGACAGAAGGTTATTACTGATATAAAATATATTCAATGTAATTATCAGCCACAACAAATAATCAGAGTGATGATAATGCATAATTAACATTTTTAGACTCCTATAGTAATGTGCCTGATAGATAAGTGCACAACACTGAATTAATTTATTGTGCTATAGTGTTTTTAGTAATGAAAATTGCATAATCAAAACATCTCTTCCACAGCATTGCAAGATATCGGCATAAATCACCGATAAGGTTTATTTCTTTGTTTTCTGACCTAATTGTAGGAGGGATGCTGTAAAATGTTTAGAAAAATCAAAGCAGGGAAAGTGTGGGAAGAGAATAGAGGCAAGGTAAGCTAGTGATATCAGTTCATGAGGAAACAATTTTAAAGACATCACTTTTGGCCCTTGAACTAGGGGTTAATAAAGACATAGGAAGTGATTGTGCCTAACCCATTGTCATCGCCCAACTAATGGTGACCCGTGTGTGTCAGAGTAGAACTGTGCTCCATACGGTTTTCAACAACTGATTTTTCAGAAGTAGATTGCCAGAACTTTTTTCCGAAGTGCTTCTGGCTGGACTCAAACCTCCACCCTTTCAGATAGGAGGTGAGTATGTTAACTGTTTGCACCACCCAGGGGTCCCCTGAGAAGAAAGGCTGGACACACAGGCAAGGGAATCTTGCAAGTCAGATTTCCAAAGGTCTATCATGGATGTCTTTGTATCCCAACTGCCACTTCCTCAGAGTTTCATTTCTACAAAGTGGGAAATGGAACGATGACATTCATCAGTGACAACACTATAGGGATAAAAGTCACTTCTTCTTTGTTGTGCCCGATCATTTGTCCACATGTTGGACTGTAATAATTTGCTTCTTATATCTGTCTTCCTCACCATGCATAGCAAGGGCCATCTTCTTTTCATCTTTTTTTTTTTTTTCAGAGCTTAGCCCAATGTCTGGGTACTCAGTAAAATCTTTCATAAATTAAAGAATTACAAGTCTATCTGCTTTTTCTACCACTGGGAGATATAAATGCCACTGTATCTAGCATGGCCATAAACTCATCCCTCTACAATATATTGAGGGAAGTGGTGGTTCAGTGGTAGAATTCTTGCCTTCCATGTGGGAGACCCCAATTCAATTCCCAGCCAGCGCACCTCCTAAGCAGTCACTACCTGTCAGTGGAGGCCTCCGTGTTGCTATGATGCTGAACAGGTTTCAGCAGAGCTTCCAGACTAAGACAGACTAAGAAGAAAGGCTTGGTTATGTACTTACAAAAATCATCCAGTGAAAACCTTCTGGATCACAGTGTTTCAATCTTCAACTGATCATGGGGATGGTGTAAAACCCCCACGGTATTGCTTTTAGTTGTGCATGGGGTTGCCATAAGCCGGTGGCAGACTGGGCGGCAGTTAACAACAACAACAGAATGCGTTATCCGAAGAAAGCATGGTGAGCAGGAATATGAGATCAGTGTTGGATTCTACTTTATTAAACATTCCTGTGAAGCATAAGTCAAGAAGTGGAGGTGCCCCTTTTCTGAATGTGGAATGACATGTTACCCTGCAGAGCATGATATCGGTTAAGGTTCAGGAGAGAGACCAGATTGTATCTACGACTCCTTGTTTTCATCATTGTTTTTAAAAGCGCCCTCTTAGTTTTCTAATGCTGCTGTAACGGAAATATCACAAGTGAATGTGTTTAATGAAGAGAAATTTATTCTCTCACAGTCTAGGAGGCTAGATGTACAAATTCAGGGTGACAGCTCTAGGGGAAGCCTTTTTCACTCTGTAGGTTCTTGGGGAAGGTCCTTGTCATCAATCTTCCCCTGGTCTAAGAGCTTCTCAGCGCAGGAACCACAGGTCCTACACTCTGCTCCCGGCACTTGTTTCTCGGTGGCATGAGGTCCCTCTCCTCTCTGCTTGATTCCCTTTTTTATATCTCAAAAGAGATTGGCTCAGGAGGCATCCTAACCCTGAAGATTCTGTCCTGCCTCACTAACATAACTGCCTCTAACTTGCCTCATTAATATCATACAGGTTAGGATTTACAACACAGAGAATAATCATATCAGATCACAATATGGTAGACAACTACACAATACTGGGAATCATGGCCTTGCCAAAGCCGACGCACGTTTTTGGGGGCACAATTCAATCCATAACAGTGCTCAGGAGCAGCCTTTTTTCAAACTTTAATTTGTACACAAATTACCTGTAAAACTTGTTAAAATACAGTTTCTGGTTCTGGTGATCTGGAGTAGGGCCTAATATTCTGCATTGCTGAGAAGCTCCCAAGTGATGTCAGTTTGGCTGTGGACCACATTTTGAGGAGTAAGGATCTACAGGATCACTTTCTTTTTCCTTTATCAGTCTGTTTAGCTGCTTTTCGAAAAGCTCATATTTGCGTAATATATGCATAACTACTTTGGGGACAATATGCTAATCTTCTCCATGGATATGGTTGTCTTTCCAAAGGAGCTACAAAGAAATCAACATTGTTCACCTGGTATCAGAATATCCCACTGTATATACGGCACCTAAGAAGAAACAAACAGCCTCTTCAGCACTAAGCTCATCCGCTCAGTGTACACCCATGGTGTGACTGTGTCTCATTCTCAAATGTAATACGGTTGCATAGCTTATGGTCTGTGACAACTGTAACATGACTGCCAATGTAGGCTATACGTCAGCTTCTTTTTAGTATCTCTGCATTACCTTCACACCAGCAGCCAGAATTTCATCCAAAGAGTAGAGATGAAAGATTGAAAAGAAAAAAATAAATCTATCGTAAAAATGACTACTATTTAGCAAACAATTACTGAGACCCTGGTTCTGAGCTAAGCCATTTTATCCTAGGACTGAGGCAACTGAGGCCTAGGGGATTTAGAAATTGGATCAAAATCACAGATCTTAGATGTTGCTGAGCCAAGATCTGAACCCATGTCTGCATGAAGTCAAACTTCATGGTTTGAACAACTGTGGTAAAGTCCCCAGACCCAGTGGCTTTGCTTTCTAAGACATGGTGTAAGACACTATAAGTTGATGAAGTATAAGACACACGTGTGGCCTATAAGGACTTAAACTTAAATTTTAATAGATGAGATAAAATATACTCATGTCAAGAGAAATCGTCATGGCTAGGTGGATTAATTGCCAAATGAACAGAAACATCCAACATAAAAAAGCCCTAAGAGAAGTCGTTTCAGACTTGTGCTGACATGGCTGCTTCCTGGAGACAGTAAGGACTGAAGTAGGTTCCAAGGGCTGAAATAGTAGGCGGGCTTGAAAGAGGATGGAAGAAGAGGAGGTGATGAGCAAAAGTAGGCAAGAATAAGAGAGCAGTGAATGGAGCCATCATGCAAAGACCAGAGGATTCTCTGTCAACTAGAAACGAGGACTCCAAATCTGGCTCTGCATCAGATTCACCGGGGGAATGGGGTCGAAATACCAACTCCCAACCCCCCTTCCCGATAGACTAATTCCACGAGCTTCTCTTGAGGGTAAGCTTTGCTGTAAGATTGTGAAGCAGCTGCCTGGAGGGGCTCTGGAATTAGCCTCCGGCTTGTGCTACACCAGCCTGGGAGGCTCCATGGGGTAAAGACACAGTGATGAAAAGACTGCAAATTTTTCCTTTCTGGTCCACAGCCTCAATGAGGTGCCTGGCATGGAATGGGGGCTCAGTGATGGCTGGAGAAATGGACTGAACTGGCCATGGGGAGGAGGGAAAGACAAGGGGAGCCTACTTAGACAATCATCAGTGAAAGTCTAAGGCTTTTGGACTTTTTTCTAACGAGGGAGAAAATCTGCAAACATCTTTCTACAGACTGGTCCCATCTCAGATGTGTACAGGTTGAGAGCATTTTGGCCAGGAATAGAACTGGGATACACCAAACCTGGCTGGAAAGACCTTCATGCCTGTGAATGAGCAAGAGCCCCAAGGTGAACGTGGTCAGGCAGGCAGGACCCTGGCTTAATGAAGAAAGCATGCCTTCTCTGCTTTTGCCTCAGGCAGCCCAAGCCCCCGCTCAGCCTCGATGAGGACTCCTAATAGAATCTCTTCGATTCTTGTTTTCAGATTTCTTGCAGGGTCCAAAGAAATTTGAAAACAGGAACCTCCATGTTTAGCCACTATTGATTTATTTTGGTTCCGGTTGGCAGATTTTTATATAAAAACAAAGAACAAAGTAACTCTCCAGGGCTGACCTGAGATGATTACATTAGAACCTGTTCCACCTTGCAATGTTGATTTCCAACTGAGCAGCAAGCCTGAGACTGAACAAACTACGTTCATACCAACAGAGGAAAAAAGAAACTTTAGGCAAATACCTAGCTGTTTGGGAAATAAAACTCTGCCAATTAGAGCAGAGGTGAGGGAAGTATATGATTTTGACTATTTTCAGTTAAAATCCCAATCAGTTGGGTGACCTACACTGATGCAATGCATTATTCATGGATCCTCTAGCTTTCACTAGTGTAAACACACAGCTTCAAAGATATGTCAGTTAGGAATTGCACTTGGCTATAAGTGGCTGGAATTTGTAAAACAATAGCTTAGACCATTTAAACACAAAATGAGGTATCTGGAGGTAGGCCATCTATGGCTGTTGAAAAGGCTACATAATGCCATCAGGTATCCAGGCTTCTTCTGTTTTCTGCTCTGCCCTCATTCCGTTTTGCTTATTGCCTCATAGTGATAAGATGGCTGCTCTATCTTCACCATTGCATCTACCTTTATTGAGGCAGGAATAAAAAGAGAAGATAAGAGGCAGAAGCGTATGTGCTGAGTTGGCCCTCTTTTAAAGAAGATGACATTGGAGGTTCCACTCAAACACTTTAGCTTATATTTCATTGAACTGACCTGCTCCCAACCCTATTCTTTTTGATATATAAATCACTGCCCTCAACTGAGAATTTTCTGTATGCCCCTTCCAGCCAACCTCTACTCTTAGTCCCTACCCCAGACAACCAATGAAGTCTGTTTTTTTTTTTTTTAAGGAGTGAATTCATCTTTAAATTTTTAGGAAAATCAAGTCAGATTTTAAAAGTGGAGAATAACAACTCCAGAAACCACAGTGAAATGTGCACAGGTCTTGGGGGGAAGGGATCAGGGGTCTTGGTCACTGGCAGGATATAGGTGGATGAAGGTATGGGATCTGAATAGATAAGACACAAGAAAGGAGAAAAGAGTAAAAGAGATAAGGAAATAAAAGACAGGGAAAGGAAAGAAAAAGGAGTAGTAGTTAATCTGTCGGGGGAGCGGGGGAAGAGGGATTTTGACAATACTTCACAGGGGAGATACCATATGTGAGATTCTTAAAAACTGTGAAGAGAAGTTACCAGATAGACTGGGAGAGAAAGGGTTTTCCAAGCAGAAGGAACCCGATATGCAAAGGTGTGGAAGCTTGAATGAATATGAACTTCAAATCAGTTCTAGCAGGAGTGAGGATAGGAAAGATAGGAGGGACCAGATGAATAAGGATCTCATATGCCTTGGTAAGGACAGTAGGTAGGAGAAAGTCATTAAAGTATTTTAAAGATGGAGAGTCACATGATCAGATTTGAAATTTACGAAGGAGATCCTACCTGAAATTTGCAGGAGAAATTGCAGGACAGCAATATTAAAGCAGAGAGGCCTGTTAGAAACTGGCCCAGTGGTCCAGGTGAAAGTCACATGGGTCTGACATAGGAAAGGGTAGGAAGGGGGAAGAAGAAGGAAGGGTCTCTAGTAAAGATACTAAAGTGATGGAATCTCCAGGTTATGTAAATTAAACAAGATCGCACAGCAAAGAAGAGTCAAGAGCAGAAATTCAAACTTAGCCATGTGACCTTGAGAAAGTTACTTCATCTTGGGCTTCAGTCTTTTTATTTGTAAAATAAGGCTAACAATAGTATCCTTTGTTGGGAGACCATTCTCCGTAGGGCTCTTGATCCAGCAAAGCATGATTGTCTTATTGCACATCATAATTTCAAGAATATTTGTAGAGCAAACAGCCTCTGAAGACAGAGATGGTGTCTCCCTCCCGAGCAAAGGGTCAGCACATTTAATGCTCATTATAAAAGATCCAGGTTCCCTAAACTCAGAGTTAATCTCCTGTAATACAATCCACTGTGAGTACAGGTAGTATATGGCCCTCTTTGTAGCACCCTGTGAGAATTGGATCTTGGGGAACTGGTGCAAAAATGCTGATACTCTAGCTACTTCTATGGTTTTGAGTAATACAGTGCACAGTAACACATCTAACCCAAGGATCTCATGTCTTCTAGCAGCATCACTTCTAGGTTGAAAAAAAACAAAAAAACCAAACCTGTTGCCTTCGAGTCAATTCTGACTCATAGTGACCCTGTAGGACAGACTAGAACTATCCCCACAGGGTTTGCAACCTCTTGCGAGCAAGTAGGTTAAAATTTCAGACCCTTCACAGTTCTTAACACCTAACGGTGGTTGTGAGATTAACTGGTTTAATACTGTAAAGCCTTTGATCAGTGCCTAGCTTGTGGTAAGCACTCAGTAAAGGTTTCTTTCTTGAGGTAGCAAGAATAGTGTCTTTAAAGCATGACGTTTGAGGCCAGACTGCTGGGGTTCAAATCCTGGCTCTGCCACTTACTAGCTGTGATTCCTTCGGACAGTTACTTAAACTCTCTGTGTCTCAGTTTCCTCAGGTTTAGAATTCATAGAATGATGGCAATCATGGTAACTACCTCATAGAGTCGCCGTGAGGTTTCAATGAGATAATGCATATGCAATGCTTAGAATCGGGCCCATTGCAGCCATTATTGTTATTGTAACTATTATTGGAAGAGACAAATCATTATCCATAGAAATAGGACCATTCATTGACCATATTTCAAGAAGATGGCAACTAGTATTGCATGTTTATGGGCCCAAGTCCAATTTCAGCCTTAGAATGTTGATGATGGTGATGATGATGTTGGTAAATCATAATGCTGGGCATTTTTAAGTGCTGGAAACTGTACTATTCCATTTATAGGTTTTATCTCAATCTTCAAAAAAAATCTTATGTGAAACATTATCTTTTTTATTATTATTTTATTAACAAGAAAACAAGCCAATTGTAAAAGGAAATGGTAGAATGGGCACTTAAACCCAAGTGTATCTGATTCCGAGTCCTCTTAGATGATAAGACTAACAACTGACCTCATGCCATCCATGTGGTGGTTTGTTGTCTGTACACACATTGTATTCCAATTTAACCTTTAAAAAAAAGAAAAAAAATTCATTGCTGGATCCCCTTGACTCCAAAGCGACTACTGGCCAGGAGTGGAAATTGCTTAGGGGGAAATGAGTCATTCATCCCCTTCTCCCTTCCCACAGGGGAGAACTAAAAGTGGTGACCAGACAAGAGTCACCTGGGGGTGGGGTTCAGCTGAGATAACTGAAAACTCTCAATCAAGCAGCTGAAACAATAAGGAGCACGTATTGTCCTATAAGATTCAAAGATTCAGCAGTACAGTGACAGCTTCACGGACTGAGGGTCTTTGCATCTTTCTGCTCTGTTATCTTTACCACGTTCACTGTGTTCTCTGTCCTCTCATTAACATGAGAAGCCCCCAAGAGATATCTTCCCATGACAACTTTTCCTGAATTATGTCTCTCGTTCATGCCCAGACCAATAAATGGCAAGGGATCTGGTGTTGTCATAACTGACGTAGACCAATGAGCATTCACACCCAGCAAATAGAGCCCGCCCCCCTAAATCACATGACCACATAGATAAGCGTGAAAACACAAATAAAACTGGGCTATTTGCAAGACATGGATATTGATGAGGTAGTCAACAGTGTTTGGTGGAGCTTTGTAAATGAGCATAACTGACTCAGTAAAATTCTCCAGCCCCTAGAGAAAGTGTGTATCTCTCGGCCCAGTTACCAGCTGCTACTACTGAGCCAGTTCTGACTTACGGGAACACCTGTGTCAGAGTAAAACCGTGCTCTATAGGGTTTGCAATGGCTGATTTTTTTAGAAGTAGACCACCAGACCTTTCTTCCAAGGTGCCCCTGGGTGGACTCAAACCTCCAATCCATGACTGGCATAGCTAACCTTTTCACAGCTAAAGCAAGCATATGAGTAAAGAAGGGAAAGAGATGAAGCGCCTATGCTACCTGCCAGGCTGCTCTACAGAGGACTGTCTAGGTGAAAGTCTGACGCTGGATGTAGAATATCTACCATCATCTGGTGGACCCTCCCAGACATAATCATTTTGGCTCCCAGAGTGAGAATGGGTTAAGCTTGAGTTAGAACTGCTGTTGTACATGCCTGGGGAAACTAAGCCTCAGATATATATTATGTAACTCACCCAAGATTTGGACATAGTGAAGCTGAAATTTAAACCGAGGTATTGGATTGTGAATCCTAACCTCATTCACTGCTTTGGGAAGGGAGAAACGTAGGAAGATATTTGGAAAGGGCTTAACGTTTTGCTTCCCAACATTGGTTTAATGAACAGTATATGGAAAGCACCTGGTGCATTTTAAGACAAAAAACAAAAACAAAAAACCCAAGCCTGTTACTGTTGAGTCGATTTCGACTCAATCCTGTAGGACAGAGTAGAGCCGCCCAATAGGGTTTCCAAAGAGCAGCTGGTGGATTCAAACTGCCAACCTTTTGGTTAGCAGCCAAGCTCTCAACCACTGCACCACCAGGGCTCGTGGTGCATATTGGGCACACAGAAAAAGAAAGCAAAGCCCAGAGGGGCTTGGCGAGGAGCCCAAAGCTGCACAGTAGGCAAAGTTAGCTTGAGATCTGTCTTGGGCTGGGAGGCAGAAGAGAAGATGATGAATATTTGTTTTTAATGTTTACAGTGTTGCACTGTAATTTTTTTTTCCTTTTGGTAAAATTATCTGCTTGTGTATCTTAAAGGAAAAGCTATAAAAAAAAAACTGTCTACATCAAATATGAAAGCCTCTTTTTTTATTATTTTTTTAAGAAAAGCATTTGGAATTCTGCCTGCAGCAATTAAATATTCCCTGCTACCCCAGTTCATCTCCTGTTTAGTTTATTGAATAGGTGGAGGTGCCGGTTAGCAAAGACTTTGCCTCATCAGCAACCGCCAAAGGTGATTTGAAGAAAGTGGTTTGTTGTCTTTCTCCTTTAGAGTTTTTCCCATTTCCTATGCAGATGTCTAGCTGGAAGCATTAAAGGTTATAAGCCCAAGGCAGAGAAAAGCAGAAGAGTAAACACTGGACAGCATTTTAAAACCACTGCAAATGTATCATTTATTTCAAATGTAAAAAAAAAAAAAAATCATAATCTATAACAAATTAAAAGTCACTGATCTATTCCTGATCCAAATATATAGTAGTTTGATCTAAGATTTCAATTCTCCACATTCCGTCAAATACCTATATTTTATTTTCATCTTCAAGTAAAACCCCAAGTTATATAGATGGACTATTAGAGATTTCTCTTTTGTCTGAGTCAGGAGCGTTTATTAACATGAAAAGAATTATTATTACCCTTTACATTTGGGGAGCACTGCTCATATCCACTTATCAAATGGGAAGAGGCCATTGATCAGTGATAAAATTTTATATACATCGCGAGCCTAATGGCAGGCCAGCAGAGACTTCCAATATCCACCCTATCAGATACTGACCTGGTTCACCACAGTGGGAGGTGTATCCATGATTAGTAAGCTCTCTCAAAGCCAAAGTGAACGACGCTTGAATTTCCTGAACAGATGAAGTTGAATGTCAAAGAGGATCCTTCCCCAGGAAGTAGAGTGAGGCCAAGAGAAGAACTGATACGGTGTGGGTGAGAAATGGAGCATGGGGGGCTGGGGAGGGCAAAGGAAGACACTGCCTCCAAACCATTCTGAGGAGCCATCACAGCTGGAGTAGAAAGGCTCCTTTGCAATCACACAGCCCACCGCTCTTTAGTCTCATTTTAGGTCAAACTGAGGCTCAGAGAGGTGAGTTGACCTACCTAAGGTCACCCAGCTAGTTGGGCTGAATCAGGTTTCCTGCCTCTTGTCATTCTCTTACCAAAAGTCTCATAAGAATTCCTTCTGCTCAGGAATTCCACCCTGACCTGGTGAGTCTTGATAAAAGATACATCACGGAAGAGAGACTTTTCAGGTTGGAAGAAACCTCGGTGATCATTCAACTCCTCATTTAAAAATAAGAAATAGAGGGATAGAAAGGATACTTTATGTATTAGTCTCCTAGGGCTTCCATAACAAATATCAAAAGCTGGGTGTCTTATAAGAACAGATATTTATTATCGCAGAGCTGTGGAGGTTACTGTCCAAATTCAGGCTGTTGGCAGGTCCCTGTTCTCTCTTCAGATCCATTCTTGTCTGTCTCAGTTTCTGGCAGCCCCAGGCATTCCTTGGAATGTAGGTGTATCTTCACATGGCATCTTTCCCCTGTCTGGCTGTGTGTCTTCTCTTTTATAGGACACTACTCATATTGGATTAGGTCCCATACTACTCTTATATGATCTCATGTTAATTTGATTGATAACATATTCTAAGAGCCTATTTCCAAACAAGGTCACATTTACAGGCACCAGCGGTGAGGACTTCAATCTTTTGGGGGGACACAATTCAATCCATAACACAGGACTTGCCAGACATCTATTCCAGCTTCTGTCATATAGAAAGAAAGGAAGGAAAGATGCAAGGGGGGAAAGAAGGAGCTTGTGTTTAGAATATATAAAGTACTATTATAGCTCAATAATAAAGATAAATATTCTAATGAAAAAAATGAACAAAGAATCTGAATAGACATTTCTCCAAAAAAAGATATATGAATGACCAATTAGCCCATGAAAAGATGCTTAACATCATTACCCATCAGGGAAATAAAAATCAAAACCACTATGAGACACCACTTCACACCCACTAGGATGACTATAATAAAAGAGATAGATAATAACAAGTGTTGGCGAGGATGCAGAGAGCTTGGAACACTCATATACTGCTGGCAGGAATGTAAAATGATCTGGCTGCTTTGGAAAACAGTTTGGGCAGTTCCTCAAAAGTTAAACAGAGTTATCATATGATCCAGTAATTTCACTCATATATAGCCAAGACAAATAACATATATCCACACAAAATCTTGTCCATGAATGCTCATAGCAGCTTTATTTGTAACAGCAAAAAAGTGGAAGACTATACAAATGTCCATCAAGTGATGAATGGATTAAAAAAAAATGTGGTATATTCATACAATGTCCAATTATTTGGCAACAAAAGGGAAAAAGTACTTTTACATGGTCCCTATGAGTCAGAAACAACTCTGCGGCAACGGGTTTTTACTACATAGATGAAACTTGATAACACTACGAGAGAAAGAAGCGTCTTTCAGTGAAAGAAGCCCGTCACAAAGAACCACATATTATATGATTCTGTTTATATGAAAATTTCAGAGAAGGCTTGTCTGTACATACAGAAAGTAGATTAATGGCTGCCTGGGGTGGGGTGATGGCTAAGAGGTGAGGGGTTTCTTTTTAGGGTAATGAAAATGTTTTGAATTGATTATGGTGTTGGCTGCACAACTCTGTGAATATACTAAAAGCCATTGAATCGTACACTTCAAGTGGATGAAGGGTGTGATATGTGAGTTATATCTCAGTAAACCTGTTAAAAAAAAGTAAGGCTTCATCATTTAGATTGTTTTTCATCCAAAGGATCTTCTCTTTCCAAGGCCTCCACATTCTGTGCGTTATGCTAACTAGACTAAGGCTTGACTAGCAGACATACAAACACTCACATCCCCACACAGTTACACACATACACGTGCGCTCACACATTCTCCCTCTTTCTCACATGCACACCTGTTCCTTGGCCTTAAGGGACTAGTCTGGCTTTGGGGTGTGGGTATTGGATGAGAGATGGCAAGGGGCTACTATAAATGTGTACCAAAACAATTGTTTTCATTTATCTTCCCTCGAGCGGGACGGGAGAAGTGGAGGAGAAGAGAGTGGGAAGACGGCAAGGCATCCCTTTTGAACTTCTCACTCACTGGATGTGTGGGACTCTGACCTCACCTCAGTGTCCTCCAAGCACAGGTCCCAGGAGGGAAAGAATTAATGAGGTCTAGTCGAACCAGCTGGTGCTGCCTTTCTGTGTCTATGAAAGGCAGCTGCCCCAGTGGTGTGCTTCCAGGAGAGCCAGGCAGAGCCGTGCCTGCAAATCAAACCACCCTCTCCTGTGCATGAGGCTCACACAGAAAATTCACTCACTGGGGACACGTGACTGTCAGGCTGCTATGATTATGATGCTTGACTTTCCAGCACCCATTCTTCCACTTTGACCCAGGAGGCAGGCCTGCATGGTATAGGTGGGACCCCATCTCCTTGCTTTTCAGAAAGGGCGTGTGCTGTAATTATGGTCTTTGATATGCAAGAGGAAGTTTAGCATTGGCTTTTGGAAAGTTCCCCTGGCTCTGAAGAAAGCCTAGTTTCTTGCTTTCTCTCTCTGGTTACAAAGTAGGAAACACGAATTCCCGATTGCCCCATACTACATACAGAGGGGGACCAGGCTCAGGGTGAAGATGGTTCTGCGAATAGCAGAGGGAGTAACAGGCTGAAGTTGAATTGGTAATGACAGATCCCTCAGCCCAAGAGCTGGCCTGATCTCTGGACTTCCTAGTCCATCCAACGGTAAATCTGCCTGTGGTTGAGGCAGCTGGATTGAGATTTTTGATCCTTGAATTTGAACACATCCTAACTGCTGCAAAGACTTCCAGAGGGAACTTAGCTTGAAGAGGACCACGAGAGTCAGCCAACATGCACATGGAGAGCTGTGGGGAGAGTATCTCCTCACCTGGGTATGTTTCTAAAAGTGGGCATTAGTATGTGTGTATGTGGGTGATGGGGTATGAGGATGTACTTAGATGACGAGTTCACTGACCCATTCACTCATCCATACAATAAGCCCATATTTGGCTGTTATGCTCACCACACCTCCCAACTGAAGAGGGTGCATAAGTGTATGAGTATGTGGGAACATACTCATCTCTGGGAACATGTGCGCAAATGCATATGCATGCTTGTTTTCTGCTGGAGGATTACTGGATCTGTCTGCAATCTGCTCTCTTGGCTGAAGTGGTTGTCTGTGGAAAGAGGAGTCCTTGTCTCTACATTCTGCACTGAACAGAAAGGCAGAGACAGCGGGGGGAAGGTCAGCATCAAGTGGAGTAGCTAATGACAGACTCTGGCATCATGATCTTTGCACCATGAAGCAAGGCCTGGGACCTTGGCAAGAGCGGTGGCATGAAGCGCATCCAAACAAGGTTCATCTCCTATAATTGATTTCTTCTGGCAGGTCTGACCTCCTAATGGTGCCCTGCATAGGTTGGAGCTATTATAATTAGTCGCTGGTCCCCGAGACACCAACCACATGCTGGCTTATAGAGACTGGATGCCTGCATTGAGAAACTTGTCCTAGACACCCACAAAGCAAGTAATCTACTTTAAACAACAGTGCAAAGCTTTGATCCCCTCTTTTAAATTTATAAATGGTAGGTTCAATTTAATATTTAAACTGTTAAGATTATAAGGCACTAATATGTTAAGTAAGAAAGACTGATCCTCTCTACAAAAAAATTTAAAAAAAAAAAAGACATTAGATTAAATTCTGCTTCCATTTCTGCTTTTTAAATGCCTTAGTAAACTAGGGATAAGAAAAAAAATGCTTCAAAATTATAAAGAAAATATTGCTCAAACCAACTGCCAGTGTATTTAATAATTAATTGCTAAAGACATTCCCACCAAAATTAGGGAAAGATAAAGGTGCCCCTTATTAAGCACTATCATTTAAAATTGTTCTGGAAATTCTAGCCAATGCAATAATATCATTAAAAAAAAAAAATCAAAAGAGGAGATACTAGAAAAAAAGAAGAAAAAAGAAAGAAAACCAAACTATTATCTCTTGCAGGATCTTGACATGTTTTCTTTTGACAGTTATCTGAAGGTATCAGAAGTTAGATCTGACTTCTAAATGAACTACACACCGACGAACAAAACTAACACGATAAATATCATTCTCTGCAGTGATAGTATGATTCTAGGTATTGCTCCAGGGATGACTTCAACAGATAATTATCATTCAACGGTTAAAAGGTTACTTGTTTTGAAACTCAAACCATCGTATCTGGCAAACTTTATCCAATGCTAAGTTGCTTACAACCAAAAATTCAATATAATGCCTGTGGGTACAAACTTGCAGACACCATGTTTCTTTGATTTTAAGAAGTGATTTTTAAAAGTGTTAGTGTTTGAGAAATTAAGGTATATTTTACAAGCGAGGTATGTTTTAAATGTGCTTAGGGTATTCTTTTTGCTGAATGGCTGTTATTTTGTAGTGAGGATGGAGCGTGTACTAGCAGTCAACATTGCTCAAAATTAGATGAATGATGGGTGTTTTGTTACATTTTCCATAAGATCATGATGGATGATTGGTAACGTCTACAGCAAAAATTTTCCTTCTAAGAAAGGGAATATAGGAGCAACATTCAACTATGTATCTGGTGTGCTGTGGTCAGCCCCAAACAGCCTTTGAGAAATGTGTTGACCCAACCCATAGCTCTCCTTCAGTCCTCTTCAGTGTGGAGAGGGAGTGCCTTTACTTTTAGATTCAGTTATTGTTTGAGCTCCATGATTTTCTTAAGAGATCCTTAACCTGATCTGCTGGTTGGTTTTCAAAGCATATGACTTGCCTCTACATCTGATGGAGAAAGTACCTGCATGCATTTTGCTGGGGATAATACCAGTCTTGAACTTATTTTCAACCAAAACTCATCAAATCTTGGCGATGAGAAATAACACTTCTGAATATTGTCTGAGGGGCATATGGACCCAAATCTTCCTCTAAATCAGCTATATTTAAACATTTCACTCACTGTGGAAATCTTTGTTTAAGAATTAAAAAGATGAATACAGAGTTATTCTAACTGAAGTGGGTGAAGGGATAAGAACCTCCTCTTCATCCTTCTTTTCTCTCCCCGGAAAGAGTGAGACCAAAATTTGAAAATGATGTGAGGGTGGCCAAGTCCCACTTCTTTGTAGGGTGAAGAAGGTGGATTCATGGAGGAGGGCTCAGCCTGTAATATTAGGCAATAAATAGGGATAAATAGGGATAACCACCTGTTAATCACAGGAAATCTATTAAGAACCTAAAGACATGCCCTAAAGGGTTAAATCAATTCCCGGCAAAATAATAATAAAACCACACAGTGATTTCATCCTGAATTGACTCCCAGAACATGTGGGCTACCTCAGGATTTGTGCATAGATTATTTTCAGAATTCCTCTGCCTTGTCTCAATAACTCTTGCCTTTATCCAGGAAACCCCCAGCTGTCTCTTTGCCAGTTACTATGCATCACATTCCTGATATGGTCATTGTATTACCCTCTTTCGGTTTTTAAATGAAGAACCATATACCATATTAAAAATTGCATTAGTCAGACTTATGACTTATACCTCCAGTCATCTGGGGTAGCTGGTATCAGATTAACTCTGTTGCTAAAAATAAATAAATTAAAGCAGAACACGATTTTTTTAAAAACTCTCTGAAGACATTGGAGAGCAACAAAGGAAGCCAGTACTTGAAAGGCCAAGACACAGAAGGAAATAGAAGTGTTTTAAATTGAGCTTAACATTTTGTTTGCAATTGCCCCTCAAGTCATTTGCCCACATATAAGTTACGCATTAGCTGGGCAAGATGTAGAAAAAACAAGCAGAAGCAAACCGAAATGGCTAAAAACTAAGCAGAGAGTTCCATACACTTACAGCACTGAGGAGACAAAATTTGAATTCAGAACCCACTTAAGAGAAGGGGCTCTGTTAAACAAACCAGGGTTTCAGTTGAGATTCAAGAGTTAGGAAAAAATGAAAATATACAAGCATTGATTAGATCAAGATAATTTGCCCACAGTCTAACTGCCTGCCAGGAGAAAATTAAATCCTCACTGGAGGAAGAGAGGAGCCCTGGTGGAGTAGTGGTTAAGCTTTCTTATGCTAAACAAAAGGTTGACAGTTTGAATCCACCAGCTGCTCCTTGGAAACCCTGTGAAGCAGTTCTACTCTGTCCTTTAGGGTTGCTATGAGGTGGAATAGACTGGATGGTAATGGGTTTGGTTTTGGTTTAGAGGAAGAGAACTTATCCAGAACCTCTACAGTTTATCTTACATAATCCAAATCAGACACAGACCCATAGGTATTCCAGGTTAATGGAGATCTCAGACAATATTTTACAATAGCTAATAATAATACATTCAAGAAAATTGACAAAAATGCTGTGAATTTCCCCCAAAGAACTGGAATATATGAGATACAAGAATCAAATGAAAAATAAAATGCTGAAATTAAGAATCCAATATATAAATTTAAAATAGGATAGAAATGGAAAAAAAAAGAATCTGTAAACTTAAAAATATATCAGATCAATAGAAAATATCTAAATTGAAGCCCATAGAGATAAGAGAATAGCAAATGCAGGTATTTCCATAAAAGACATATTAAAAATGATAAAGAAGTCTAACTATATGCAATCGGAGGTCCCAAAAGAGACAGTGGAGGCACAGAGCAATATTTGAAAAGATACTGACCAAACATTTTTCTTATTGAAAAACATCAAGCCACACATTCAAGTAGCTCTCAGAATTCCAAACAGTATACATGAAAAGAAAAGCACAGTTAGGTACCTCATACTCAAACTACTGAAAACCAAAGAAAAAGAGTAAATCTTAGAAGTATCCAGATGAAGACATCAATATGAGCTCATGTACAGCTTAATATAAATACAGATGGATACATACGGAAATATTTATAAATATGTGTGTATATCAGTGGAAGAAAGGTGTGGCAGTCTACTTTCGTAAAGATTTACAGCCTTGGAAGCCCTATGGGACAGTTCTACTCTGTCCTATAGGGTTACTATGAGTTGTAATGAACTGGACAGCAGTGCGTTTATAAGTATGTGCACGAGTTGGTATATACACATTTTCTTAATCTGTCAGTGGTGACGACCTAGAAGCAAAGACGCTCCAGCATCAGTGAGCACATTTAACACTCAGATATTGGTTTCTAATACCATTCTGAAACAAAAGAAACTAGGTCGCCTTGGAGAAATGGGTGATTCCAGGGCTGGGGCTGGGCATACACAGGATGAGTATGCAGCGTATTTTAGTGCCAGAAAGTAAAAAAAAGTGCAAAAAAGTAAAAACAAGCCATACTGATCAGAGTATGGGAAAGGGAACAGGACACAGGAACCAACTGAAAGATCTATCAATGGTCAAAGCTGCAACAATTCAAATAAAATAAATGAATGAGTGAATGAATAAGTATTGGGTTATAACCCAAAGTATAAGCTAAATAACTATTAAATATCTGAGTCCATACTGATATAAATTATTGATTAAATAAATAAATGGAGAAAAGACAAATACACTGTGCAGAATAATTCCAAATAATTTTTGTCCTCAGGAAGGTGGACTATAATTCCCCCCCCCCTTAAGTGTGGTATGCACACAGCAGCTTCCTTTCAAGGAGAACGGTATAGAAAGGCAGGGAAGAGGGAGTAGATAAACCGGACAAACACAAACACAAGTGATCAAGTTAGCATCAGCAGTAATGTCAAGTTGACAGCATGAAGTCTTGATATGATGTGATGAGAATGACACCTTAATTCTGTGTCCTTCCTAAAAATATATACATATGTGTGTGTATAAAATTCACATATGTATATACATAAAACGTATATGCAAATATACATATATACAAATATGCATATATGTGTTATATATGGGTGTTTTATATATATGTACGTTTTATATATATATGTATTTTACATATATGTGTTTTATATATATGTGTGTTTTATATACATGTGTTTGTATATATATATGTAAAACACCAGCCTAATCTCAGGAAGATATAAGAAAAATCTCAATTGAAGAGCTTTCTACAAAATGCCTGATCAGTACTCAACTGTTGAGGTCATAAAAAAGAAGGAATGTCTGAGAAACTGTCACAGCCAAGAAGAGCCTAAGGAGACATAGATTGCTAAATGTGCTATTGTATCCTGCATGTTTCTTGTAACAGAAAAAGCACTATGATTAAAACTGAGGAAATACTAGTGAAGTGTGGACTTTGGTTAATAATAATGTATAAGTATGGGTCCAGTAATTGTGAAAAGTTACTGTACTAATGTAAACGTTAACAATAGGAGAAAGTAGGTATAGGGCATGTGGGAACTTTCTGTACTCTATCTGCAACATTTCTTTAAATCTAAAAGTATTCTAAAATTTAAAGAAAGCTTTTAAAAATAAAGTATCTAGATGAAAAAACACATTTCTTTCTAAGAAACATAAATAAAACTTACAAATGACTTCCCATCATGAATGATAACAGCAGACAATGGAATTGTATCTTAAAGTGATGAAGGAAAATAACTACCAACCTAACATATGCCCAGTAAACATGTCCTTCATAAATTAAAGAAAGAAAAGAGACATTTTAGAAAAACACATAGAGAATTTGTTGCCATTAAAAATATATGTATACTAAAGGGAGTTTCTTAGGCATAAAAAAAGAAGCATGTTAAAGCAGGAAGGAATAAAGAATCCAGGAAAAGGAAAATACACGGGTAAATTTAAGTTAATATTAACTTTTAAAAAACAATAATAACATGTTGTGGGAATTAAAATTTATGTAGAATTAAAATACATGCTATCAACAGCCCTAAAGGCAGTAGGGGAGTACAAGTGAAGTTAAAGTATTTTTAAGCTCATTGCCAAGGAAGTGATAAAAGATGTACTTTCAGGTAGACTCTGAAAAGTTAAAGATGAATATTGTAAAATCTATAGTAATTTCCAAAAGGATATATATTTAATAAGAAAAAATGAATTAATAAAAAATATGCCCATTAATTCCTGGAAGATAAGAAATGGGGAACAAAAAAGCAAAGAATAAATGGAATAAAAAGAAAACAAGTAACAAGATGGCAGACTTAACTCCAATATATCACAGTTTCATTAAATGTATATGGACCAAGTACTCCAATTAAAAGGTAAAGATTGCTGGGCTAATTAAAAAAAAAAAAAAAACTTAAATATACAATCCATTATAAAGATCTGAGTTTGCTATAAAGAAACAGAATAAATAACAGTGAAAGAAAGAAAATATCTTTACTATGAAAGAAGCAAAAAAAAAAAAAAAACGAGTGTGACTATATTTATAACAGAAAAAGTAGATTTGAAGGCAAGACATACTAGTAGGGACATAGAGGGATATTTCACCATAATAAAAGCCAAATTTGTAGGCACATAGTACTATTGCTGAAAAATACATAATGCAAAAATTGACAAAACTAAAAGAGGAAATAGACAAATCCATACTCACATCTCAAGATACTAACATATCTCTTTATAAAAACTCTACAAAAAGATAAAAGTACTGAATATTTGAAAACCACAATGAGCAAATATACTCAAGGGACATTTGTAGAACACTGCACCCAACAGCTAAAGAATATACTCTTTTTAACTACATGTGAAATATTTACCAAAATTGAACATATGCTGGGCCATAAAGAAAGTATCAACAAATACTAAAAGATTGAATTCATACAGACTATGTTCTCTACCCCCATGCATCTGTCAGTTTGTCATACCGTGGGGGCTTGTGTGTTGCTGTGATGCTGGAAACTATGCCACCAATATTCAAATACCAGCAGGGTTGCCCATGGTGGACAGGTTTCAGCTGAGCATCCAGACTAAGACAGACTAGGAAAAAAGACTCAGCAGTCTACTTCTGAAAAGCGTTAGCCAGTGAAAACCTTATGAATAGCAGCAGAACATTGTCTGATACAGTGCAGGAAGATGAGCCCCTCAGGTTGGAAGGCACTCAAAATACAACTGAGGAAGAGCTGCCTCCTCAGAGTCCACCTTAATGACATACATGGAGTCAAGCCTTTTGGACCTTTACTTGCTGATGTAGCATGACTCAAATGAGAAGAAACAGCTACAAATATTCATTAATAATCTGAACCTGGAATGTATGAATTATGAATCTAGGAAAATTGGAAATCATCAAAAATGAAATGGCACGCGTAAAGATCGGTATTCAAGGCATTACTGAGCTGAAGTGGACTGGTATTGGCCACTTTGAATCAGATAATCACATGGTCTACTATGCCAGGAATGACAAATTGAAGAGGAATGGCATTGCATTCATCGTCAAAAAGAACATTTCAAAATGTATCCTGAAGTACAATGCTGTCAGTGATAGGATAATATCCATATGCCTACAAGGAAGACCAGTTAATACTGTTATTCAAATTTACACACCAACCACTGAGGCCAAAGATGAAGAAACTGAAGATTTTTACAAACTTCTGCAGTCTGAAATTGATCGAACATGCAATCAGGATGCACTGATAATTACTGGTGACTGGAATGCGTAAGTTGGAAACAGAAGAAGGACTGGTAGTTGGAAAATATGGCCTTGGTGATAGAAGTTATGCCACAGATCACATGATAGAATTTTACAAGACCAACAACTTCTTCATTGCCAGTACCTTTCTTCACCAACATAAATGGCAACTATACACATGGACCTCACCAGATGGAATGCACGGGAATCAAATTGACTACATCTGTGGAAAGAGATGATGGAAAAGCTCAATATCATCAGTCAGAACAAGGTCAGGGGCCAACAGCAGATCAGACCATCGATTACCCATATGCAAGTTCAAGTTGAAACTGAAGAAAATTAGAACAAGTCCACAAGAGCCTAAGAATGACCTTGAATATATCCCACCTGAGTTTAGAGACCATCTCAAGAATAGATTTGACACGTTGCATACTAATGACCGAAGACCAGAGGAGTTGTGAAATGACATCAAGGATATCATATATGAAGAAAGCAAGAGGTCATTAAAAAGACAAGACAGAAAAGATCAAAATGGATGTCAGAAGAGACCCTGAAACTTGCTCTTGAACATCAAGTAGCTAAAGCAAAAGGGGAAAAAATGAAGTAGAAGAGCTGAACAGAAGATTTCAAAGGGCAGCTCGAGAAGACAAAGTGAAGTATTATGATGGCATGTGCAAAGACCTGGAGGGAGAAAACCAGAAGGAAAGAACACACTCAGCATTTCTCAGGCTGAAAGGACTGAAGAAAAAATTCAAGCTTTGACTTGCAATAGTGAAGAAGTCTATGGGGACAATATTAAACAAAGCAGAAAGCATCAAAAGAAGATGGAAGGAATACACAGAGTCGCTATGCCAAAAAGAATTGGTGAACATTCAGCCATATCAGGAGGTAACATATGATCAAGAACCAATGGCACTGAATGAAGAGGTCCAAGATGCACTGAAAGCACTGGCAAAAAACAAGGCTCTGGGAATTGAAGGACCACCAACTGAGATGTTCCAACAAACAGATGCAGCGCTGGAAGTGCTCACTTGTCTATGCCAAGAAATTTGGAAGGCAGCCAGAACCGACTCGAAGAGATCCATATTTATGCCTATTTCCAGGAAAGCCGATCCAACCGAATGCAGAAATTCTCAAACAATATTATCAATACCACACGCAAGTAAAATTTTGTTGAAGATCATTCAAAGCAGCTGCAGCAGTATATCAACAGGGTACTGCCAGAAATTCAAGCCAATTTTAGAAGAGGATGTGGAACCAGGGATATCATTGCTGATGTCAGGTGGATCTTGGCTGAAAGCAGAGAATACCAGAAAAATGTTTACCTGGATTTTATTCAACTGTGTGGATCATAACAAATTATGGATAACATTTTGGAGAATAGGGATTCTGGAACACTTAATTGTGCACATGAGGAATTCATACATGGATCAAGAGGCAGTCATTAGAACAGAACAAGGGGAAACTGCATGGTTTAAAGTCAGGAAAGGTGCGCGTCAGCGTTCTATCATTTCACCATACCTACTCAATCTGTATGCTAAGCAAATAATCTGAGAAGGTGGATTATATGAAGAAGAACGGAACATCAGGATTGGAAGAAGACTCATTAACAACCTGTGTTATGCAGATGACACAACCTTGCTTGTTAAAAGTGAAGAGGACTTGAAGCACCTACTGATGAAGATCAAGGACCACAGCCTTCAGTATGGATTACACCTCAACATAAAGAAAACAAAAGCCCTCGTAACTGGACCAATAAGCAACATCATGATAAACGGAGAAAAGATTGAGGTTGTCAAGGATTTCATTTTACTTGGATCCACAATCGACACCCATGGAAACAGCAGTCGAGAAATCAAAAGACACATTGCATTGGGCAAATCTGCTGCAAAAGACCTCTTTAAAGTGTTAAAAAGCAAAGAAGTCACCTTGAGGACTAATGTGCACCTAACCCAAGCCATGATGATTTCAATCCCTCATATGCATGTGAAAACTGAACAATGAATAAGGAAAACCGAAGAAAAATTGACACCTTTGAATTGTGGTGTTGGGGAAGAATATTGAATAATACCATGGACTGCCAACGGAACAAACAAATCTGTCTTAGAATAAGTACAACTAGAATGCTCCTTAGAAGCAAGAATGGTGAGACGTTGTCTCACATACTTTGGACATGTTATTAAGAGGGATAGGTCCCTGGGGAAGGACATCATGCTTGGTAAAGTAGAGGGTCAGAGAAAAAGGGAAAGACCCTCAAAGAGATGAGTTGACACAGTGGCTGCAACAATGGGTCCAAGCATAGCAACGATTGTGAGGATGGCTCAGGACTGGGCAGTGTCTCGTTCTGCTGTGCATAGGGTTCCTATGAGTCAGAACCAACTCTATGGCACCTAACAACGAAAACAACATGTTCTCTGACAACAATAGATCTAAGCTAGAAATCAAAAGGTAACTAGAAAATCCCACAAATATTTAGAAATGAAGCAATATGCTTCTAAATACTTCATAGATCAAAGAAGAAATCACAACGGGTATTAGAAAATATTTTGAAGTGAATGTTAATCAAAAATTACCTGACAGTCTTGTGGGATAAAGCTGAAGCAGTGCTTAGAGGGAAATTATTTTTTGCCTTAAATACATACATAAAGAAAAAAGTGTGAAAAGCGATGATCCAAGCATTCATCTCAAGAAACCATCGTTGTACGCAGTTTAAATAAATAAAGCATGGTAAATCCACAGAATGTAAAACAAAGGAAAGAATAAGTAAAATTTAATAACGTCAAAAGCAAACATTCTCAATAGAGAATGAAAAGCCAAATTTAAAAGATTAATTGATAAACCCTTAGCAAGATGATCAAAAAAAGAGACAAGGAGAGAGAGAGAGAGATCACAAATATCAGGAATGAAAAAGGGATGTCATTACAGGATCTATAAAGATTTTAAGAGAATATCATAAGCAAATTTATGCCAATAAATTCAAAAATTTAGAAGATGAAATGGACAAGTTGCTTTTTAAAAAATTTTTATTGTGCTTTAAGTGAAAGTTTACAAATCAAGTCAGTCTCTTATACAAAAATTTATATACACCTTGCTATATACTCCTAGTTGCTCTCCCCCTGAGACAGCACAATCTTCCTCTCCACCCTGTATTCCTGTGTCCATTCAGCCAGCTTCTGTCCCCCTCTGCCTTTTCATCTCCCCTCCAGAGAGGTGCTGTCAACATAGTCTCATGTGTCTACTTAAGCCAAGAAGCTTACTCCTCACCAGTATCATTTTCTGTCCTATAGTCCAGTCAATCCCTGTCTGAAGAGTTGGCTTTGGGAATCGTTCCTGTCTTGGGCTAACAGAAGGTCTAGGGACCATGACCTCTGGGGTCCTTCTAGGAAATGGACAAGTTTCGTGATGACCCATTTTTTAAAAGGATACAACAAGAAAAAATAATCTAAATAATTCTTTTTCTACTAGAAAAAAATGTGATTTGTAATATCAACTTTCCCCAAAGAGAACTTCAGACCCAGACAACTTTATCATTGAATTACTCCAAACATCAAAAGAAAAAATTATTTCAATTTGATACATACTTTCCTAAAGCATGGTAAAATTTGAAACACTTCCAAGCTCATCTCATGGAGACAGCATAACTAAATACCAAACCTGAAAGTTATGTTATGTAAAAAGAAAATTATAGAACAGTATCTCTCATAAACATAAATGCAAACGTCTCAAATAAAATATTTAGCAATTAAATTTAATCCATCAAGAATGTAAGGTTGTTTTAATATTCAAAAACAATCGATGTAATTCACCGCATTAATAAAATAAAGGGAGAAAAACATATGATCACCTCAATGGAGGCAGAAAGGACATTTAGTAACATTCAACAGCCATTTATGATAACAAAAAAAGAAAAAAACCCCAACCATCCAAACAAAAAAAAAGCTTTTAGTGAAGTAAGAATAAAAGGGAACTTTATTAATGTAGCAGAGTACCTACAGCAAAACCTTACAAATATTTTACCTAATGTTATAATATATAACCGACAATATTTGCAAATGGCACGATTTTGTGCATAAACCAAAACCCACGTTGTTGAGTTGATTCTGACTCATCAAGGCTATGATCTTTATGAAAGCAGACAGTCACATTTTTCTCTGGGTGGGTTCGAACCACCAACCTTTCAGTTAACAGCCAAGCATCGACTGCACCACCAGGGCTCCTTAATTTTGTGCATAGAAAATCTAAAAGCATCTGCCAATAAACTATTAGAATTCGTAAGTAAATTTAACAAGATTTTGGATATAAAATCAGTGAAACAATAAATTGTATTCCCCTATACCAGCACAAATAATTTCATTAGAAAATGAAATTTTATAAATGAAACCATTTACGATGACATCGAAACCATCAAATATTTAGTAATAAATTTAACCAGTGAGGTACAAGACCTCTGCACAAAAACTACTGAGAGAAACTAAAGAAGACATGGATAAATGAATAGATATATCATGCACATGGATTGGAAGGCTAATATTTTAAAGATGTCAGGTTTTTGTACACTTATACTTCAATTCAAGGCAATAGCAATAAAAATCCATGCAAGTTTTTTTTTTTGTTTGTTTGTTTTTTTGTGGATACTGACTTATACTAAAGTTTATATGGAAAAGCAAAGGGCCAAGAATAGCAACACAATCTTAAAAAAAAAAAAAGAGTATTGGAGGATTTATACTGCCATGTATGATGACTTGCTATAAAGCAAAAGGAGCCCTGGTGGCATAGTGTTAACATTTGGCTGCTAACTGAAACATTGGCTGTTCGAACCCGCCTAAAGGCTCCACAGGAGAAAGACCTGGTATGATGGTTAATGTTATGTGTCACCTTGGTTGGGGTATGACTCTCAGTGGTTTGGCAGACATTGGACTGGTTGCTTTTCCATAATGTAATATAATTAATCACTCCCATGATGAGATCTTATATAATGTAATTGCCTCCATGATGAGATCTGCTATGAGCAGCCAATCAGTTGAAAGAGAGTTTCCTTGGGGATGTGGCCTGCCTTAAGTATATAAATGGATATTCCAACAAAGATCACTCTCACTTTGGATCCTACATCCTACTTGTCATCATCTGACCTCCAGTTCTTGGGACTGGCACAAGTAGAAACAGACCAATGAAATAAAATAGAGAGTGCAATATCACACACACTGCATGGTAAGGATCAACACGAATCCAATCCCCTAAATGAAGGGATTGAACCAGCCCTCACATTCCCACTTTTCCATCTTTGTTGCCAGGCACCCTGATGGCACTCTTTCTCTCTCTGACCCTGCTTACCTGGAGCTAGATTAGAGCTCAGAAGTTAAAAGGACACCATCCTTCAGACTGCCAAATAGGCAGATGCAAGCCTCGAGTTTGGGGAGTCCAAACAACATCCAACCTTTTGACTTACTATGCACAAATTTGGGACTGGGTGCAGTGGCTAAGAGCTCAGCTGCTAACCAAAAGGTAGGTAGTTCAAATCTACCAATTGCTCCTTGGAAACCCTATGGGGCAGTTCTACTCTGTCCTATAGGGTAGCTATGAGTCAGAATCAACTCGATAACAACGGGTTTACCATTACCACTTCAGGCTGCCAGCCACAAGCTTAGGAGTCCACAAAACACCCTTACTTTCTGATTTGCTAGCTCCTACTATAGGGTCTCTATGAGTCAGAATCGACTCGATGGCACTGGGTTTGTTTTTGTTTTTGTGACTATAGGGTCGGAAACCCTGGTGCCATAGTGGTTAAGAGCTATGGCTGCTAACAAAGAGGTCGGCAGTTTGAATCCACCGGGCACTCCTTGGAAACCCTATGGGGCAGTTCTATTCTGTCCTATAGGGTCACTATGATTCAGAATCCACTCGATGGCAATGGGTTTGGTAGGGGGTTACTACAGGGTCACTGTCTTAGTCATCTAGTGCTGCCATAACAGAAATACCAAAAGTGGATGGCTTTAACAAAGAAGAATTTATTCTGTTACAGTCTAGTAGGTTACAAGTCCAAATTCAGGGCGTCGGCTTCCAGGCGAAGGCTTTCTTTCTCTGTTGGCTCTGGAGGAAGTTCCTTGTCCTCCATCTTCCCCTGGTTAAGGAGCTTCTCAGGCACACAGACCCCATGTCTAAAGGACAGTCTCTGCTTCTGGTGCTTCTTTCTTGGTGGTATGAGGTCCCCAACTCTTTGCTTGCTTTCCTTTCCTTTTATCTCTTGAGAGATAAAAGATGATATAGGCCACGCCCCAGGGAAACTCCCTTTACTTTGGATCAGGGAGGTGACCTGAGTAAGGGTGGTGTTATAATCCCACCCTAATCCTCTCAACATAAAATTACGATCACAAAATGGAGGACAATCACACAATACTAGAAATAACGGCCCAACTAAGTTGATACACACATTGGGGGGACATAATTCAATCCATGACAGTCACTATGAGCCAAAATCAACTCGACGGCAATGGGTTTGGTTGTGTTGTTTTTCACTATTCCTTTGGTTTGATAATTCATTGCAATGACGGAATTCACAAAAAGTATACTATATTTATGACTACAGATTTATTATAGTCAAGAAAAGACACAAACGAAGAAATGCGTAGGGTGAGATCTGGGAGGGTTCTTAATGTGGAGCTTTCATGTCCCAAAGGGATGCACTACCTTTCCAAAGCAGTTGTTCTCACCAACCAGAAAGCTTTCCAAGCTTTAGCATTTAGGGCTATTATCAGCCAATCTTACATGATAGGCTAAATCATGCCTCCTGAGGCTAGTTGATATTAGCCTCCCAAATGAGCCTTTATTGTCTGGCTAGCCCTTACTCACCAGGACGAATTCTTGGGTATGGCCTGGAAACCGCAGACCAAGACATCCCAATTACTCCAATGATTATTTCCCCAGGGCCAAGGAAAAAGGCCATCTTACTTAGGGTAAAACTAAGTCCTTCACCCCAAACTATACTGTCATAGGAAAACCTGGTGCCATAGTGGTTAGTGCTACAGATGCTAACCAAAAAGTTGGTAGTTCGAATCCACCAAGTATTCCTTGGAAACTCTATGGGGCCGTTCTACTCTGTCCTATAGAGTTACTATGAGTTGGAATCGACTCAGTGGCAGTGGGTTAGTGGTTATATTGTCATATAAACCCCTGAAATGCAGAAATAGTGAACTTTTCAATAAATAATGCCTGATCAACCGGTTATCCCTATGAACGAACCTTGACTTTACTACTATATCACCACATACACAAAAATCAGTTCCAGATAGATTGTAGACCTAAAAGAGAAAACAATAAAGTTTCTAGCAGATACCATAGGATGAATATCTTCATGACTTTGAGTGGAATAGGCAAAGACGTCATAACAGGACATAAAAAGGACTATCCATAAAGAAACACTGATAAATTGGACTTTGTCAAAATTAAAACTTTTGCTCATCTGAAACAACTAGAATAGAAATAATGAGGATGTTGGCAAAATGTGAAGAATGTAACCAGAGTCACTGATCATTATGTCTGGAAACTGTTGAATGGGAACAGGTTTTACAGTGTACATTTTCACCAAAAATAAAATAAAATATTATTAAAAAAAATTTTGGGGGGGTTCATCAAAACATATCATTAAGACAATGAAAAGAAAACTAGAAAGAAGCTACTTGCAAAACATATACCTGACAAAGCATCGATAACCAGAATATACCAAAAACTCCTCTAAGTCAATATAAAAATACAGACCAATAAAAAATAGGCAAAACACTCAATCAGGCACTCTTTTGCGGTAAATTCTAATGGTGAATTTTGCATGCCCTTGAGCCTAGCGATTTTATTTTCTTGCCTAAAATCAACTGTAGAATGTTGGCCTGGATCCCAAAGAAAACTTCTACTACCTAGACTCAAGTGCCACTATATACATCAAACACATTTGGAAGGGATATGATAGATATATTAGGAGTTTTAAAATCAAACCCTAAGTGCTTAAGTAAGAAAAAATAAGTTTTTGTCTTAAACAACAGGAAAAAAAAAAAAAGAAAAAAAAAAAAAAACCAGGGGTAGAAATAATTTCAGGCAATGCTTGATCTTAAGATTGAAATGATGCCATCAGGACCCAGTCACTCTCTCTTTGCCCTGCTCGCCATGTTGGTTTTATTCTCAGATTCCATGTAGTGGCAAAATGGTGCGAACAGCTCTAATCTTACTTCTTCCCAGGTTCAAATCCAACTAAATATTGAGCATTGTTCTCCAGGAGCTACATCAGAAATTGTAGTATTACTCTAACTGGAACAATTTAAATCTTAATGTCCAACACTAAAGTAATAACTATGTTCAAGGCAAAGTGTTACACTGATTGGTTACATCTGGGTCAAGCCTCACCCCTGAACCCATTCCTGTGGCTCCAGGAATGCAAAGTGCTGATTGGCCAGTCGTAGGTTGTTCACTCCTCACAGGAAGTCAGGATCATCACCAGATCCATATGAACTGAGCTAGGAATGGGCAAAGAAACTTTGAGGTGTTGTTCCCAGAAGAATGGATAATAGATGCTGAACAGATTAAAATCACAAACATACCCCCCAAATGATTGTTGTGAGACTGAGTTTCAGAAAGTGAAATGACAGGACCAAGTTCCAAAGAGTTGGTGTCATAAGCTGGACATAAGAAGAGAAAGCCTAACTTAAAAGCCTGAGAGAATCTGGGTTCTCCTGAAGACTACAAAGATGCAAACAGGCCCTCAGGCCCTAATTTTGCCAGGCATTCTTCCCTCAAGTTCTGTCTGGCTTTGAGTCCAGGGAAGGGAGGGACTTCATGCTGGGGGGAACAGCTTGCCAGACAGTCCCCTAAGGTATCTGGAAGCAGTTCCACATGGCCCTTCATGGGCGAAGGCTGGGGTCTTGACTGGGAGCCAGGAGTCTGGTGCCTTGGCTGGGCCTGGGTGTCCAGGGCTGGCGGGTGGTACCTTCCACACACTATCTCTCCATAGCACCATCTGCAGCTGCCTTCTGCATTTGGCTCAAAGACAGCATTGCCAATCACTTCAGGGGGTTGCTGAGCCTTCTGTAGTCAAGACTTGGGAAAGGCCAAATTTGACACTTGGCTGCTCTCCTTGAAGTTAAATGTCCTAGCTTAGGTCAAGAAACATGGAAAAAAAAATTATGGCATGATGCCTGAGAGGATGTAGCCCTGCAAGACAGCTGACCAGAAAGCACATGCCAAGGAAACTAACGAAGGGGACACAGAAAGGAATCCATGGCCTTGGGGCTGCTGGAAGATACTCTAGAAAGCTTGCAGATTCAGTTTTCAAGGCTGAAGCTCAGAACAAGGACAAGAGAGAAACAAATCATGGCGTCATTCTTCTCAGGAGATATACGTAAAAACATGAAGGGATCACTAGTTGATTATGGTTGGGCCGAATAGTTTCTGATCCTTCTCAGATATCAGGTGTAGGCCACAGGAATGATGGGCTTAGCGAGGGAGAATCCAGTGAGCTCTGTGGGACAAAAAGATTAGGCAGATCAGAGAGGGCCAAGGTAAGACGCTGTGACCTGGATGAATACTGGAGATTGTCCTAGGAGAGCAGGGAAGGAAGAGTCACACTAGCAAATCAAAGGGTCCAGTTGAGTTCAGTTTCTTACCTGGCCCCAAGCCAGCCCACAGCAGATTTTGGACACTGAACTAAAGGATGCCCCACTTCAGTCCCATCTGTGGAGGAGTTCAAGAATTACCCTGACACACTACCGTCATCAGGTCACAAACCTGCTGCTCCTTTTCTGAATATCTCACTCCTCATGTTTGGTCCATAGTCCTTCCACCTTCCATGGACTTGCTTCTGTGCATCTCTCAAGACAGTCTTCGTGAGCCAGAACAATGCATCCTCCATGTAACGCTCTTACCCTGGAGAAGGTCACTTTCCCTTTTGAGAACCCATTTCTCTGGGTAAGGTAAAGGGGGCACCAGTAATCTATGGCACGTGTCGCAGTGTTGTGGCAGTCTATTTTGACTCAACAATCCCGTGGGACAAAGTAGAACTGCTCTATAGGGTTTTATTGGCTGTATTCTTTATAGAAGCAGATCTTCAGACCTTTCTCCTGCAGAGCTGCTGGGTGGGTTCAAACCATTAGCTTTCTGGTTAGCAGCTGAGCACTTAACAGTTGCATCACCAGGGTTCCTTATGTGTGTGTGGTGAAATGAGTTCCTTTAAACAGCTTGAGAAAATTTTCCCCTAAGCCCCGAGGAGTTACCTTTGCCCTAGTTTTCCACACCAGAAGTCTTGTCCAGGTTGGTTGACATTTCCTGTGTAAGGTGTAAACAACTTGATGGTTTGATTTTTTTTCCTGGCCCTAGGCTATAGCCTGCCCTGTGGTTGGTCTATTTTACGCACTTCGCAGGGACTGGTCAATATACTTATGCAAATGAAGTGACTATAGCCTACTATGCAAATTAACTGACCAAAGCCTATTGAGAGAGGATTGGTCAATTCGTCGTCCTGGTGGGAGGGTCATGCCTTGAAACTGACCAGGAGTTTGCTTATATATGCAGCCAACCCCCCAGAGGTTTCAGAAGGAAGAAAGAAGCAAAGAGGAGAAAAAGCAAGCAGAGAAAAGAAGTAGAGAGAAAGGAAGTAAGGAGCATCCTACAAGAGCTGTAACACAGATCAAAAGCTATAACACAGAAGAGAGTGAGAGGCCTGGAAGGGGCCCTGCAGTGGAGTTGGTGGTGATGGCAGAAATCTGCTGCTAGGAATGCAGCAAAGAGAGCTGAACAAAATTGCTACACTGGCTATGAACTGGGTCAGTTAGCTGTGGGGAGGTTGATGGCAGGGAGGCTGAAGGCAGAGAGGCCTTCAGGGTTGAGGGGGACTAGAGGAGGCCCGTCCTGAGGGGTCTGAGAGGAGGCCTGCATAGCTGAGAGTGGGTGTGCCTGGCAGAGAGAAAGGTCTGTTTGCTTGCACCACCGGAAGGAGCTGAGAGAGCTTCCCTGCACTAAAGAAAGGAAGGGTGTGCTCTCCAATTCAGGGGAGCCTTTCAGATTTTCCCTACATGCTTCCTGATCCTGACCCTGAGTTGTAGCCTATTGATCCCAATCCCAGGTTACTTCCTTAATAAACCACTTAACTGTAAGTATGGTCTGTGAGTTCTGTGCGGCCATCGCAATGAGTTACGAAGCCCAGCAGAGAAGCAGAGAGTGCCATGTGGAAGATTGCTGGTGTCCAAATTGGTAAAAAGTTTGGAGAGTGACAGTATATCTGACCTCCACCTCATGGGAATTAGCTTTGGGCTGAACTTAATTGGCATTATCCGCCCTGAAGTTAGGTAGGTTCTGATGCTACCATTACCATTTTACAGTATGACAATACAGATACGAAAAATATCACCATTGGACACTCTTAATCAAAACATGGATGAACCTTGAAAACAGTATGCTAAGTGAAATAAGCCAGACACATAAGGACAAATATTGTATGATTCCACTTACATGAAATATCCAGGATAGGGTCAGAATTGACTCAACAGCAACAGGTATATGAAATATCCACAAAAGGCAAATTTATAGAGACAAAAAGTAGATTAGAGGTTATGGGGAGGGAGAGTTATTACTTAATAGGTGCAGAGTTTCTGTTTGGGGTGATGAAAAAGTTCTGGAAATGGTACTAATGCTCACACTACATTGAAATATACTTAAAGAATTATGCACTTAAAATGATAAATTTTACGTTACGTATATTTTACCACAATAAAACCAAAGAAGGCTCCTTCTCCATGCTCACTTCACAAAGGTGAGAAGTATGAATTCTAGGCCCTGTCTAAGTGTGTCAAAGGCATTACTTAAGAAAGCCCCAAGCATCAGAAACTATTCTAACGCCAAAGACACTATTCTAAACCACACATGATTTACTACACTCTTCAACAATTGACAAGTAGCTGATATACTGTTTATTTTTTCTCTAGTAAACAAATGTCAGACAAGCATTACTGGAATTTTCTAGATGCTGTATAAAATGATTCCCACTTCTAATGGGAGGTTGGCTATGATGACGTCAAAGGCTGTTTTCCAATTAAACCCTATGTTTCTTGTGTCGCTCTTTTCTGGATGATCAAGGATCACTCATATCACCTCTGCTGGACTCAGCTCTTTCATCTGTAAACTGGTGATAATTTTACCAGCTCTTTCAGCCTGAAATGTTGCTGTAAAGAAGAAATAAAATGACAGATGAGAAAAGATATTCACAGAGGACTAAACTTTGTATGTGGTTGGAAGAACTACACTGACAGACACATTCTTAAAAGTTTGTGACAAAATTCATCATCTGGGAAAATTTGCTCAGGAAACAGAGAAGACAGGCAAAAAGAACATGAAATTGCCATGTGTGATAAAGTGAGCAAATGTGAAGATGTCTGGGTTAAGGGGTACGACCCAAGCCCCCAGGTAATTCCCATGTACAGCCAGGGTTGAAAACCGCTGAGTGCTCACAGCATGATGGGAATTTGTATCATCTGCCTTCAGGAGTTCTTGAATGACTCACAAGAGTGCTAGGTGTCATGACCAGTTGTCTGGACCAACAGACTTCTCTCTGTTTAGAGATTACTCTCCTTTAGGGCAGAGCAGCATTCCTGCTGAGCAGAACCAGACCTCTATGTATATGTGTGTTTGAGTGTGTGTGAGTATATGTGTATGCACTTGTGTGCACACTCCTTTGGGATGTGGACACATGATTCTGTTTCAGCAAGGCTTCAGAATAATCATGGACAGAAGTGCCTCAAAATGTTTGGTCCCAGGTAGCTTCTAGGAGAGCTAAAGCTGTGCTGAGTGTATAATCGAGATTGCTCCTTGCAGGGAGAAACACGGTTCACATCTTTCTCTGCTTCTCCACATACTCATATCTCAGAACTCCAGTCACCAGCAAGCTGTGAGGTTGGACCTTGAAGGTAACTGTTAGAACAATGCCGGAAAAAATGAACCACATGTAGGTCCTGAGATTGGGCTAGTTTGTTATGCACCCAACACCCTGCCCACTGGATACTGAAATCATAACTCAGGAATCCAGATGCATTTAGAATGGTACAGGTGCGACATAGACAGACTTGCTTAGGACATGAAGGGCCAGAGAGTTCCCAGATCTTCAGCACTCACATAGCCATGTCCTGCTTCTCAGAAAAATAAGTCTTTTAAGAATCCAAGACAGGGGCAGTTTTGCCTATTTTTGTTATTGTGGTAAAAGTATATATAACAGAGGCAGGGCCAAGATGGCAATACAGACAAACGTTGCCAGCAAGCCATCTTACAACAAAGACCCTTAAAAACAAGTGAAACAAGTATACTTACGACAAGCTAGGAGCCCTGGACATCAAAGGCAAGGTTAGAAAATGAACTGAGAGGCAGGGGGAAGAAGAGACGGTTCAGAAGTGGAGAGGAGTTACTGGACATGAATCACTGGGAGCCTTCTGGCACCATTCCCAGAAGCGCCTACAGCAGGCTGGTACTAGTGTTCGGTTACAGTTTCCTCAGGGAGAAGCAGCCAGCCACACAGCCTACTCTCACCTCCAGAACTAGAGAAGAAGAGCACTCTTGGCAAAAGCTAAGTACTTGCATATATTTTACCATGCCCCCTGCCCACAAGCTGGTTTCAGCAGCTATTGATTTCCCTGGGCCTGAGAAAGGCTTTATTGAGCACCTAAAGCCATCCTCCAAGCCCTGGAGAAGAAATAAATTCAAAACTGGGGAAAAGATAATTCGCCAGCTCCACTAACCAGAGGAGCTCAGGATGGAAGTGGCTCCTATTCAGGCATAAAAGGTTGTGGGCTGTGAGTAACTTTCCCCTCTTCATGGACCTATGTGGGCCTATTTCAGGAGAATAGGCCCTTGATGGCAGACTACAACTGTTTCAGCTGTGTGGTGGAGAGGTGGGTGTTTGATGTCTGACATCACTTTGTCTATTAAACAGGATCCTTACCTACCCACATCAGGGACCTAAGGACTAGTGGCTGCACTCAGGTCACCCAGCCACCCGTGACAGGGATTCAATGATAACTGATACCTCCCAGTCGTTATGACCAAAAACACTGGGTGCCCATGGTCCATCTGCTGAACCCACCCCCCTGTACAATCTAGGGAACAGGGACACACTTTCCTCAAAGGCACTGGGGGATGATTCTCAGCCCTCTTACTTGTTTAGAGTGTGAACCCGTGCACCAACCAGATACCGGTACGTACACCAATCACCCCTGCCCCTCTAAGACTATAGAACAGAGCCTGTACCACGCACTTGATGATCAGCTACCTGGACACCTGAGCTGAATTCGTACAAGAAAAGTAAATGGACTCCTAGACTAATATACCTGATAACAGCTCTAGCCATCTGGGGACAGGACGTCAGAGCTCCAAAGGTGAAAATTATCAAGTTGGCTTACTCAAGGAACCCATTTGGGCATATTGATCAAAACAAAGCAAGAAGCTATGCACAGTAAGCAAACATAAACTAATACAATAACTTACAGATGGCTCAGAGGCAACAGTCAATATCAAGTCACATAAAGAAACAGGCCATAATCACCTCAACAAGCTCTCAAAACAATCAAGGGATCTTCTAGATGAAAGTGCCTTCCTGGAATTACTGGAGACAGAATACAAGTTCAATATAAAGAACCCTTCAAGACATCAGGAAGGAAATGAGGCAATAGACAGAACAAGCCAAGAAGCACAGATAAAGCAGCTGAAGAAAATAAAAGGTTACTTAGGAACAGAATGAAAAATTTAATAAGCTGGAAAAATCCACAGACAGACAGCAATCAGAAATTCAGAAGGTTAACAATAAAATTACAGAAGTAGACAACTCAATAGAAAGTGAGAGGAGCAGAACTGAGCACGGAGAAGCCAGAATTTCTGAACTTGAAGACAAATCACTTGGCGCTAATATAGTTGAAGAAAAAACAGATAAAAGAATTAAAAACAAAGAAGAAACCTTGAGAATCATGTGGGACTCTATCAAGAGAAATAACCTACAAGTGATTGGAGTACCAGAACAGGGAGGGATAACAGAAAATATGGAGAGAATTATTGAAGATTTGTTGGCAGAAAATTTCCCTGATATTGTGAAAGATGAGAAGACATCTATCCAAGATGTTCATCAAACTCCACATGAGGTTGATTTTAAAAGAAAGTCCCCAAGACATATAATCAAACTTGCTAAAACCAAAGATAAAGAGAGAATTTTAAGAGCAGCTAGGGATAAATGAAAAGTCACCTACAAAGGAGAGTCAATAAGAATAACCTCGGACTAGTCGGCAGAAACCATGCAAACAAGAAGGCAATGGGATAACTTACACAAAAAATTGAAGGAAAAAATTGCCAGCCAAGAATCATATATCCAGCAAAACTGTCCCTCAAATATGAAGGTGAAATTAGGACATTTCCAGATAAACAGAAGTTTAGGGAATTCATAAAAACCAAACCAAAACTACAAGAAATAATAAAGGGAGTTCATTGGTTAGAAAATCAATAATATCAGGTATCAACCCAAGACTAGAATACTGGGCAAAGCAATCAGATGTCAACCTAGACAGGGAAATAAAAAAAAAAAAATCAAGATGAAAAAATGCTCAAGACAGGGTAACAGTGATGTTATTACGTAAAAGAAGACAACATTAAAACAATAAAGAGGGATTGAGAAATGTAGTCATAGATCTTCCATATGGAGAGGAAGATAAGGCGATACAAAAAAATAAAAGTTAGGTTTAAATTTGGAAAAAAAGGGGTAAATAATAAGGAGACAAATTATCCTACACATCAAAATACAAAACAAGAAAAAAATAGAGACTCAGCAGAAACAAAATTAACAACAATGAATAAGAGGAAAAGACAATCTACTCAGCACAAAAAATTAAGTGGGAAAAAGGAACTGTCAACAACACACAAAAACAGACATCAAAATGACAGCACTAAACTCATACCTATCCATGATTATGGTGAATGTAAATGGATTAAATGCTCCAATAAAGAGAGAGAAAGTGGCAGAATGCATTAAAAAACACAATCTGTCTATATGCTGCCTACAAGAGACACACCTTAGACTTAGAGACACAAACAAACTAAAACTCAAAGGATGGAAAAAAATACGGCAAGCAAACAACAATCAAAAAAGAGCAGGAGTGGCAATACTAATTTATGACAAAATAGACTTCAAAGTTAAATCCCTCATAAAGGATAAGGAAAGACACAATATAGTGATTAAAGGGATAATATACCGGGAGGATATAACCATATTAAATACGCACCCAATGACAGGGTTGCAAGATACATAAAACAAACTCCGTTAGCATTGAAAAGTGAGAGAGACAGCTCCACAATTATAGTAGGAGACTTCAACACACTACTTTCGGTGAAGGACGGGACATCCAGAAAGAAGCTCAATAAAGACAAGGAAGATCTAAATGCCTCAATCAGCCAACTTGACCTCATAGACATATACAGAACACTCCATCCAACAGCAACCAAGTATACTTCCTTTTCTACTGCACATGGAACATTCCCTAGAATAGACCACATATTAGGTCATAAAGCAAGCCTTAGCAGAACCTAAAACATTGAAATATTACAAAGCATCTTCTTTGACCATAAGGCCATAAAAGTAGAAATCGGTAACAGAAAAAGCAGGGAAAAGAGTTCAAGCACTTTGAAGCTGAGCAATACCCTGCTCAAAAAAGACTGGATTACAGAAGACATTAAGGATGGAATAAAGAAATGCATACCATCCAATGAGAATGAAAACACTTCCTATCAAAACCTTTGGGACACAACAAAAGCAGTGCTCAGAGGTCAATTTATATCAATATATGCACACACCCAAAAAGAAGAAAGGGCCAAAATCAAAGAATTATCCCTACAACTTGGACAAATAGGAAGAGAGCAACAAAAGAAACCCTTAGGCACCAGAATGAACCAAATAATAAAAAATTAGAGTAGAATTAAGTGAAATAGAGAACAGAAAAACAATTGAAAGAGTTAACAAGACCAAAAGTTGGTTCTCTGAAAAAATTAATAAAATTGACAAAAAAACAGGACAGGAAGCAAATAACCCAAATAAGAAATGAGATGGGTGATATCACAGCAGACCCAACTGAAATTAAAAGAATCATAACAGATTACTATGAAAAATTGTACTGTAACAAATTTGAAAAACTAGAAGAAATGGATGAATTTCTAGAAACACACTACCTACCTAAACTAACACAAACAGAGGTAGAATAACTAAATAGACCCATAACAAAAGAGTTAGACCCATAACAAAAGAGCCTGAAAAGGTAATCAAAAAACTCCCAACAAAAAAAAAAGCCCTGGCCTGGATGGCTTCACTGCAGAGTTCTACCAAATTTTCAGAGAAGAGTTAACACCACTACTACTAAAGGTATTTCAAAGCATGGAAAAGGACAGAACACTCCCAAACTCATTCTATGAAGCCAGCATATCCCTGATTCCAAAACCAGGTAAAGACACCACAAGAAAAGAAAATTACAGACCTATATCCCTCATGAACTTTAGATGCAAAAATCCTCAACAAAATTATAGCCAATATCAAAACTTATCAAAAAAAATAATTCGCCATGACTAAGTGGGATTCATACCAGGTATGCAGGGGTGGTTCAACATTAGAAAAATAATTAATGTAATCCATCATATCAATAAAACAAAAGACAAGAATCATATGATTTTAGCAATTGATGCAGAAAAGGCATTTGACAAAGTTCAACACCCATTCATGATAAAAACTTTCTGCAAAATAGGAATAGAAGGAAAATTCCTCACCATAATAAAAGGCACTTATACAAAGCCAACAGCCAACATCACCCTAAATAGAGAGAGCCTGAAAGCATTCCCATTGAGATCAGGAACCAGACAAGGATGCCCTTTATCACCGCTCTTATTCAACATTGTGTTGGAGGTCCTAGCCAGAGCAATTAGGCTAGATAAAGAAATAAAGCACATCTAGATTGGCAAGGAAGAATTAAAAGTATCTCTATTTGCAGATGAGATGATCTTATACACAGAAAACCCAAAGGAATCCTCTAGAAAACTACTGAAACTAATAGAAGGGTTCAGCAGAGCATCAGGATACAAGATAAACATACAAAAATCAGTTGGCTTTCTCTACACCAACAAAAAGAACATCGAAGGGGAAATCACCACATCAATACCATTTACAGTAGCCCCCAAGAAGATAAAATACTTAGGAATAAATCTTACAGGGATGTAAAAGACTTAGAGAAAGAAAACTACAAAACACTTCTGCAAGAAACCAAAAGAGACCTACATAAGTGGAAAAACATACCTTGCTCATGGATAGAAAGACTTAACATTATAAAAATGTCTATTCTACCAAAAACGATCTATAGATACAATGCAATTCTGATCCAAATTCCAACGTCATTTTTTAATGACATGGAGAAACAAATCGCCAACTTCATATGGAAGGGAAAGAAGCTCTGGATAAGTAAAGCATTACTGAAAAAAGAAGAACAAAGTGGGAGGCCTCAATGTACCTGATTTTAGAACCTGTTACACCGCCACAGTAGTCAAAACAGCCTGGTACTGGTACAACAACAGATACATAGACCAATGGAACAGATCTGAGAATCTAGACATAAATCCATCCACATATGAGCAGCTGATATTTGACAAGGGCCCCAAAACAGTTAAACGGGGAAAAGACAGTCTTTTTAACAAATGGTGTTGGCGTAACTTGATATCCATCTGCAAAAAAATGAAACAAGATCCATACCTCACACCATGTACAAAAATGAACTCAAAGTGGATCAAAGACCTAAATATAAAATCTAAAACAATAAAGATCATGGAAGAAAAAATAGGGACAAAGTTAGGAGCCCTAATACACGGCATAAACAGTATACAAAACGTTACTAACAATGCAGAAGAGAAACTAGATAACTGGGAGCTCCTGAAAATCAAACACTTGTACTCATCCAAAGGCTTCACCAACAGAGTAAAAAGGTTACCTACAGACTGGGAAAAGTTTTTAGCTATGACATTTCCCATCAGTGTCTGATCTCTAAAATCTACATGATACTGCAAAAACTCAACAAGAAAAAGACAAATAACCCAATTAAAATATGGGCAAAAGATATGAACAGGCACTTCACTAAAAAAAGAGACTCAGGTAGCTAACAGATATATGAGGAAATGCTCACGATCATTAGCCATTAGAGAAATGCAGATCAAAACTACAATGAGATTCCATCTCACTCCAACAAGGTTGGCTTTAATCCAAAAAACACAAAATAATAATTGTTGGAGAGTTGTGGGGAGGCTGGAACACTTATACACTGCTGGTAGGAATGTCAAATGGTACAACCACTTTGGAAATCGATTTGGTGCTTCCTTAAAAAGCTAGAAATAGAACTACCACAGGATCCAGCAATCCCACTCCTTGGAATATATCCTAGAGAAATAAGAGCCTTTACATGAACAGATATATGCACACACATGTTTATTGCAGCACTGTTTACAATAGCAAAAAGATGGAAGCAACCAAGGTTCCCATCAACGGATGAGTGGATAAATAAATTATGGTATATTCACACAATGGAATACTATGCATTGATAAAGAACAGTGATGAATCTGTGAAACAATTCATAACATGGAGGAATCTAGAAGGCATTATGCTGAGTGAAATTAGTCAGTTGCAAAAGGGCAAATATTGTATAAGACCACTGATATAAGAACTCGAGAAATAGTTTAACCAGAGAAGAAAATATTCTTCGATGGTTACGAGGAGGGGAGGGAGGGATGGAGGGAGAGGGTTATTCACTAACTAGATAGTAGTTAAGAACTACTTTAGGTGAAGAAGACAACACACAATACAGGGGTGGTCAGCACAACTGGACAAAACCAAAAGCAAAGAAGTTTCCTGAATAAACTGAATGCTTCGAAGGCCAGCGTAGCAGGGGCAGGGATTCGGGGACCTTGATTTCAGGGGACATCTGAGTCAATTGACATAATGTAATCTATTAAGAAAACATTCTGCATCCCACTTTGGAGAGGGGTGTCTGGGGTCTTAAACGCTAGCAAGTGGCCATCTAAGATGCACCAATTTGTCTCAACCCACCTGGATCAAAGGAGAATGAAGAGCACCAAAAACACAAGATAATTAAGAGCCCAAGAGAAAGAAAGGGCCACATAACCCAGAGGCTTACATCAGCCTGAGACCAGAAGAACCAGACGGTGCCCGGCTCCAACCGATGACTGCCCTGATAGGGAACACAACAGAGAACCACTGAGGGATCAGGAGAGCAGTGGGATGCAGACCCCAAATTCTCATAAAAAGATCAGGCTTAATGTTCTGACTGAGACTAGAAGGGATCCAGAGGTCATGGTCCCAAGACCTCCTGTTAGCCCAAGACAAGAACCATTTCCAACGCCAACTCTTCAGACAGGGATTTGACTGGACAACGGGATAGAAAAAGATGCTGGTGAAGAATGAGCTTCTTGGATCAGGTGGACACTTGAGACTATGTTGACATCTCCTATCTGGAGGGGAGATGAGAGGGCGGAGGGGGTTAGAAGCTGGTGGAATGGACGTGAAAAAAGAGAGTGGAGGGAAGGAGTCGGCTGTCTCATTGGGGGAGAGCGATTATGTGTATATCACAAGGTGTATATAAATTTTTGTATGAGAGACTGACATGACTTGTAAACTTTCACTTAAAGCACAATAAAACTTTTTTAAAAAGTATATATAAGAATATATTTGCCATTTTAACATTTTTTACATGTACAGTTCGATGGCATTTGTTATCATCGCCGCTACCCTTTTCCAAATTTGTCCATCACCCTTAAAAGAAGCGCTGTGCCCCTTAAGCAATAACTCCCTCTTTGCCCATCCCTCCTGCCCCCAGTAACCACTAATAAACTTTGATCTCTACACATTTGCCTATTCTGGGTAGTCCATATATATAGGATTATACAATATTTGTCATTTTATGACTGAAATTTCATTCAGCATAATGTTTACAAGGTTCAGCCATGTTGTGGCATGTATCAGGACTTAATTTCTCTTACGGCTGCGTAATATTCCGACGTATGTATGTACCACATTTTGTTTACCCATTCACCTGTTGATGAACATTTCGGGTGTTTACATCTTTTGGCTACTGTTAACAGTGCTGCAGTGAACATTGGTGGACAAGTATCTGTTTGCGTTCCTGTTTTCAATATACCTAGGAGTGGAATTGCTTGATCACAGTCTATGTTTAACATATTCTATGTTTAACTTTTCAAGAAACCACCAAATTATTTTTCATGGAGGCTGTATCAATTTACAACCACACCATCAACGGATAAACGTTCCAGTATCTCTACATCCTTGCCAACACTTGTTGTTTTTGTCTTTCTGATTATAGCTATCCTAGTGGGCGTGAGATGGTATCTCGTTGTGATTTTCCCTAATGACTAATGATGTTGGGCATCTTTTCATGTCCTTGTTGGCCATTTGTATATCTTCTTGGGTGAAAAGTCTATTCAAGCATTTTGCCCATTTTTTATTGGATTGTTTCTTCTTTTTGTTTTTGAGTTATAGGAGTTCTTTATATATTCTAGATATTAAACCCTTATCCAACAACATATGGCTCCCCAAATTTTCTTCCATTTTGTAGGTTGTCTCCTTACCTTGTTGATAAAATCCTTTGATGCACAAAAGTTTTTAGTTTTGATAAAGTTCCATTTTTCTACTTTTGTCTTTTGTTGCTCATGCTTTTGGTGTTACATTAAAAATTCAATGATTAAAAAAGTAGGTCCTGAAGCATTATTCCTATGTTTTCTCATAAGAGTTTTATGGTTTTATTCGCACATTTAGGTTCTTAATCCATTTTGAATTAATTTCATATATGGTGTGAGGTAAGAGTCCAGCTTCATTCTTTTGCATGAAGAAGTTCAGTTTTCCCAGCACTATTTATTGAATAGACTACCACTGACTCTTCAGGGCCCCTTGTAGTTCCATGTAAGCTTGAGGACTGGCATTTCTGTTCCTGCAGTGAGGGCTATTGGAATTTTGATGTGGATTGCATTGAATCTATAGATTGCTTTGAGCAGTACTGAAATCTTAACAATACGAAGTCTTTTAATCCATGAACAGGGATTAAAAGTCCTTCCATTTATTTAGGTCTTTAATTTATTTCAGCAATGTTCTATAGTTTTCAGTGTATAAGTCTTTCACCTCCCTGGTTAAATTTATTGCTAGTTATTTGATTCTTTTAGATGCTATTGTAATTGGAATTGTTATTTAATTACTTTTTCAGATTGCTCACTGCTGGTGTATAGAGATCTGACTGATTTTTGTGTGTTGATCATGTGCCTTGCCACTTTGCTGAGTTTATTTATTAGCTTTACTAGCTTTCTTATGGAATCTTTGGGGGTATCTCTCTCTCTCTCTCTATATATATATATGTATACTTTTTTGCAGATTATATGCTATATAATCTGCAAAAAAAAAAAAAAAGCACAGTTTTACTTCTTCCTTCCCAGTTTGGATACCTTTCATTTCTTTTTCTTGCCTAATTACTCTGGCCAGGACTTCAGTACCACATTTAATAACAGTGGTAAGAGCAGACGCCTTTTTCTTTTTCTTTTTTTAATTGTTCTTCAAATGAAGGTTTGCAGAGCAAATTAGTTTCGAATTAAACAGTTAGTACACATATTGTTTTGTGACTTTGGTTGCCAGCATCCTTGTCTTCTTGATCTTAAAGGGACAGCTCTCAGTCTTTCTCCATTAGTATGATGTCAGCTGTGGGTTTCCTATTTTTTTCAGTCTCCAGGGTTTAGGAGAAGAACTGATACTTACCAAGCATTTGTGTTAAGAATGCCAAATACCTTGAATTATTTAATCCTCAAGATAATCCTAATTCCACGAGATAAATATTTAATTTTACAAATGATAACCCTGAGAATATGAGGAATTAGGTAAATTTCCCAAGACCACAGAGGGTGGAAGTTTCTGAATCCTGGTTCACACCCACCTTTCTCTGCATCCAGAATCTGGTCTTTCCTCTGTGTCAGGCTGTACTAAGGTTCATAGTGATGCTTAGTTTGTAACGACTGCTTGTAATAATGAATAAGGGCTCTTTGTGCACAAGGCATTCTGCATGAATTGTCTCAGTTCTCAAGACTTCCCTGGGAGGTGAGTAGTATTCCATTCATTTCCCAGATGAGGAATCAGGCTCAGAGAAGTTATGCTGACTCCTCAGATGGCCCACAGCCAGTAAATGCAGAGCCAATTTGCCCCCAGGTAGTTCTGCCTTTAGCCCATGCTTTTTACAGGAAATTCACTTCTCTTTTTCTCCCTGAGGGGACTCAAACCAAACCAAACCCATTGCTGTCAAGTTGATTCCAAATCGTAGCAACCCTATAGGACAGAGTAGAACTGCACCATAGTTTCCAAGGAGTATCTACTGGATTTGAACTGCCGACTTTTGGTAGCAGCCGTAGCACTTAACAACTGCGCCACCTGGTTTCCTGAGGGGACTCAGAAGTCTTCAAAACCCAAGGGTATAATGGCTCATGATAGAGTTTCAGACTTCAGCTGGGCAGCAGGGGCAAGATCTTTGGGTGTAGTAGGAATAAGGAACCTCCATTTACCTCAGATCATGAGGTGGGTGTTTCTTACTCTGTCCCTGCGTAAGGACTACTTGGGATTTCAAAAATGACTTAAGAACTCAAGTTGCTGCAGACAGCCATGGACTGGACATTTAAAATACAGTCTGACTCCGTCACTTACTTTGAAACATTTATAGCATTGCAACAGAGTCATTTTGCACTTTCACTGCGTCCCAAATTTACACCTAATTCATTATCCTATTCATATCAATGCAAACAGTAAATATTTCCCCCCTTTGATAATGACAGCAGATAAACACTTTCTAAAAGGCATCCAAAGGTGATAATCCCACGGGCAACCAGTTTGCCAAGACTCATGGGCAAACTATGAATGTTTTATTATTTTTATTATATTTTTGCAAGTTTCTAGAGGAAAGGAACAACAACAAAAAAAAACCTGTTCCTTTAAGGCGCCTACACTTTCACTTTCCACACCCCCTCCCTTTTTCCCCTTTCTATTTTGGCATTTCATTTGCAAGAAGTCTCCATCTTCCTTATTTACATGTGAAAAAACGTGGAGCGTCATGTGGTGAGGGTTCAGGCAGACACTGAGTCCCATTCAATTCTCATTTCCTCTCTGACAGTCACCATTGAATCAATCATGTTCTCCCTGCCCTCTCCCTGACCACCTCGGAGATCCCAAATCGCTTTTCATCTCATATGTCAATCACCCTCAGACCATGTCCACTTTTCATTACTAACACACCATCATATGACCTGCTAATCTGTCACTTTCTGACAGCGGTTAGTCTGCCAATTGATTTAATTAGCAATCAATTAGCTTGTTACTATTGGAAGTAATTACCTTTTATAGAGAAAAGAGTGCAGCTGGTGAGGCCAAGAAAATTGCACTAATAAAACCACATCTACTTCCCTTTGTACCAGTGGAGTCACTGCACTCAAGGGATGGCCAAATTATGGGTAACATATACATCTTCTGAACCGTCTTTGGGGGTGTGGTCGCCTTCTTATTATGCGCAGAGCCCTTCTGTCATTAATATTATGCAGAATTGGCATTTTCAGCAAAAGATTAGGCTAATGGTTTATGTTCGTATTCATATAGCATGCACTTCTCAAAACAACATGCTTTAGACCAGGAAGAGGCCTTGGAAATATACCTAGACCCCTCCCTTTCCAAAAATGAAGTTACTAAAGGCCCAGAAAGGTTAAGTAACTTGCCCGAGGTCACACAGCTAGTGCTAAAAAAAAAAAAAAAAAAAGAGACCTGAAAAAAGGCCAGCCTCCTGACTTTTAGCCCCTGCCCCACACGTCTGGAGGACTTCTGCACCACTCTTGCATCGGACTATTCAGTCCCAAGTCAAGGACCAGTCAAATCCATGACAGAAGGAGGAAATGGAAATACACAAGAGAAAGGCGCTCATCTCCCTGGAGATAAAAAAAAAAAAAAGACAATGTAATTTTAAAGAGGCACGTTCTGAATACTTGTGCGGAGAAAACTAGGCCATCCAATGAGTTGGGAGCATGATGTGGTCTTGGGTGGCACAGAAGTCTAGCGATTTTCAGCACAGTTGCCCCATCTTGTATACACAGACTTAAAATGTACCCGCAGCCACTCCTGACCCAAGGGCTACAGTACATTTCTGGCACTTTGGCTATTAAATTCAGCCTCCAAACTGCTCCCCAGGCACACGATGACTCGCTACATTAGCTTCACCGTGAACAGCAGAGGCAGTAATGAGATGACTAAGGAGACTTGGATTCCATTCATCATCCTGTTTGCTCCAATATAAGTGTTCTTTTATCAGCACTATTGGTACTGATGTCATCACAGGAGGCATAAATCACCTCACCAGTGACAGGGTCCTATTAAGGGTCACGGCCTAAAATCATTATTGACAAATTAAGGATCACACTTGGCCATTTTGTCGGCATGCCCTCAATTGGGGGTACGTCCTGGTTCCTTGTATCTGGCTGGAAATTGAATAGTCATTTAGAGTCTTGAACAGCAGTGTAGATTAATTCAAAGAGCAGCCACCTCTTTCCTTCCCACAAATTTGAGAGAGGCACAGTGGACTTGAGCAAAAGCAAGGGGCTCCTTGGTGAAGGCCCATGTCCCCGTCATGAATTCTCCTCATTCAGTGGCTGGGGGCCACATTAAACATCATAGAGTTTTTAACGGCATGTCCTGGAGCTCATCGGAGATTGCTGAGAATTCTCATTTGGCATGCTGTCACCTTTGTCCTTCTTTGTCACCACCTAATGTGACTGTGGAGGACTTTTTTGGAAGGACAATGAAAAGTAAATGAGGGTGGAAAGGGTGACGGAGTTAATAGCACCATGTTTTTATATAAATTTGATACCACAAAATAAAAGAAAAAAGGCTTCTCCTGGAATATTTGGCAAAATTGGTGCCATTAAGTTTTTTAGGGTGAACACCAAAGTTGGCTTCATAGCTCTCTTCCGGTTTGATTTCCCAACTGCAAATGGAATGCATCCGTGTAAGGAAAGTCATCTGGGCATGTTAAGTAAAGTCAGTATCCCTAATCTACAGATTGCAGGCAGGTTTTTAGCACTACATGAGTCATTTTAGGTAACGCAGTCCTAAAGGATGCTGAAAGATTTTTTTTTTTTAAGACGGGATTAAGTAAAGAACCATATCAAAACCTTGGTTGGTAAAAGTCAATACTGTTAAGACGTCAGTTTGCTCTAAATAAATCTACAAAAGTGATGTAACCCCACACCAATTTTAATGGTATCTATCTATGTGTGTGTTATGTGGACTTCACAAAATTATTCCAAAGTTGTTTTGGAAGAAAAAAACAAGTGATGCTCTCCAGGAAAACTCTGTAAAATAAGAGGGATGGAGTGCTCCCTGTCCCATTAGATTCTAAAGTGTGTTATAAACTTACAGTAATCAAAAGAGTGTGGCACACACCTGAAGTGACAGACAAAACAAATGGGAAAGAAAGTTCAGAAAAGGATACAAGTTCATATATAGAAATTTACTATATGATATTTCAAATGATGAAATTTCAAATGATAGGAATGGGATTTATTATTTAATAATTAATATTTTAAAAATTGATTAACATTTTGGAGGAATTATTAAATTCTTCATTTATATCTTATGAAAACTTAAATTTCTTAAAAATACAAGTATAAAATATGAAACCACAAAAAGGTACTTCCAGGTGAATGTTTATATAATTTTGGGAGACAAAAGGCCTTCCTAAATATGGCATCAAAAACAAAAATCATAAAGGAATAAAAGTAAAAGATTTAATTACATAATACTTAAAATATGGCGAGGAAAAAAAAAGCTTAAAGCAAACCACAAACTAAAGACACACAATGTGGACAAAAGGTAGACCAAGAGTTACTACTCCAATAGGAAAAACAAAAAACAAAACAAAGTCTTTATAAAAAGACTTTATTAAAAACAAACAATCAGTAAATATAAGGATACTGTTTAGCCTTACAAGTAATAAAAGAAGCAATGGATTTGAAACAAACAAAAAATATCGTTTGTGCATATCAAATTGGAAAAATTAAAAAATAATAGTACACAATGCTGTTGAATATGTGAGGAATTATGTAATTCATATTTTGCAGAAGGGCATATAAATTGTTACAACATTACTGAGAAACAATTTGACAAGGTATAAAAAGTAATTAGAAAGTACATGGACACAGCAACCCATAAATTCTTAAAATTTATTTAAGAAATACTTAGATAAATATGTAAAGGTGTACTTAGCATATTGTTCATACAGTACTGTTTAGAACTTTTTTTTTAATTAGAAAGGGCCTAATTTTCTAGTAGTAGAGAACAGTAATGTTCAATATAATATTATTTATTATATAAGACAACAAATGGAAACAATCTAAAAATTCAACAGTAGGGGATTAGCTAAATAAACTTTAACTAATCCCCTCAATGGAAACCCTGGTGGCGTAGTGGCTAAGTGCTACGGCTGCTAACAAAGAAGTCGGCAGTTCAAATCCGCCAGGCGCTCTTTGGAAACTCTATGGGGCAGTTCTACTCTGCCCTGTAAGGTCGCTATGAGTCGGAATCGACTCGACGGCGTGGGTTTGGTTTTGGTTTTTGGAATCCCATCAATACCAGGGGATTCTATGCAACCAGTAAAAATAATGATGTAGTCTTGGATTTAGTTATATGGAAAGATGTTTACAGTATCTTCTGACCAAAGACCAGGTTGTAAAGAAGGAAAATATAGAGATTTGCTCGAGGAAAAGGATCCACCCAGAGGCGCCTCAGAAGAACATCCTGGGGATCTACTTCCCAAAAATGCGCCACTGAAAACCCTGTGGAACACAGTTCACAGACACGGGGGCGGGCACATGAGTAAAGGTTGACCCAATGGCCACTGGTAGTAGTAGGATATCTGTATATGGAGCCCTGGTGGCGCAGTGGTTGCAGCACTCAGCTGCTAATCAAAAGGTCAGCAGTTCACAACCACCAGCAGCTCCACAGGAGAAAGATGTGGCAGTCTGCTTCCACGAGGATTTACAGCGCCTGGGAAACCTGATGGCCTGTACAGTCTCTATGTGTTGGAATTGACTCCATGGCAATGAGATTTTGTTTATACACACACACACACACACACACATACACATAGTTGTATATATATATATATATATAGAACCATTGTATCTATATATAGTTGTATATATGTAATTATATATATGCACAATTATATATATACAGTTATATGTATGTATATATACATATAATTGAACTTTATTGTTGTTGTTGTGTGCCGTCAAGTCAATTCTGACTCATAGTCACCCTATAGGTCCCCACAGGGTTTCCTAGGCTGTAATCTTTACAAGAGCAGATCACCAGGCCTTTTCTTCTGTGGAGCAAGAGTCACCAGTGGGTTCGAACTGCTGACCTTTAGGTTAGCAGGCGAGCACTTAACGATTGTGCCACCAGGGCTCCTTATATAATTGTATACAGACATATAAGTGCTTATATACATTTATAACCTAATATATATGTATATTTCTAAAATTAAAAACTTTGATAGACTTTGATCTGAATGTCCATTTTAGTTTATTTCAATTCAGCTATGATTGTGACTTTGGGTATCGTATATTAAATTTTCTTCTTTCTCGGAAAGCAGTGCAAATGGTAATTTTGCTTACGTAGGGAAACTGCTTATGGAAAGAAAATATTAACTAGCAATGTAATAAAGAAATGATTTCTTTTGGGGCCTTAGCTCAAATCTTCAAATTTGCACTGTCTCCTTGTGGAATTATTTGATCAAACTAAAATTAAAAATCCAAAGATCTAACTGGGTCTGACCAGCCTGCCTAGCTGCCCCAGATAGCTGCTGGAACTTTCAGTCTTCTGCAAAAGCATAGAGCAATAATTACGACTGAAACCTTGCAAGGAATCCATCCATTCACTAGGCTAATATTAATTGAGCTTTGTTTATCCTACTCAGCTTCCTGGCGGGATGGATTGTTTATTACACATGCTCCGAATCACAAGAAAGGAGGAAAGAGACAAAGACTAGGACTAGATGTCAGAAGAGGGTAGGTGGGATGTCAAAACTGAAACTTACAGTGAGAGTAGACCCAAGACATGGCCTGAATCAATATGCAAGAAATCTGGTCATGGGCATCAGCAGCTGCTAAATTTTTAAATTGGATTTTTATCACATTCAATCAAGAATCTTCATAAATCATGTACACAATATAAAATATATTCCATAAAATTTCTGATGAAGCTCACAGACCTCCGCTGCCCCCTGCTCTGTTGAGTAGATGGAACCCTGCTCCATCAAAGGAGCTTGTCTTCTGTCCTGAGTGGTGGTCTGGTCCCCCTGCGTTAGTACAGACTGCGGGAATAGTGGGGAGGGGTGTTCTATGGAGCAGAATCTGGTGGCATGGTGTCTCTTCTCTGTTCTTGGGTCTGCTGGAATGAAGGAGGCTGTTTATGTTGAGAGGTTGAGCAGTTGTTGTTGTTGTTTGGTGCCATTGAGTTGGTACCAACTCATAGCGACCCTATGCACAACAGAAGGAAACACTGCCCAGTCCTGCGCCATCCTCACAATCGCTGTTATGCTTGAGCTCATTGTTGCAGCCACTGTGTCAATCCACCTTGTTGAGGGTCTCCTTCTTTTCTGCTGATCCTGCACTTTATCAAGCATGATGTCCTTCCTTCTCCAGGGACTGATCTCTCCTGACAACATGTCCAAAGTATGTAAGACGCAGTCTCGCCATCCTTGCTTCTAAGGAGCATTCTGGCTGTACTTCCTCTAAGACAGATTTGTTCATTCTTTTGGCAGTCCATGGTGTATTCAATATTCTTCGCCAGCAACACAATTCAAAGGCGTCAGTTCTTCTTCAGTCTTCCTTATTCATTGCCCAGCTTTCACATGCATATGATGCGATTGAAAATACCATGGCTTAGGTCAGGCGCACCTTAGCCTTCAAGGTGACATCTTTGCTTTTCAAAACTTTAAGGAGGTCCTTTGCAGCAGATTCACCCAATGCAATGCGTCTTTTGATTTCTTGACTGCTGCTTCCATGGCTGTTGATTGTGGATCCAAGCCAAATGAAATCCTTGACAACTTCAATCTCTTCTCCATTTATCATGATGTTGCTCATTGGTCCAGTTGTGAGGATTTTTGTTTTCTTTATGTTGAGGTGCAACCCATACTGAAGGCTGTGGTCTTTGATCTTCATTAGTAAGTGCTTCAAGTCCTCTTCACTTTCAGCAAGCAAGGTTGTGTCACCTGCATAACACAGGTTGTTAATGAGTCTTCCTCTGATCCTGATGCCCCGTTCTTCTTCGTATAGTCCAGCTTCTCGTATTATTTGTTCAGTGTACAGATTAAATAGGTATGGTGAAAGAATACAACCCTGACCCACACCTTTCCTGACTTTAAACCAATCAGTATCCCCTTGTTCTGACAAGCAACTGCCTCTTGATCTATGTAAAGGTTCCTCATGAGCACAATTAAGTGTCTGGAATTCTCATTCTTCCCGATATTATCTATAATTTGTTATGATCCACACAGTCGAATGCCTTTGCATAGTCAATAAAACACAGGTCAACATCCTTCTGGTATTCTCTGCTTTTGACCAGGATCCATCTGACATCACCAATGATATCCCTGGTTCCACGTCCTCTTCTGAAACTGGCCTGAATTTCTGACAGTTGCCTGTCAATATACTGCTGCAGCCATTTTTGAATGATCTTCAGCAAAATTTTGCTTGCGTGTGATGTTAATGATATTGTTCTATAATTTCCACATTCAGTTGGATCACCTTTCTTGGGCATAAGCATAAATATGAATCTCTTCCAGTCAATTGGCCAGGAAGCTGTCTTCCATATTTCTTGGCATAGCTGAGTGAGCACTTCCAGTGCTGCATCCATTTGTTGAAACATCTCAATGACTATTCCACCAATTCCTGGAGACTTGTTTTTTGCCAATGCCTTCAGAGCAGCTTGGACTTCTTCCTTCAGTACCATTGGTTCCTGATCGTATGCTACCTCTTGAAATGGTTGAGCATCGACTAATCATTTTTGGTATAACATCTGTGTGTATTCCTTCCATCTTCTTTTGATGCTTCCTGTGTCGTTTAATATTTTCCCCATAGAAACCTTCACTATTGCAACTCTAGGCTTGAATTTTTTCTTCAGTTCTTTCAGCTTGAGAAACTCCGAGTGTGTTCTTCCCTTTTGGTTTTCCATCTCCAGCTCTTTGCACATGTCATTATAATACTTTACTTGTCTTCTCGAGCCATCCTCTGAAATCTTCTGTTCAGTTCTTTCACTTCATCAATTCTTCCTTTTGCTTTAGCTGCTCAACTTCAAGAGGAAGTTTCAGAGTCTCCTCTGACATCCATCTTGGTCTTTTCTTTCTTTCCCATCTTTTCAATGACCTCTCGCTTTCTTCATGGATGATGTCTTTGATGTCATTCCACAACTCGGCTGGTCTTCGGTCACTAGTGTTCAATGTGTCAAATCTGTTCTTCAGATAGTCTCTAAATTCAGGTGGGATATACTCAAGGTCATATTTTGGCTCTCGTGGACTTGCTCTGATGTTCTTCAGTTTCAGCCTGAACTTGCATATGGGCAACTGATGGTCTGTTCCACAGTCGGCCCCTGGCCTTGTTCTGACTGGTAACATTGAGCTTTTCCATCATCTGAGAAGAAACAACTGCAAACATCTGTTAATAAAAGGAACATGGAATGTACAAAGTATGAATCTAGGAAAATTGGAAATCATCGAAAATGAAATGGAAAGCATAAACATCGATATCTTTGGTAATGGCAAGTCAGAGGCCAACAAAATTGGAAGGAGACCCAATACAAATATTGATGACTGGGATAGAGTTAGAAAATTGGAATAATGGGGAGAAGAGGATGGGGGTGAAGATAAAGTGGATGCACCAAGAACCATTTGGGCAACACCTGAGGGTAGGATTATTGGCTTGGCTGGTTCCCTCCTCTCTGTATTGGGCTTCCCCAAACTTCAGCCACATCCAAGTCCCACCTGGAATAATCTTTTCTGAATTTAACTTCTTTTTTTCCCTATGTAAATGTACCTAAGATAAAAGTTTTAAAATTTGTATTATTACTAAGAGTCCCTGGCTGGTACAAACAGTTAACACTCTCGGCTGCTAACTGAAAAGTTGGAGGTTTGAGCCCACCCAGAGGCACCTGGGAAGAAATACCTGGTGATCTATTTCCAAATTATCAGTCATTGAAAACTCTGTGGAGCACAGTTCTACTCTGACACGCATAGGGTCATCATGAGTTGCAGTTAACTTGACAACTGGTTTAATGGTTTATTATCACTATAAATGGAAAACTAGTACCCTTTACTATAAAAAGACGGTAACTATAAAGCATAAATAATGAGAACCAAACGTTAATATTGAATTGTTTCCCACTGAAGGCTCTGAGCCTAAAGATCATAGTCTCTTTTTTAAAAAAAGAAATTTTAGCTTGAGTTAGAGAAGTGTTAAAAACTAGCACAACAGGGACCTTCTCTGTGAGCTCACCAGGAGGATTGAGAGACCTTTCAGAAGGGACCTATACTTGTGTCCCTGTGAGACTCAATGGTTTTTATTTATTTATTTTTTATTGTGCTTTAGGTGAAAGTTCACAGCTCAAGTTAATTTCCCATACAAAAATTTACACACATATTGTTATGTCACATTAGTTGCAATCCCTATAATGTAACAGCACACTCCCCCTTTCCACTCTGAGTTTCCCATGTCCATTCAACCAGCTCCTGTCCCTTCCTGCCTTCTCATGCCATCCCTAGACAGGAGCTGTCCATTTAATCTCATGTGGTTTTTTTTATCTGCTTGAACTAGGGAGCACACCCTTCATGAGTATTATTTTGTGTTTTATAGTCCAGTCTAATCTTTGTCTGAGGAGTAGGCTTCGGGAATGGTTTTTGTTCAGGGTTAACAGAGTGTTCAGGGACCGTGGCTTCAGGAGCTCCTCCAGTCTCAGTGAGACCATTAAGTCTGGTCTTTTTACATGAATTTGAGTTCTGCTCCACACTTTTCTCCTGCTCTGTCAGGGACTCTATGTTGCGTTCTCTGTCAAAGCAGTCATTGATGGTAGCCAGCCACCATCTAGTTCTTCAGACTCGATGGTTTTTAATTCATTGTTTGTCAAACTCCTAAAATCTCCTGTCATCTGACCAAGATTACCTCATGTGTCTCCTGGCTTCTAGGACACTTCCAGGACGCACTGCTCATAGGCACTGGGACTGGCAGCCCTCACAGGCCAGGAGCAACATGCACCTGAACAGAGGGTTGAAAGATACAGGGCTGACAGGTGTCACTCTTTATCCAGGAGAGAAGCATTCCAGGGAATAACCCAAGAGCCAGGCAACAAATGAACATGCCCCTGTCACCTTATCTTAGTTAGCTAGTAAGGCTGTACAGAAATACCACAAGTGGGTGGCTTTAACAAAGAGACATTTATTTGCTCACATTCCAGTAGGCTAGAAGTCCAAATTCAGGGTGCCAGCTCCAGGGAAAGGCTTTCTATCACTGTCAGCTCTGAAGGAAGGCCCTTGCGATGCATCAGACTTCCCTTGGTCTGGGAGCATCTCAGCACAGGAACCTCAGGTCCAAAGGACGCACTTTGCTCCCGGCACAGCTTTCTTGCTGGTATGAGGTCCCCTATCTCTCTGCTCACTTCTCTCATTTATATCCCAAAAGAGGTTGGCTTAAGACACTACCTTATCTTATAGATCTCATCACTATAACTGCCACTAATCCATCTCATTACATAATAGTGATAGGATTTACAATACATAGGGAAATCACATCCGATGACAAAATGGTAGACAATACTGGAAATCTAGAACTAGCCAAGTTGACAGATATTTTGGGGGGACACAATTCAATCCATGACACAGCCCCACATAGAGACTTGAGCTCAGAGTGCATGGGGCAGGGTAGCCCTTACCACTGAATGAGCTGACACTTTGAGGAAAGGATATCAAATTTTCTCCCCAGGGGGAGGAGCCCTGGAGAGGATAGAAGGGTAGGCTCAGAATGGTGGGCAGACTGATTTTTATCTAGTCAGCCACTGGTATGATGAGATTTCACTCAGAGCCCTGGCTCAGTGTGGTATGAAAAGGGTGCAGGAGAGGCTAGGCTAGGATTTCTGTCTTCACCTCCCACCTCCTCCTACAGGAGCCCCTGGGTGGCTCAAATGGCTAAGTGCTCAACTACTAGCTAAAAGTTGGCAGTTTGAACCCACCCAGAGGCACCTTGGGAGACAGGACTGTTGATCTGCTTCCAAAAGGTCACAGCCTTGAAAACCCTATGGAGCAGATCCACTGTGCACACATGGGGTCACCATGAGTCAGAACTGACTCAATGACAACTAACAAGAACAGCCTCCTCCTACATACTCTGCCCACACCCAGACAGTTGGGCCTAGCCAGAGCCCATTATTATACTATTAGAATATTGATTATAGAGCAGTGCTATTAGAATATTGATTATAGAGCAGGGAGTCTTGGAGATCAGCCAGTCCAAGTCCTCATCTTAGAAACTGAGGCCCAAGGCAGGGAATGCGTTATCCAAACTGGAGAGATAATAGCTCTCTCTGTCTTGCTGAAGGGCAGTCCTCTGGTGACAAGTCTTTGTCCCCCAGCTGCTGGCCCCAGCTGCTCCTTTGTGCTCCATGGGCTGCCAGGTGGAGGCACATCTCTGATTGTCCCCTGGGAGCAGTTACAGCTGGTGACCTCGAGGTGAGAGGACACAGATGACAGTGCCCATATGCTCAACCGGCCATGACTGTGGGTTTGGAGAACTCTCCTGACAACCTCAAACCACATAAGGCATTCATTTTTCCCTAAAGAAAAGGAAATAAAACATTTTCTTGGAGGTACCGAAGACTCACAAGTGACCTCCTGAGCCTTCTTTTTCAGTTACTCGGTTTCCGGTCAACCCCTCTCAGATCAAAATCCTAGAACTTCCTTCTAGAACAATTGACCCCACTTTGCTGCCCTGAGCCTGGCTCCCTCATCCACCTGCTCCAAGTAGCAGTAGAGAGCACGCATACCCCTGGTCACTCCAGCTGCAACTGGAACGCCAGCTTCTTAGCCACTTCCACGGCGAACTGTGAGGGCTTCACGGTCCACTGCCACACCTGCCTCTACATCCACCCATGCAAGAGGAGGGGGTTGGATTACTGGAACTCTCAGGTTCCTTTAAGGTCTCAATTCCTAAAGATAGAGCTGCAGGCAGAGGAGAAGGAAGAGAACTGGTTCCTGGAAAGGATGGAGGGAGAGAACGCACATGGGAGATGCTCAGTGAGGACAGTGGGAACTGGGATAAATGAAAGGGGAACGTGGCTCTATGCTCCCTTCTCACCGCGTGCTGCCATCCAACTGTATCCTCACCTGGCGGACCTGCCAGTGTGTATTTACCAGCAGTAGATTTCTTACTTGAAATTTACTTGCAACCCCAGCCCCGTGTGGGCAGATCCTCACCACCAGTTGCCACTGAGTTGGCTCCAACTCATTGGAACCCCGTGTGCGTCAGAGTAGAACTGCACTCTGCAGGGTTTCCAGTGGCTGGTTTTCCAGAAGTAGATCATCAGCACTTTCTTCTGAGGCACATCTGGGTGGACTCCAACCACCAACTTTTAGGTTAACAGCTGAGTGCTTAACCATTTGCACAACCCAGAGACTCCTGTGCTGGTATCAGATGACAAAAAAAAAAAAAACAGAATGCATGTCCTTGCACGTGAAGCTGTGCAAGGACGTGTCACTGTACCCAGTGGGTGACCAAAGAACAACGCAAGGCAGAGTATAGTTGTGTGACCACCTTATTCTGAGCCCCTGTTGTCTCTAGACCAACTTCCATTTAGCCTTGAAATGCTTCCATAACTGTCTCCTCCTATAACCCCACTTAAGGGTATCGCCCACACCAAGCACTGTACCTGGCTCATCACTGGGGCTGAGTCAATGGTGAGCACTAAATGGGTGAAGGACTGGGTGGGAGAGTGGTATGAGTTGGCTCAGGAAATGGAGAACTGTCTGTGAATTTTGGTAGCTTCAGAAGATATGTGGGGTGCAGTCAATCAGAACCAAGAACCAGTCTCTTCCCACAGATGAGGTCCTACTTCTGCTTGCACCACGTTGATTGTTAGCCCAGAGCCACATGTGTCTTTACACACTTGGCTGGATTCAGGACCCTAACCTCCCTATTGGTTGTTTGCTGAGGCAGCTGGTCCCAGGCCCAGGAGGTCTCATTCTTCTCCACCCGCATTTCACTAAAGGCAGGGAGAACTGAATGAGCTCCAGGATGCAGCTCCAAGTAATGATTTTCTGATATCGAATTTTATTATTAAAAATTAACTCTAATTTTGCCTTCAAAATGTACTGAGAAAGCACATACTCACACAAATCTCTCATAATTCCATACTTTTTAAAGTTATTTACATAAAGAGATAAAATTCCTCAACAACAAAAAGACAAATAATCCGATTTAAAAATGGGCATAGGATTTGAACAGACATGTCACCAAAGAAGACATTCAGACAGGTAACAGACACATGAGGGAATGCTCACTATCATTAGGCATTAGAGAAATGTAAATCAAAACTACAATGAGATACCATCTTACGCCAACAAGGCTAGCACTAATCCAAAAAACACAAAATAATAAATGTTGAAGAGGTTGTGGAGAGACTGGAACACTTATACACTGCTGGTAGGAACGTAAAATAGTACAACCACTTTGGAAACTAATTTGGTGCTTCCTTAAAAAGCTAGAAATAGAGCACCATAGGATTCAGCAGTCCCACTCCTTGTAATATATCCTAGAGAAATAAGAGCCATCACAGGAATAGATATATGCACACTCATATTCATTGCAGCATTGTTCACAAGAGCAAAAAGATAGAAACAACCTAGGTGCCCATCAACTGACAAATGGATAAACAAATTGTGGTACATTCACACAACGGAATACTATACAAACATAAAGAACAACAATGAACCCTCAAAACATCTCACAACATGGATGAATCTGGAAGGCATTATGCTGAGCGAAATTAGCCAGTTGTGAAAGGACAAATATTGTATGAGACTACAATTGTAAGACAAAATGGCCACATAAACGAGAGACTCCATCAGCCTGAGACCAGAAGAACTAGATGGTGCCCAGCTACCACCAATGACCACCCTGACAGGGAACACAACAGAGAGTCCTGGAAAGAGAAGGGGAAAAGTGTGAAGCAGGACTCAAATTCATGCAAAAAGACCAAACTTAACGGTCTGACTGAGACTGAAGGAACACCCAAAGCCAAGGACCTCAGACACTCTGTTAACCCAGGACTAAAACAATTCCTGAAGCCAACTCTTCAAAGATTAGACTGGACTATAAAACATAAAATAATATTGATGAAGAGTGTGCTTCTTAGTTCAAGCAGATACATGAGACCAGATGGGCAGCTCCTGTCCGGAGGCAGGATGAGAAGGCAGGAAGGAACAGGAGCTGGTTGGAAGGACACAGGAAGCCCAGGCCAGAAAGGGGGAGTGTGCTGTCACATATAGGGATTGCAACTACTGTCACATAACAATATGTGTATAAATTTTTGGATTAACTTTAGCTGTGAACTTTCACCTAAAGCACAATAAAAAAGAAAGAAAGAAAGAAAAATTTTCCCCAATCCTCCTCCCATTCTTCAGAGAGAATGATTGAGGACGATTTGCTGTGGATCTTTCTTGATGGTTTCCTATACTACTGCAGATATATTTTAAAACATACTTTTTCCTTCAAAAACTGAGATTATGCTGTATTTATCACTCTGCAACTTGTTAGCCACATAAAATAGGTATTTTTCTTTGTCAATATATAGAGATCAACATTGTTATTTTTCATGACTGCATGATTTTCCACTGAATCAATATATTCCATTGCATCCCTATTAATGGACATTTACAGCCTCACCAATTTTGTGTCTATTTTATTATTTCAAACAATGCTGTAATAAACATTCTTCTACACATATCCTCATTCTTCTATTGTAACTTCTGTAGAACACATTCTTACATGAAATGAAATATTGCTGGCTCTTAAGCCAGTGAAAAACTAAACCAGTTGCCATCAAGTTGATTCCAATTCATGGTGACTCTATTATTGCCCAGTAGAACTGTTCCATAGGGTTTTTTAAATTATATTATTTTGTTGTTGAGAATATATACGGAAGAATATATACCAGTTCAACAATTTCTACATGTACAATTCAGTAACGTTGAATACATTCTTAAGTTACGCAACCATTCTCACCCTCCTTTTCCAAATTGTTGCTCCCTCATTAATATAAACTCACTGTCCCCTAAGTTTCCTACCTAATCTTTTGAGTTGCTGTTGTCAGTTTGATCCCATATAGATAGTTCTTAAAAGAGTAAAATGCCCAAGGCAGACATTCTTTACAACTTAAGCTAACTTATTGTTTGGTTTAAAGATGACTTCAGGGGATATTTTTGGTGTAAGTTTTAAAGATTATCTCAGGTCAATAATTTCAAGGTTTCATCCAGCCTCAATGGTTCCAGAAAATCTGAAATTCTCTTCCAAATTTTCCCCCTTTTGATTAGGATTCTTCTATGGAATCTTGAATCAAAATGTTTGGTAATGGTAGCCAGGCACCACTGGATTCTTCTTGTCTCATGGCAAAGGAAGCAATTGTTCATGGCAGCAATTGGCCACACATTCCATTTCCTCCTCCTCTTTCTGACTCTCCGTCTTACTTTGTAACTCCAGGCAAATAGAAAACAATTGCTGTACCTTGGATGACCACTAGCAAGCTTTTAAAACCCCAGGCACTACACAATGAACTAGAAGGTAGAAGAAAAGTGTTAAACACGAAATCGGCCAATTAACAGATGTGTCCCATGAAACTAAGACCTTACACTCCAAACTAAAAAACCAAATACCATGAGGTGTTTGGTTGTATATAAGCTGCATTAGCAGCTGCTCTTTTTGTTGTTACTGTTGTAAACATTTGCCAATTCAACTTTTACAGGTGTACAACCTATTTACATCAGTTACATTAACAGGCTGTGCAAACCTTACCCCTAATCAGTATAATTTTTTCCATCACCATAAACTGAAATTCAGTGCTCCACAAGCACTAACTTCTCCTTCTCCTCCCTTTACCCCTGGTCACCACTAATAAACTTTGGTCTCTATACATTTGCCTATACACATTTGTCTTTTTATGTAAGTGATTGACTTATTTCACTCAGCATAATGTCTTCAAGCTCCATTCGTTTTGTATCATGTTTCAAGGTTTCATTTCTCTTTCTAGCTGAGTAGTATTCCATTGTATGTATGTACCATATTTTGTTTATCCATTCATCTATTGATGGACATTTAGGCTGTTTCCATCTTTTGGCTGTTGTGAATAGTGCTCCAATGAACACGGATGCACATGTCTGTTTGTGTCACTGCTTTCAAGTCCCTTGGGTATATTCCTACGAGAGAATTGCTGGATCAGAGCAGTTCTATTTTTTAGCTTTTTGAAGAACTGCTACACTGTTTTCCACAATGGCTATACCATTTTGCATTCCCATTAGCAGTGGATAATGGTTCCAATTTTCCTGCATCGTTGCCAAAATTTGTTATTTTCCTTTTTTGCTTTGGTTGGTTTTCTTAGCCACCCTATCCATTGCCATTGAGTAGATCCTGACGCACAGCGGCTCTGTAGTGACCCTATATGACAGAGTAGAACTGCTTCATAGCATTTCCAAGGAATGGCTGGTAGATTTGAGCTGCCCAGCTCTTGGTTAGCAGCAAAACACCTAACCACTGAGCCATCAGGGGTCCTCTAGCCATCCTTTGTTTTTGTTGGTAGGTGCCATTGAATCAGTTCTCATTCAAAGCGACCGTATGCACAATAGAATAAAATGCTGCCCTGTCCTGTGTCATCCTCACAATTGTTGCTTTGCTTGAGCCCCTGTTGCAGCCACTGTGTCAATCCATCTCGTTAAAGGTCTTCTTCTTTTTCTCTGACCCTACACTTTACCAAGCATGATGTCCTTCTCCAGGGACTGATGCCTTCTGATAATATGTCCAAGGTATCTGAGATGCAATCTCGCCATCCTTGCTGCTAAGGAGCACCCTGGTTGTACTTCTTCCAAGACAGATTTATTCATTCTTTTGGAAGTCCATGGTATATTCAATATTCTTCTCCAACACCACAATTCAAAGGAGTCAATTCTTCTTTGGTATTCCTTGTTAATTGTCCAGGTTTCAAATGCACATGAGGTGATTGAAAACACCAAGGCTTGGATGAGGCCCACCTTAGTCCTTAAGGTGACATCCTTGCGTTTCAACGCTTAAAAAGATATTTTGCAGCAGATTTGCCAAGGCACCGCATCTTTTGATTTCTTGACTACTGCTTCCATGGGTGCTGACTGTGAATCCAAGTAAAATGAAACCCTTGACAACCTCAATCTTTTCTCCATTTAGCATCATGTTGTTTATTGGTCCAGTTGTGAGGATTTTTGTTTCTCTATGTTGAGGTGCAATCCATACTGAAGGGTGTAGTCTTTGATTTTCATCAGTAAGTGCTTCCAGGCTGCACCGAGGGCACTGGTGAAGAGCAAGACTCCGGGAATTGACAGAATACCAGTTGAGATGTTTCAACAAATGGATGCAGCACTGAAAGTGCCCACTCATCTATGCCAAGAAATTTGGAAGACAGCTACCTAGCCAATTGACTGGAAGAGATCCATATTTATGCCTATTCCCAAGAAAGGTAAATCCAATCGAATGTGGAGTTTATTGAACAATATCATTAATATCACATGCAAGCAAAATTTTGTTGAAGATCATTCAAAAGCTGGTGCAGCAGTATATCCACAGGGAATTGCCAGAAATTCAGGCCAGATTCTGAAAGAGGATGTGGAACCAGGGATATCATTGCTGATGCCAGACAGATCCTGGCTGAAAGCAGAGAATACCAGAAAAGTGTTTACCTGTGTTTTGTTATTGACTATGCAAACGCATTCGACTGTGTGGATCATACCAAATTATGGATAGCGTTGCGGAGAATGAGAATTCCAGAACACTCAATTGTGCTCATGAGGAATCTGTACATGGATCAAGAGGCAGTCATTCAAACAGAACAAGGGAATACTGCATGGTGTAAAGTCAGGAAAGGTGTGCATCACGGTTGTATACTTTCACCATACCTGTTCAATCTGTATGCTGAGCAAGTAATCCCAGAAACTGGACTATATGAACAAGAATGGGGCATGAGGATTGGAGGAAGACTCATTAACAACCTGTATTAAGCAAATGACACAACCTTGCTTGCTGAAATGAAGAGGACTTGAAACACTTACTGATGAAGATCAAAGACCACAGCCTTCTGTATGGATTACACCTCAAAATAAAGAAAACAAAAATTCTCACATCTGGGCCAACAATCAACATCATAATAAACAGAGGAGATTGAGGTTGTCAAGGTTTTTATTTTACCTGGATTCTCCATAAACACCCATGGAAGCAGCAGTCAAGAAATCAAAAGATGCTTTGCATTGGGCAAATCGGCTGCAAAAGACCTCTTCAAAATGTTGAAAAGCAAGGATGTCACTTTGAGGACTAAGGTGCGCCTGATCTAAGCCATGGTGTTTTTCAATCACCTCTTATGCATGTGAAAGCTGGACAATGAATAAAGAAGACAGAAGAAGAATTGATGCCTTTGAATTGTGGCGTTGGGAAATAACATTGAATATACCATGGACTGTCAAAAGAAGGAAAAAAAAAGTCTCGGAAGAAGTACAATCAAAATGCTTCTTAGAAGCAAGGATGGCAAGACTACAACTCACATACTTTGGACATGCTATCAGGAGGAATCAGTCCCTGGAGAAGGACATCATGCTTGGTAAAGGGTCAGCGAATAAGAGGAAGACCCTCAATGAGATGTGTCATGGACTAAAATATGTAGCCCAAAACATGTGTGTATCAATTTGGCTGGGCCATGATCCCCAGTATTGTATGGTTGTCCTCCATT